>NW_024882128.1:0-404299 GCF_019059575.1 Amphibalanus amphitrite
ATATATATAGATATATATTATATATTATATATATATATATATTATATATATATAATATATATATATAGATATATATATATATATATATATATATATATTATATATATATATATATATAATAGATATATATATATATATATATAATATATATATATATATATAATATATATATATATATATATATTATATATATATATATATATATATATTAGAGAGAGATAGAGAGAGAAAGGTATCAGAATTTACTTGTAAAAACACCGCTCATTATTCAGTGCCTATAATGTCAAGGTTGTGAAAAACCGTTTTAAACAACGTGTTGGCGACCACCAGCTGACAACGTGAACAGTCCAAGTGTTAAAATATGTCAAATTTAACGATGAAAACTGAATATTCGCATTGAAAGTCAAAGGAAATGCATTATATGGCCATAAATGTCACCATGCATTATCAAAATATACCTAATGCTGCAAGTGCGCAGTTGCTGCAACGTACCAATAAAACGTTGTCACGACGTTTTACCAGGACTTTCGGACCAAACCATGGCTTCACAACGTTCAGAACGTTGCTACAACGTAATTAAAACGTAATTTCGCAACTTACCGAAACACGACGTTGTGACAACGTTGTAGTAACGTTTCCTGTTAGCTGGGACGGAACCTTTATGATAACCAAAAAGGACGGAATCGTTTAATTCATTGAGTTCTTTTTTTCCTTCCGTCCCTCCGTCCTTTTTCTTTATAAGAATGGCCTCTGTGCGTGCCCACCGCTCGGGCGTGTTTGCTCTGTGGGTGGAGCGCCGAACGCCCGGCCATTTTTAGCCCTTTCTGTGTGCTGTGCCCGTCTTGTACACGCGTCTGGTTTCATTTCTTAAGCTCATATACCAACCCGGTGTAAACAGCCCCGGCTGACCCATCCTCGGAGACAATGCCGTCTGCGTGGCCGCCCTCTCCTGGCTGGCGGCCACCGCCAGCCGGTGGATGACGCCCGGCCACCCGGGAGCCGCGGCTCCTCTGCGGGGTGCCACCACCGCGCCGGGCGGCCTGTCCGATCGGGACGGGCCATGGCCGGCCGGTCCACCGGGACTGTGTCGGCCGCGCCGGCCGACCGTCTGTCGGTGCCCCGTATCTACAGCCCAATGTCTACACGCTACCCCCTAGTCCTACCTTATCATCCCCTGGCTCTGACTGTAGTGGTCTTTTCAGGCCAAACACTGCTCCTAACCAACCAACCAAAGCAATCAGACAAACAGACAAACAAACAAACAAACCCACAGACATCACTTCACCTTCGTCTTCGACGGGCACATTGCGCTGCTCAGCCGCCCTACACTGCACTGGTGCACGCTCTGCTGCCGCCGTCTCCTATACCAAATACAGTGAACGGATGAAACAACGCGTGTGCAACTCGGAGTGCGAGTGAACTGCAACTTGGTGCGTGTGTAACTCGAGTGCGAGTGACCAGTTCGACCCTACCATACACTAAGAACACATCAAGTGAATGCAGTGTACGTACCTGAGCAGCTGGTGAAATTCGGACCCGCCGGAGACCGGTAAGCAGGAGTGGCGTCACGAGGAAGAGGGGGCGGAGAGATTTCCGCTTCATGAGCGGCACCGGCGCATTAGATAAAATCTGTGGCATATGGATCTTAGTCACGTAGGCTGACAAGTGTACGAAGGGTGCTCTACCCTTTATTATTATTGGATGAACATGAGTTTGTGCGGAGGGATCTTGCTTCGATAGCGGGTGGAGATCAGTGGTTAAACCCGCGCCCGTGTGAGTCTCAGTCAGCTTCGCCGAGGTGAGGGCGTCAATGCACGTCAGATTATCTCGGAAACTGAGAAAAAAAGACTCGGAAGAGCGATCGATAGCTTTCAACCCTAGGAAATTCCAACAAGGCTGCAACAAGGCAACAAGACTAATTTTCGATCACCTGCCTTCTGCTTCATTGTCGCTGTGAGTGGGCTGGACATACGATCACAGACATAAAAATCCGCATTATACAAACTGCTGGCACTGATACCCTTCAGGGCTGCGGAGCGATTGATCGACTCCAGCTTCGTCTCCGACTGCGGGCACCCCTCTTAAAACCCGCATCACGGTGACATAATCGTAATGTAATTCCATCAACCCACCATCAAACGGTCCTCTTCCCGCGCGAGGCCACCTGACAGTCGAGGGGGCCCTTTATAGTCGCCATAGCCCTTTAAAGTGACCATCCCACCTTTACATTAGTTTTGAGTCGAGCTAGCCAAACTGGGGTCCTTGGCTTGCACTTACCGGTTTGAGCACTCACCACATCGAGAAATGCCTCAAATCGAAAACATCTAATTTCAAAGTTGCAGCACTTTGGATTCAGAGGGGCCAAAGGCCTGGCTACACTATGCGTTTTCTGCTTGCGTTTTTTGCGGCTTTGCGTTTTTTTTGCGTAATATCGTTCTAAAAAAAGTTATAAATAATATAACTTTTACATTAGTTATATACAAAAGTTACTAGAACTCTTATATTAACCAAAAATCTAATATAATAAACATCACAAAAACCCAATATCGTTTTTTCTAGAACGATATTACGCAAAACCCGCAAACCCGCAAAAAACGCACGCATAAAACGCATAGGCTTAATGCATTTGAATGCCCCCTTTGAATGTATGAGGTCAGCGCAGATCTAACGATTTTAAATCTTTTACTAAAACGTTCGGTAGCACTAGCAGCCACACTTTACGACGTTCTAACAGGTCCCGATTTTCCAGACATTTTATCATTGACCTGACCTAGAAGGATGATGATGATGAATTGAGGTTTTTGGGCGCCCGGACTACAGTGGTCATCGGCGCCCATAACACTACATTAGAAGATCACGTTATGATTATAAAAACGCAGGGAAACTACTTGGCTTACAAATTGATTAATACGCCTGAGCAGAAATATGATTACCTGCGCTCGTGGAGAAAATATGACGAAAAAGCGTATAGGTGAGTACCTAAATAACCGTAAAATGTTACGGGGGTGAGTGATTACCTAAAATGTCCCTCATACGAGTGTCGCCAGATCCAAAGAAACGAACACGCTCGGAGTACAAACCCTGGCACGATTCCAGCACGTGTCGAACTGTAAGATACTCTCCGCACCGAGGACAAAGATGCCGCTCATCGCCACAGAGCAGAAACTGATGGGTAGCATATGTGTGGCCTATGCGTAGCCTACACACTGAAACCTCCTCACTACGCGTCTCCATATTGATCGACTGTCATGCTCAAGTCTGGGGCTTTATCAATTTCAACTTATTATTTCTCACAGAATCCCAGCTTTGCTGCCACTCCTTCCGTATGTACTGCGATAAAGTAAAAGTGAAATAGAGGAAGAGAAGAAGAGATTGGATTGAAGCTGGAAGAGAAATTAGGCGGTTTGGCTGAACAGCTGCAGCGCTTCTGGCGGCAAAATCCGCCTTGTCATTTCCTGATATTCCTTCATGTCCAGGAATCCAACATAGAAGCACTTCTTTACCATTCACAGGTAGAGAGTTCAGCAGAGTAAGAATATCCTGAACGAAAACATTAGATGGGCTTAGAGCTCTCATTGCCACAAGGCTGCTGAGCGAGTCCGTAAATATTACGTGTCGGGGCGCATCATTGCCGTCAATAAAGTTCAAGGCAAGTAAAGCAACAAGTTCCGCTGTAAAAATTGAGGCAAAAGACGGAAGACATTGTATGGACGGTATTGCCACAAACAAACGCACATCCAACTCCAAATGAGGTCTTTGGCCCGTCTGTATATGTGGTCATATAGTCACAATATGAATTCAACTTCTCCAACGACCGCCAGTGAATCTCTTCGACCGATAGCTGACCTTTCAGTACAGCTGACAGAGACGTGTCAATTATAGGCAAAACACGATCCCATGGAGGAAATACCGCAGGTGTGTAGCGTTTGACATGTCCAGTTCGAATGCCACTCTGCTCTAGGAAGAGGCTAAACCTTACACTTATCGCGGACGTTCGCTCCGGTCCCCCTTTACGAGGCTGAGCCAACGGATGTTTCGAGAAAATTGTTTTATTGGGTGGGTGATCTGGAAATTGGAGAAGTTTCATCTCATCTGACCTAGAAGGTCAACGAATGGCCTAGGACCTCAAAGTTGGGTATCATCGGCTTCCTCTCGTCACGAGCAACACGCTGTTTTTTTTTTCCGCGAAGCTCTAGCTCGATCAGGGGTGAAATGGCAGGGTTCCGGACAAAATATCGAAAAGCAAAATATCGAATAGCAAAATATCGAAGACAAATTATCGAAGTGGCAGAATATCGAAAGCAAAATATCGAATGCGCAAAATATCGAAATCGCAAAATATCGAACCGCAAAATATCGACATCGCAAAATATCGACATCGCAAAATATCGAATTGCATAATATCGAATTGCAAAATATCGAACTCGCAAAATATCGAATAGTATAATATCGAAAGCAAAATATCGAAACGCAAAATATCGAAAGACAAAGTATTGAAAGACAAAATATCGAAAGACAAAACATCGAAAGACAAAATATCGGAAGACAAAATATCGAAAAGGCAAAATATCGAACGCAGAATATCGAAAAGACAAAATATCGAACGCAAGATATCGAACAGACAAAATATCGAAAAGGCAAAATATGGGACGCAGAATATCGAAAAGACAAAATATCGAACGCAGAACATCGAAAAGACAAAATATCGAACGCAAAATATCGAAAAGGCAGAATATCGAACGCAGAATATCGAAAAGGCAAAATATCGAACGCAAAATATCGAAATGACAAAATAACGAACGCAAAGCGCCGAAAAGGTAAAATATCGACTTGAAATGGCCCTCTGCGGACTCCTTAGAGCTCTGTCGAACTCTGTCGAAATTAGGTTTCGCTCGACAGATCTTCCGGGGCTATCAAACATAGGCGGATCCAACCCAGAGTTTTCGGAGGGTCTCGGAGGGTCTCAAATCAACGCAGGCAGGTGCCAGGGGACATGCTGGCCTCTAAGGGCTCCGCAGAGTTCAGATTCAGAGGGCACTCAGAACGACCTTTGTGGGCCCTACGAAGGTCTCGGAGAGCTCACGCAGACTCCTAGAATTCCACACTGATTCTCAGGCCAAATGTCGGCTTGTTGAATCACTTTATCCGCTCTTGGTTCCCCTTCCGTCGGCCTCTGAGAGTCCCAACGCCGGAACTTATGGGGCCATGGGCCCTACACCGGCTTTTAGGGCCCCTACATCGACTCTTGGGACTCATGACTCATCATATATGGGTCTAAGCGGCTTCTAAGAATCCCCATGCAGGTTCTAGTAGCCGCCAGTCGAATATTTGGGCTCACACGCTAGCTCCCACCTCGCTAGCGCACGGGGTCCCACCCCGTGCACGCTCCAGGGGCCTACCTGCCTCTAAGACCCCACAATACTTTTGGGGCCCAAACGCTTGCTCCTGAAGGCCCCACTGAGACTCCTAGTCCTTTCCTCTATTCAGTCCTCCATACTGGCTCTTTAGGCTAATCATCGGCTCCTGGTGGCCATCCAGGCTTTGGAGGGTCACCATACAGGCTTTTTTGGGTCCGATGCCAGTCTCTGAGAGCCATCAAAAGCCTTTCGAGCCTACGAGTATACTGCTTCCTGAAACTCTTCAGCAACTTCTGAGGGACCGACCCTGGTCGGATGGCTCATTCGGTCTGGGGAGTCATGTAGGTCTCTGGAGGAGCCTCTAAGGGGTCGGTTTCCAAGGGGTTTTTAAAGGGACTATCTCACCTTTAACATGGGGTTTGAGTTGAGATAGCCAAGTTTGCGGCGAGGTTCAGAAACCACTATCTATCTAGGTTGCAACCCCCGCGGCCTCTTGGTGTTGAAGAAATTCGTTCCCTTCATTTGAAAATGGGCCTTGTGCAAGGCCCTATCTTCAACATGGAGCGACCGTTAGTGTGACGTCACCTCGTTTAGTCATTCTGATTTAAATGGGTTTGTTCGTTGAAAAATCGCTTAAAACTTGGTCTGAACTTTGTTGTGGTGCCTACAGAGTAAAAAGAATCAGCTTTATGACAGTAATGTGGCCTGGGGAAGGAGGTAGTTTTGGGCTGTGACGTCACATATTTGAAAGTTTGTGTTTGGCATATGGGAAGCCTAAGATGTTTAATGAAAAATAAATGCAAGAACCATGTTCCTGGTCATCCAATCTATAAAGTCGGGCACAATTTAATTGGTTTTAACAGCATTTTAGAAGGTGGGATAGTCCCTTTAAACACGGTCTTCTAAGAACGGTCTCGTAGGGCCCTTAATGGTCCACTGCGGATCCAGAAAAGTGGGTTGAGATGCTGAGGGTGGTGGCGAGACTAAAACAAGATTAGATGATAAAAACTATCTGCATTTGCTTCGTTATGCTTTATTTGAGTTAGGTACACTGTAATTTCAAATATTTTGCAGAACTTGTGTGTTTGGGGATAGTTTTCCAAAATCTTCGTTTTTCATAAAGCAATGATAATCACTCTAACACATATCGGGGGGGGGGGGCGAAACTTCCAGAGAGGCCCCTTGAGAAAACTTTGCACCCCCATCCGAAATTACCTTCCGCCGCCACTGCTGAGATCTAGGTACAAAACAATATCAGAGTTTTCCAAGTCTGTCATGGACCCGCTGATTGCTCTTTGAGGCCTACAGATAACGGAGGGCCCGATGAGTTCGACAGAGCTCTAAGGAGTCCGCAGAGGGCCATTTCAAGTCGATATTTTACCTTTTCGACACTTTGCGTTCGTTATTTTGTCTTTTCGATATTTTGCGTTCGATATTTTGCCTTTTCGATATTTTGCGTTCGATATTTTGCCTTTTCGATATTTTGCGTTCGATATTTTGTCTTTTCGATATTCTGCGTTCGATATTTTGCCTTTCGATATTTTGTCTTTCGATATTTTGTCTTTCAATATTTTGTCTTTCGATATTTTGTCTTTCGATGTTTTGTCTTTCAATATTTTGTCTTTCGATATTTTGTCTTTCGATGTTTTGCGTTTCGATATTTTGCGTTTCGATAGTTTGCGTTTCGATATTTTGCTTTCGATATTATGCTATTCGATATTTTGCGATTTCGATATTTTGCAATTCGATATTTTGCGATTCGATATTTTGCGAAATCGATATTTTGCGATTTCGATATTTTGCAATTCGATATTTTGCGATTTCGATATTTTGCAATTTCGATAATTTGCGACTTCGATATTTTGCTTTCGATAATTTGCGTTCGATATTTTGCGCTTCGATATTTTGCGTTTCGATATTTTGTCATGGAAGCGAAATGGCAAGGGGGGGTCCAACGGTTCAGCGCCGAACGCGCGATAAAGCGCAGTCAGCTGATTATTCGTCGGCTGGTCGGCGCCGAATTACGCGCTGACGAGTTGAAATAATTGCCGTTTTCAGCGCGCGCTAGGCGCTAAACGATTGCGCGCTGAATAGGTACGCGCCTAACCAGTAACCAGTGGACGGCCACCTTTATACGTTCGCGGTAGGTCTAACTCGGCTGCTGGACTACGTAGCGACACGCGGTAAGCAACATTCGAAAGAGCGTAAAAAATAATGACAGAACCACTTCCGTTCGGTTAAATTTCATCTTATTTCCAGACTGAAAAGAACGTATTATGACACCGAGCGCCCTATTAGCCTTTGTTTGTTTGTCAATTGGGGCTTTAGGGCGCGCCGACTACTAAGGTCATTTCGCGCCCTATTGGCCTTGGAGACAATGCTATCGACATGCAACTGAAAAGTGATCCTATCTATCAATGATGACGCCAAGATCCCTGATGAATTTTACATGTTCCAGAGCCCTGTTAGTGTTATGGATACAGTAAACACTCTTCACGGGCGCACGCCGCAGAGCGATGGCGAATGATCGGTTTTTACATCAAATAAGATTTGATTTGTGTTTCTGAGATTCCAATGTTATTTGTGGCAAATATTTTCCAAAAATCCTCTATCTAAAGCTTCAACTGAATTCTAAAATGCCTGCATTTTCTACCAGAAACACTATCATTGATACCTCCGACAATATTTCATTTTGTCACTAGGTCCCTGGACTGGTGAAAAGTGAAAACTGAAATTAATTCATGTCATCATTATCCTTAGACCTACGCCTAAATGAAATTGATCTTGTTTCACAAATGAGTTGTACAATGTCCATCAGCTGATGTCTATTGTCTATCTCTTTTTCAGCACAGAAGATCCTCAGTCATAGTTAACAAACTGGGGAAAACTAGCTGTGTTTTAAGATTCCAGTCGTGGCCATCAACTGCTCAAGAAAGCAGCCCAGAATCACTTCACAACAGGTATGTTGATGCATGTACATTGACTGATGTCTGAATGCTGAAGAATTGTTGAACAGAGAACACATTTACCTAGCCTTTAGGAACCATAAATAAATCCTACATTACTTACATCAACATTTTTTCTATAGAACTTATATTATCTACTTTCATCTGGCTAAGCCTTTTTTACATTATACTCCCTCTGTTAAACATGAAAATATGATGAGTTATAGTATAACAAGCTGGTAATTATATCTGCCTTGTCAGCTTGGCCAACATCTGCAACATGTCTATCACAAAATATGACTACTTTCCTGACATTTGCATTTGTTCTACTCACCAATTGACCACTTCTACCATCTGCTCGCTCTATGCACAGACATTGTCATAGGGTCTGTTCCAGTCGCACTTCCTAACGCCCCTTAACTCCTCCAAGATTGCTTCCCTGTTCCAGTGGCAGCTCTAGCCCCTACAAAGCCAAGGAAGGCCCTGCTCCAACCTTCTCTATCTTGCTCTTGGAGGACTTAAGATGTGTTAGGATTTAGGAAGTACGACTGGAGCAGACCCATAGCAAAACAGTTTCATCTCTCTGTACTGTCTTTTTTCCAGGTTTCCAAAGGATCATCATTCATCAGCACAGAAGTGTGGGAAAGAGAAGGCTGTTAAAATTCTGAAAAGCCAGAGCTGCAAAGGAGGTCAAAGATGCAGTGCAGTTGGCCCACTCAGTAGAGTTTCACTGGTGGTTCTGCTGTGGACTGGGGATTGCACGCTGGATTGAAGTGGCCGGTGTGGAGCAGCTGTAATTTATCATTCGTGCTGATTGTGGACGAGTAAGAGCCCGTGTTGGCCCCGATCGGCGATCGCTGGCCAAAGCCCACCACCAGGTTGGTGATAGGCGTTGGCTGTGATATCTAGTGTCGCCTATGTGTGAAAAGGACAAGTTGATAACAAAACCTGTTTCGCCATGTTAGAAAGGAAAGACGAAGGAAAGACGCCACCCGCGCCCGGGTGGCCCTCAGCCAACTTGGTGGTGGTGGGGGGGGGGGGGGGGGGGAGGAGGGGAGGCGTATTCGGCCACACCAGGTTATCTTGGAATGTAACAAAGCTGGAAAGACGCAGTAAAATCAATATACATATAGCTCGCTATTCTTCTTCATAATCATACAGGTCATTTTCGATCAGGTCATCGCTGAGGTCACTGAACTGGAGGTCACCAAAAGTAAAATGATGACGAATTTTGGCTCCCGATTTTGACAACTTCACAAATTGGTTCATAACTCGGGAACCAAAGAAGCTACAACGCCGCGGAAAAGCGAATTCGATAGCTCTTTCGAAAATTTTTCAGGTTCTCAGATTTGAGCTAAGGTCAACTAGGGTTAAGCCTCCAAAGGGCAAAAACTGAACAATCGCGTGCTTCGGAAATCGTCTTTTCTTTTAAAACTTTTGATACCAACCTTTTATTACGTTGATTTTACCGGCACTGCGTTTCTCTCGTCTTGTTGACCTAACAAGGTCAGCTTAATAAATTTGACCTCAGGTCAAACTCGCAGAAAATACCATATTGCATGTCGGTCGATTCGTTACATTGAGAATAAGATTAACATCAGTAACGGCGGAACACCTTCAATTAAGGGGGCATTGCCGACTTTTGGTCCCATTCTTTCCATGCAACGCCCATAGGGCTAATGTTAAAATGCCAAAATCAAAGGGGGCACGGTGCCCCGGTGCCCTCCCCGTTCGCCGTCTATGATTATGATGTTTTTAGCGCTCTGGCCACGTTCCATCTAAAATCAATGCACAAAAATAAACTGTTGGAGACGTTACATGACCTGAAATGACCTGTTTCAAAAGCAGAGCATTTCGAGTTCCTCATACTGACTGAAACTGGAGACGTCGCAAAGTTGACCTGACCCTAGGTCACCGATATCAAAATTAAAGATATTCAAGATGTTGGTACTGATTCTCTCATGCCATAGCTGGAGTTTCAAACTTCTACGTCATGGTGACCTGACCTGACCATTAGGTGACATGGGGTTACATTTTTTTCACACATGATGCGAATCGATGCATTATACATAAGCTATACGAAGTTTCGTGTCGTTTTATTTATGCAAGCACAAAACTGTCAGGTGTGGCCAAAAAGGCCCCCCCACACCTGGGGGAACGTTAAAGCAGTGATGTATTTTTTCGGTGCATTCCACGATGCATCGATCGGTGTACTTGATAATGCATTATTTATTGCTGCGTGTCTACGATTTAGCTCTGTTCAGTGTTCAGGGTGATCTGTGATAGGAAAACTACCGATATATCTCCACGCGCATGACTGAAAGAGCTGGCATGATCCACGACATTGCGTGTCTGTTTTTGTTTGGCATTTTATAAATACTGAGTCAGCTGTGATCGTTTGATGAGACACTGGGACAGCCGGCCTGTATGATCAGTGAACGGCAGGCGGCGGGGCGGTGGTCTGGTGGCTACTGCATGGGACTGACACCAGCAGATTCAGAGCTGCGATACGCGGACGTTATGTTCACAATACCTTTGCACAATAATATCGAATAGATATCATATCCTCGAAAATGTTCTTCAATCAATATGATGTTACCTGCTGGCTTATTCCACGGGGGCCAAAACCGATCATTTTCTGCATGCCTTTTCTGGGTCTCGTTCATATACTATTTATTCTCCTCTAAATGCGTGTGGGTAGCAATTTTATTCAAGGGACGATTGAAAGTGCCTCCGATTGGTTTTCAGCGTAGGTGGGATATGGCCGTTGAATGTGAGGCAGTCGATAAGGAACGTCGAGGGAACGGTCATTGGGTAGGTATGTGAAAGGCAGCAGTAGAAAACAAGGAAGGGAGGCGTTTGGTGTGAGGTTTCAAATGCTCTATGCATAAGAAAAGTTCATTTGATTATATGACACCGTCCTTTTTATCGCGATACGTGAGCAACGCATGAGACGCTCACTGTTCAGAGTTGTAGCGTTAGAGAATGGGCCGACAGGCTGAGAAGGGCTATTTCCGCGAAAGGATATTCTGGGATTTGAATTGAAAGGCATTTAGTTTTAAAAGCATCCGTACGTACTTCCTAACATGATACTGACTCATTTAAAAATTCACCTTTTCCGCATTGCGATAACATAAGAAACCGAGACTGCGGTGTCCCTGGGCCCTGACAAGCCTGAGGTGCCCCTGACAGGTCGGTGGTGCCCTTCACAGGCCCAAGGTGCCCCTGCGAGGCCGGTGGTGCTCCTGGAAGGCCTTTGGTGCCCCTGGAAGACCTGTGGTGCCCCTGGCAGACCAGTGGTGCTCATGCTATGCCGATGGTGCTCCTAACAGGCCGGTGGTGCCCCTGTCAGGTCTGTGGTGCCCCTGTCAGGTCTGTGGTGCCCCTGGTAGGCCTGTGGTGCCCCCGGGCCCCAAGGGGGCATGACCCATGTGACCCCACCTTGGATCCGCCACTGGCTGGCACCCATACGAATTCCAGAAGCATCCAAAAACATGTTTTATTACGAGCGAGCGTGAAACGTGAGAAGTGAAAAGTCAGCAAAAGGTGTGTGTGTGTGTGGGGGGGGGACAGTTAACATTGCTGGCCCCCAATCGAAAGTGGAGGACCATTGTCCCCTGCCCCCCCCCCCCCTGTTCCTACGCCTATACCAGTAACCGATCAACTAATGCAAGGCCGCCTAACATAAATTGTTAGTTTACGCCGTTTACGCATTCTGCTGCGCCAGTATTGTCTCTCTTTGCAGCGCGCGCTGCCCCTCAGCTGCCACTTATTGCTTCTGACAAAGTTACCTTTCATTGGGTGGAGGAAGATTGCACTCCATAACGATGAAGCACAAATGGAAATCTTCATGGAAGGGCAGGCCGGAGAACCGTCAAGTTTGTTCTTCGGGGTGATGCCTACAAATACATTAAAAGTTCGGCAAAAAGTGGGGGGAGGGGCAGTTAACATTACTGCCCCCCCCCCCACTATGAAAAGTGGGGGACCACCGTCCCCCCCGTTCCTACACCTACGGTATAAAGTGAGTTTAATTTTGATACATATTGTTTATGTCTTGCACATAAGCTTTCTTTGCGAGATAATTATTCTCATGGTTTTGAAATTTGCTAGCACTGAAAAGTTGCCATTTAACCTTGGTAGACTGATGTGTTTGATATCATAATCAACATTTGTGCCCCATTTGTTATGACATCATGCATTGGGGATAAATGTGACATGACTGCCATTTTTTCTTCTTCATCGAATGACGTTTAGCAAACCAAATTTGAGTTCAGAAAGATTATCAAAAATTATTTTGAAATCTATTACGGCAGCAGTCGATCTTTATAATACCGACAAAATACAAAATACTTTTGGCATATAATACCGATCGGTATTGGTCACTGAACTCTATAATGTGGAAGGCGCATCGGCCGCCTGATGGTGTCCAACGGTGCCGCCATGTTGCGCAGACCAGGAAGCGGCCGCCGCCTGTGTTGGGGAATAGGGAATTCGGGACCTCGATTTACGTTTGCGGTCGCTGCATCCGTTACGTTCAAGCTATGTGGACACGGAACCCGGCATCTTACGCAAAATTGAGTGGAGAACAAGATGAAATCCTAAAAAATCCTCAGATACAAGGAACTAATACGTTAAACCCTTATAAGTCAATGGGGAAATATGAAAATTGCTATTTTGGCGCCGAGAATGATCTGAAACTATCTCAAGCATATAGAATCATGATTTCACTCCTTGCAAGGTTCTATGCTTCATATTTGCATTGTTGCCCTTGCGTGACGTCATTTGTGACGTCACAAGGGTCACAATTTTTCTTCAATAACTCCCGATCAAATTGAGCTAGCGAGTCGGGAAAGCCACCAATGGACTTAGGAAGACCTGCCGAATCGAATGATATGCAACATGACCTCTTTCGACCAACTTCGTGACCTGGGGGTGCTGACCTGACCTTGACTTGAGGTCAACACCCTAAGTTGACCTGACCCGAACAAAAGGTATATCACTCGATGCGCCTGAGATAGCTGAACACGATGATGCCAAAATCGCGGCTCTACGGCCATTTTTGGCGAAGTTATTTACCAAAAACCGAACCCGTGCCTTAGATCACTTTGACCTGAACTCAGAGGTCACCGCTTGACCTGAGACCTTTACAGTGGGTTCCTACCAGTCACTTTGCATTATACTTTGCCGCATACGACCACTTTACCGCTTAATTCTAGTTAAATTAGCGGCGCATTAGCGAGGTGGGTTCAATCAAACCCCTCGGTCGGGGCAAATGTAGGTCCGGCGAGTGAATTTGAGGAATTCTGAAGATACGATCGTGTTCCCCACTCAATTCTGCGTAAGATGCCGGGTTCCGTATCTACGTAACTTGAACGTAACGGATGCGGCGGCCGCAAACGTAAATAGAGGTCCCGAATTCCCTATTCCTCAACACAGGCGGCAGCCGGTTCCTGGTCTGCGCAATATGGCCGCCACCGTTAGACATTACGGCCAATAGGGTTGAAGCGGCAGTGCTCCCCTGTGGTATTGGTATACCGAAATTTTGGTACCCGATAGACACCACTAATCGTGACCTTCCCTAAGACACACACACACACGCACCTACACTAACACTAACACACACTACTGGTAAGGCACAGGGGTACTGAGCACTGGGCACTGGGCTATGTTCAGCCGCGGCAGTCGGATGGGTGGGTTACAGGACAATTTGCCGAATGCTTATTAGCCGAATGTCAATATGTCGAATGCATTTTGCCGACGTGTCATAAAGGCGAAGTGCTAAAAGTCGAAGTGCAATTTGCCGACATGCCTTTTTGCCGACGTGCAAAAAGTCGAAAATATCAATTTGCCGAAATGCTAAGTTGCCGAAATGTCAATAAATCGAAATGTCAATTTGCCGCAAAGTCAATTAGTAGAAATGTCAATTCGCCGAAATGCTTCTTTGCCGAAATGCTAATTAGTCGAAAAATGTTAATTTGCCGAAAGGCCAATTGGCCATTTGGCCTAACCTCACCTAACATAACATACCCCGTATAAATATGTATTAGAATTTAGGACCGACTCTTTTTTCATAGGTAAATTTTACACATTCCTCCATTTTTTGAGCTCTTAAGTCCTGATTTAATCCTTACATGTCACAAAAAAAAACATAGCCAAAACTTACCTAACCTGACCTACTGATTTTTGCCTTCCCATGGATAATGAAGAAGTTACTCACATTAATAGATTGCATACAATGGTAAGTCAAATAATTTTAGGTTAAGTGGTTGTGTATCTGGCTTCAGGTCTTCTTACCATTGCCTGTAATCTCTCATAAGGCATTGTCTTCGGCACTGCACTGCTTCGTCACGAGCACTTTGACGTTAATTTCCATACTGTATTGGTGCTTTTAAACTTGTTTGTTTTATGAATAATTATTAGATAGGAAATCAGGAGGTCAAAGGATATCATGTGATTCGCTTCGTACTTGAGGATTGCACCAAAAGTAAATTGGTGATTGGTCCTAAAGTAAATAAATACAACCTAACCTAACCTAACCTAACCTAAACTAGGTTTGCAGATTTATTTATTTTTATTTATTTCAAAAGATCGCCGACGGGATAACCCATTTGGTGACGAAATCAATATTAAGGTAAAACGGAACATTTAAACGGAAGATTGACATTTCGGCAAATTTACACTTCAACTAATCAACATTTCGACTAATTGACATTTCGACTAATCGACATTTCGGCAAATTTCCATTTCGGCAAATTTACATTTCGGCAAATTTACATTTTGGCTGATAAGCATTTCGGCAAAAAGGCATGTCGGCAAATGGCATTTCGACTTTAAGCATTTCGACTTTTTGACAAGTCGGCAAAAAGCACATCGGAATTTGTCCGGACACCGGATGGGTGCACGGCGCACGGTGTATTTCCAGTGTCCACTGACCAGGCTCCGGGTCCCCCTCCCCACTGTCCAGTGAGGAGTATTAGCCGCTCGCCGGCGGGGGTCTCATGGTTGCCAGCCACTCGTTGTCGCCCGGTTCGTGTATACTAGCCATAGGAGTACTATAGGAGTACTAGCCGCTCGCCGGCGGGGGGGGGGGGGGGGTCATGGTTGCCAGCCACTCGTCGCCCGGTTCGCGTAGGGGAGAGTGCCCAATCTGCGCCCGGTCTCCTAATTGCGCCCTCGTCATTTTCTGTGAACCCAATAGGTCGATTGGTGTTTAGAAAACAATTTATTAATAACAATCGTCAAACCAATATTTTTCGACCTACCGCTACCAGCGTAAGGTTGTAAGTCGCGTACTTGGAGTGGTTTTGTAAAATGTAGTGTTTTCTTATCCTGAGCCTGCTTACTTATTGAACTGTTACTCTCCAGGACTCTGCAAACGACTCGCATGCCCGGCATCCGACCTTCTAAATCCACTATTCGCCGCATTCAAACAATCAGTGCAATTCGATTGGGACATCAACCCCCACTATCATCTCCACCCAATTAAGCCCCTTCTCAAATCATGGCCCTCATTTAATCAGAATACGAGACTAAAAGAAGTGATTCTCGCGAGACTTCGGATCGGCCACACGAAACTAACACACAGCTATATTTTTGAGCAAACTCCGCCTCCTCTATGTCATCGATGTAATATTAGATAATACTTATGTAATATAAGATATACAACAATCGAACATTTCCTTCCACATTGCCCCCTATACGGCGTTGAAAGACAGCCGATGAAAAGATATACTACTACTAATCGACTTCCAATGACGCTCCCTACTCTTCTTGGTGATTCGAATCCAGATCTACTTGACCTACTGCTCGTTTTCCTACACAAAACCAAACTTGAACGATCCTGGGGCCCAATCCAACCATAGGGCTCTCTTTCACCGGCCGCCAGCTCCCGCAGGCACTCCGATGCGGCTACCTAAGGGTAGCCGTCGACCCATGGGTCCCCGCCCCTCGGCCATACCCCCAATGCTGGGAGTTCGGCCACTCCAAGCGAGCGTGCCGCCGGCGCCACCCCCGCTGCGGCCGGTGCAGCGCAGACCACTTCACGGGCGGGTGCGAGCGCGAGCCGACTTTGCATCTCCTGCGGCGGCCCTCACCCAGCCTGGGACCGCCACTGCCCCGTACAGAAAGACGCCAGATCCTGGCACCGGGACCAAGTGCGCGCCCAACAGGCCGAGCATCTGGCCCACTCTGGGCACCCGAGCCGCGCCGAGACACAAATGAACCTCACCCCGGCCCCGCTCACCTCCATCCAGGCTCCACCCACTCGAAACGACGACTCAGCAGATGACAACGATGACGACGAACAATCGCCGCGAGAGGCCAACAGATCGCGACACTCCATGGGCTCTCAGGAAAGTCTCCTTAAACAATAAACAACCCCCGCGCCGCGACCCCAGCATCGGAAGATGATGATGGTTCGGTTTGGGCGGTTACAAAGTCACGACACGCTTCCAGCTTAATTCAATTATTGTCATCTTACAATTTCAGCCCTGCCAAGCTAGCGAGCTGTGCCAGCCTAAAAGAACAATCCCAACTTAAGCCAGTGTCACCATATCCCTTTGTTCCAACCTAATTCATTTGTCGGCAACCTAATAAAAACTACCATCTTAACAAGCCTTGCCTGCTTGATATTGACCAATCAAGCAGGGTGTCAACTTAATTCAAAACTTGCCAACTTAAAAAGGCATACCATGATACCAGACAATATTGAATATCACCGCCAGCCAAATCATTAAGACTGCCAGCTTTGTATCAACCAATCAGGGCGGGGCTAAAACTCAAAGCACTTTTTGCCAGCATCGATTCAATCTGCTCCAGAGCCTCCTCGCAATCACACCGGAGCCTTGAGTTAACCCTCGCCCCGTTGGGGGGGGGGGGCATTTTGGCCCCCCCCCTGTGGTTTTTCCTGAATAGCAAGAAAACGGCGGCGCGCAGCGCCGCAAAATTTTCAGTACCTTTCCGGGCATCAATTTGACACCTTCACACCAAATTTCAAGTCTTAGGTCACCTTAGGTCAGGAGTTATTGAGGTCAAACGAGGTCATGTTCGAGCAAAAATGAGCAAAAAACATGCAATCTTGAAACGCTCACCAAATCTACAGTTATCAAGCAATTTCAAAGTTCTTTATATGGTCTAATAGACAAAAAGCGGTGCTACAAAACTGCTATCTCGGATTTTCAAAATTTTGGGTTTTTGACCCAAAAAATTTCAAAAAATTGATTTTTTTTTGAAAAACTAAAAAAAATCGAAAATTTTTCCGAATTTCGAAAAACCGGAATATATGTGATAATCCCTGCGCTCTTCTATATACATACCAAATTTCAGATCGATATCTCGTTTTTTGGCCAAGTTATAGCGAAAAAACTTCAAAAATGATGACGTCAAATTTTTGAACTCAATTTTTAGCGATTCTAGACCTCGTACGGCAAAACAAAGACCACCATTGAACTCCCCGTGACGAGCTGCATCGATTCGATACCCATTTTATGCAAAAATATCAACTTTGAAATTTGACCTTATTTGACCTGACCTTGACCTGACCTTGACCTGACCTTGACCAAAACGTGACCTAAGCTGGCCCCAAAGGCTGCCTGACCCACATAATCGCATTTGTCATGTAAAATGGACCATAAAACATGTATTACACGACACTTTCATATTGTGACCCCCCAGTGACCTGACCTCAGTGACCTGACCTGGTATCAGTGACCTCAACTAGCAAAATATGTGTTTGAAGAACATTTCCCCATCGATGATTTTCAATGAAATGCATTTTACTCGATTTTACAACGCATTTCTTGAAATGCCTGTAAACGGTGAAAATTTTACCTTTGACCTGACCTGTGACGTCATCGGTTTGACCTAGGTCAATAAAATTGGGTCACAAGGTAGTTCCCTGATAGGGCTATCCAACACCGTTTGCCGCTTGTCGCTACGTTGCGTGGTTCTCGAGATCTTAGGGGGGGGGGGCCAAAATGCCCCCCCCCCCAACGGGGCGCGTTGCTCGGCAGAGCCCAACGGGGCGCGGGTTAATGGTTAAGCTTGCGTTGGCCAGCGTATACATACACCGACATAGACCAACGGAGCCGACGACCCAGCCTGCTGCAGATCAGCAAAATCAAAAGAAGAACACGCGCAGACAACGGGGTATGTAACTATGTGGCCTTCTGCCTTTGTGTGTAAAAACATGTCTTATAAATACGCGCTGTCCAACTTGCTTTTTGCATATACCTAGTTATGTGCTAAACCATTGTGTTTGACAGGAATGGCTGACAACAATGAAATTGCGTCACACCCGAGGGCCGGCCAGCCATGGCTGAAGCGGTTCCGGGAGCAGCAGCAGCGTGTTCAGGGGTGGTCGAGCCACGGCTGGCCGGGCCTGAGATAAGCCGTCCGGCGCCAGGGCCGAGCCGGCCGCCATCTCCGCCGCCGCTGCCAGCCTCTGCCTACGGGAAGGAGGTGGTGCCCCTTCCTCCGCTGCAGCCGGCTCCTCCCCAGGCCAGAAGGCAGCGCCGGGCGGCCCCAAAGGCACGCCAGGCCGGCGCCTCAGCTGCGCTGCCCCCGCCGAGGATTGCCAGCCCTGCCATAAGCCCTTCGAGGAGGACAGCAGCGGCCTATCTGGCCATCGCCAGGCAGCGGTATCGGCGGGAGCAGCAGGCGGCAAGGCGGCAGCTGCAGTCGCAGGTCAAGAGGCCCTGCCTGGAGCCTAAGCAGCAGGAGCAGCCGCCTCCACAGCAGCTGCCGCCGCCTCAGCAGCCGGAGCCGGGGCGGAGCGGGATGCTTCGGCTGGCACGCAGTCCGGGCCCGAGCCCGCCGGTGAGGGCAGCGGCAGCCTCGCTGGCTCGGGTCAGGGCAGGAATTTTACGGGATAAAAAGTCAGTTAGGAGGCGGCTGGTGATGTGTTCACCGGAAAAGGAGCAAAAGAAGAAGGAGAAAGAGAAGAAACGAAAGAAACAGGAGAAAAGGGAGAAACGCAGGGCAGAGAAAATGGAGCGAAGGAGGGCAAAAAAGCCCTGCATAGACGAAGACATTGTGCCGTCGTCGTCGCCAGAGTCGACGTCGTAGTCGTCGTCGAAGCCACCAAAGCTGAAGCTGCCAGGCCTGGAAACGGCGGCAGCACCGGAGCTGGAGCCGTCAGCAGCCCTGGAGATGGAGGCAGCCTTGGAGCCAGCGGCAGCACCGGAGCTGGAGCCGTCAGCAGCCCTGGAGACGGAGGCAGCCTCAGAGCCAGCGGCAGCACCGGAGCTGGAGCCGTCAGCAGCCCTGGAGACGGAGGCAGCCTCAGAGCCAGCGGCAGCACCGGAGCTGGAGCCGTCAGCAGCCCTGGAGACGGAGGCAGCCTTGGAGCCAGCGGCAGCACCGGAGCTGGAGCCGTCAGCAGCCCTGGAGACGGAGGCAGTCCCGGAGACAGCGGCAGCACCGGAGCTAGAACCGTCAGCAGCACCGGAGCTGGAGCCGTCAGCAGCCCTGGAGATGGAGGCAGCCTTGGAGCCAGCGGCAGCACCGGAGCTGGAGCCGTCAGCAGTCCCGGAGCCAGCGGCAGCACCGGAGCTGGAGCCGTCAGCAGCACCGGAGCTGGAGCCGTCAGCAGCCCTGGAGCCAGCGGCAGCACCGGAGCTGGAGCCGTCAGCAGTCCTGGAGACGGAGGCAGCCTCGGAGCCAGCGGCAGCACCGGAGCTGGAGCCGTCAGCAGCCCTGGAGACGGAGGCAGCCTCAGAGCCAGCGGCAGCACCGGAGCTGGACCGGAGCTGGCGCCGTCCGGCGCCAGGGCCGAGCCGGCCGCCATCAGGGAGCAGGAGCAGCCGCCTCCACAGCAGCTGCCGCCGCCTCAGCAGCCGGAGCCGGGGCGGAGCGGGATACTTCGGCTGGCACGCAGTCCGGGCCTGAGTCCGCCGGTGAGGGCAGCGGCAGCCTCGCTGGCTCGGGCCAGGTACGGACTTACATGAGAAATGAAGCCAGTTAGGAGGCGGCTGGTGATGTCGAGCTCACCGAAAAAGGAGCAAGAAGATAAGAAGAAAGAGAAGTAACGAAAGGAAAAGGAGAAAAGGAGGAACAAGCACAGGAACTCCTGCGTAGGTGGTACCGTAATAGGTAGGCAGGTGTTGGTTGTTCTTTTGACTTTTCCTTTCTCCCTTACCTCTCTTCGAGGGTACTCTACCCTTCCCCCACAAACCCTCCCTCTTTCTTTTTCGCACTTTGTTGTTGTCGGGAGCTTCCTCAGCAACCGGTATACCGGCTCGACCGCTCACTAAATAGCTGTCCTTTTGTCTAGTTTAGTACTTTTTCTCTTATTTTAGCTTCCCCTCATTCATTATAATCTTGATCAACATCTGACAAAAGCAACATGCCTTTCATCCTGGATGAGGGGGCGGCCTCACTGCCCCCCACCGAAACACTCCCCGAGGGTTCTGCCTTCGTATTTGTGAAGAAAAAAGGTTCATACCGGAGCAGCAACCCTTTCAGTATCAAGCGTTCCCTGGATCAGCTCATCGGCCCCGTCGTCTCGGTCAAGGCCCTACAATCTGGCTCCCTACTGATCGAGACAGAAAACACCAACCAAACAGAGACTCTCCTGAACACGACACACTTCATGAACCACCCAGTGCAAACCCAGCTCGCCCACCGGCTCAACACGGTGGAGGGAGCCGTCCGCAGCGAGGCGCTGACGGAGCTCAGCAACGCTGAGCTCCTCGACGAGCTAAAAGGTCAGGGGGTCGTGGAAGTTCAACGACTCAAGTCCCGGGACCCCGAAAAGATGGGTCCCAACCCCACCGTCCGCATCTGGTTCGCAGGCCGTTTGTCAATGCATCATCATCATAATCGTTTACCAATTGTGACGCTCCCATGTCCCATTTCTTTCTGCCAGGGACCTAGCGGCACGGCCGCTGCCATCGAGCAGCCGCCCACCGCTTTGGCGCCGGTCATCCCGATCCCGGTAAGTGTTTGGAAAGAGAACAGTCTTTTTGATACGTCCACAATTATCGCATATTTTGGTAAAATGAATTCGCAACATTGCATGATGCATATTCAATCGCTTTAATATATACGCCCATTTCTAAAGACGTAATCCGTTTGCCAATGCATCATCATCCTTTACCAATTGTAACGCTCCCATGTCCCATTTCTTTCCGCCAGGGACCTAGCGGCACGGCCGCTGCCACCCACCGCTTTGGCGCCGGTCATCCCGATCCCGGTAAGTGTTTGGAAAGAGAACAGTCTTTTTGATGCGTCCACATTTATATATATATATATATATATATATATATATATATATATATATATATATATATATATATATATATATATATATATATATATATATATATATATATATATATATATATATACAGGGTGTCCCATAAGTTCGTTCTCACCTAAATTTTACGTTTATAGGCTCTCTTGCTTAAAGGCACGCTAAAATTGGTTCGTAACTGATCTTACGTGGTTGCCATGGCTGGTAGCAATATGCTCCACAGTAACTAATTTCTGTAGACAAAATCGTTTTTGCTAGAGAGCCCGCTTCCTACAGAGACGGCTAACGCCGCAACATTAAGGTCTCCGATACGGGTACGTCTCGGTATTTAGTCAGCACGTGACCATTCTCCACGATTGAGGGTGATTGAGGCCTACCAGTCTGTAGCCAATGTCCATCGCTAACTGGACGCACAGTCAGCAAGTGGCGCCGATGATTTGTCGGGAGTCAATCACTGCAAGTTTATTCTCTTTCCAGTCAGCCCTCAGGAGTGAGCCATGTGGCCAAAACTGTGTGGCGCCAAAGTGGCCATCAAAAAGGTCAAAGGGCTAGAAAGTTGGTAAGCAGACTTTTCAGGATGGATTACCAGCTGTCTAAGAGTATTCTTTCGGGGTACATAACTCAAGGGTACTTAAGCTTTGCTTACCGGAGGGCTTAAAACAGTCAAAAACGTCTTAAAATGGCCAAACATGAGTTTCGTTATGCCTGAGGCTAAAAAACTAGAGGGCTGAGGACATCAATCAGGTCATCTGGACTAACAAGTCCACGTTCGAGATGAAACACCCGTCCAAACCCGAAAACAACCCCATAAGGGCGAAGGAGGAGGCCTCCGTTCCGTCCCGTTATGTTCATATGCAAAAGGCCAGGGTCACGGTATTGTGAGGTTATAGGCGTCCAGACGCTGACCAGGTTCCGATTGGTACTCCAGAAACAGTTTTGGGAAGCAGAATGCTTTCCCAAGAACATCTAGGAGGAGTTTCAGCCTTCAAGCTGAGCTCGAACCGCGAGTATGAACACATTTATAGAGGAGAAAATGGCATCCGGAAGGTCGTAGGCCCAGCTTCAGGCAAGACAGTGCATCAGTGCACAGGTCAAGCAAAGCTTAAAAGCAGTGCAAGGTGACTGTGACAGGCGTTTGTGGCAAGATCACATGCCAGGCAACTCATCGGATCAAAATTTCATAAAAATTCGTTGGTTATACTGAACTTGAGGCTCGTCGAAGCGAAGCGCTGTTCCAGCCTCGAGGAGCTCACGGCGCACGTCAATTCAGTCTGGGCTAACTTCAAGCCTGCTAAGCAGCCAAACCTGCCAGTTGGCATGCCGCAGCATGTATTCATGTGTTTGCCTATTAACTGGGGAGCACAATGAGGGGTCATAAATATATCAAAACGCAATGTACTCTGTTTCACATGCAAATATAATGTGAGAACGAACTTATGGGACACCCTGTATATATATATATATATATACATTATATATCACATGATCACGAGCGGCGCGCACACACCACTTGAAATGAATCAATCACGGCCTGAATTCTTCCTCCAATGGAATACCAGCTCGCTGATATCTCATTGGGGGGAATTCAAGAACTATATCATGCATAATAAACCGTTACTTGCCGCCATTCAAGAAACCAGATTCCTAGACTCTGATTCGATGAATTATAACTTTAACATTCGCGACTACTCTCTATATACAGATAACGTAAACGAAACACCTCGCCGGGCGGCTCGGCGCTTTATATCTCAAATAATATCTTGCACCGCCAAATTCAACTCAATACAACGCTTAACGTTGTAGGAGCCAAAGTAAAAATAGCACAGTGTGATCTAACTGTCCTCTCTATCTACCTCTCTCCTACCTATCCATTCAATCCTAACCACCTCTCCGAATTGATTTCCCAGCTCTCCCCTCCTTTTATCATAATGGGAGACTTTAACGCCAAAAATGAAAGGCTGAAAGGTTGGCGACGATCGGCGCAGCGGTTCTGCAGATATATCGAGAAGTCGATCGAGAGAAGAGAAGAAGAGGGCGGGGGTTGTTGTAATTCCGTGTTCACGCGTAAGTATGTCATCTAGCACAGCGCGGGCGACAAATGCCATCACCCAAATGAGGCGCCGTTTGGATATACAGCCGGAGCATGTCACGCGACCACACGTCGAACATCAGTGGTTGGCACGCGCTCGAAGCAGCCCCTCGGTGCGACGTTGCCGTACTCTGGGCCTCTGTCTCGGTTCTCACCATCCAGGACAATGTGAAGGGCAGTCGGAGCGTGGCGTTGGCCGCCATCTCCGTCATGCGGAAGCTGTTGCCGTCGATGACGGCGCCGCTCGTGCTGCCAAAGTTGCAGAGGCCGGTGGTGAGCACCGGGTTCTGGTACTCCTTCAAGCAGAGTCGGAACGAGGTGCGGCACTGCAGCGGACACCGGTCGCCGGAACCTCGCGGCGCGTCCCCGCACCAGCTACCGTCCCGCCGCTCGCCGCTCGGGTTCTGCACTTTCTGAATTTGTAGCTCGAAAAAGCCCGAGCCGGACACCTGTCCAATAATGATGGCCAGCAGGGTCACGGAGGCCCACATGATGGCCGCTCCTCGATCGGCCCGCCTCGCTGGCCACTGGCGCGGCCCGGGGCCGGCTCTGCGCGCACTGTCCGTCCCTGAGCTCAACACTCTCCGACCGATCACTGACGACCGCTGTAGGCGTCACACATCACACGCTCCCACCGCTCTCGACCACAGCGCGCTGCACTCGCTGGCAGCTGGGGCCGAGGTCCGAGATGACTGGCCGGGAGAGAATGGCAGGTGGCCGATCCCTTCCCCGGTGGAGCGTCCGGTGAGACCGCTGGGTCACACGGTACCGCCCGCTGGCCTCATAATCGGTAACTCGTTGGTGCGGCATGCCAGATTCTCCGCTGATGCCTGTAACTGGCGGATGACGGCATGGGTGCCGCCCGCTAGCATTGGCAACCACTGGGCCGGCTGCCTGGGCAGCGGGGCGTTGATGGACACGGTCCTGACATGGGCCAACGCCGAGGAGGTACAACCGGCAGCGGTGGCACTGTGGCTCGGCGGTAATGATATTACCTGCGAAATGGACCGCCCACGACTGGAGCTTTGGTTGAGAGTGGTCGCCCACGTGGCAGAAGCTCCCGCGGTGGCGGTAAACCCCGGACAGCAGCCCCGGAGTCGCCGGCAGCCACGGAAACAGGGGCAGCACCGGAGCTGGAGCCGTCAGGCCTGGAGACGGAGGCAGCACCGGAGCTGGAGCCGTCAGGCCTGGAGACGGAGGCAGCACCGGAGCTGGAGCCGTCAAGCCTGGAGACGGAGGCAGCACCGGAGCTGGAGCTGCAAGAACGGAGGCAGCACCGGAGAAAGCGGCAGCACCGGAGACGGAGCTACCAGAACGGAGGCAGCACCGGAGAAAGCGGCAGCACCGGAGAAAGCGGCAGCACCGGAGAAAGCGGCAGCACCGGAGAAAGCGGCAGCACCGGAGACGGAGCTACCAGAACGGAGGCAGCACCGGAGAAAGCGGCAGCACCGGAGCTGGAGCTGCCAGGACGGAGGCAGCCCCGGAGCCGCCTGCAGCCACGGAGACGGAACCGGAGCTCCATGTCTCGGCAGTTTCCTGACGGCTTTGGGCTATGTAACGCGTGTTAAGCTATGTAAACGGCTAGTCGATATGTCTTGAAAAGGAATAACACGTCCAACGAACACAATACTCTAAGCATCAATTGAATTCGTCGTTACAACTTCAGTATACAATATACATGATACCACTGGCCTGGTTCTATAATACTCCTGTCTACGATTGTTGTTGTTGCCGACACCGTCCCAATGACAATTGTACTGGTCATTTTTTTACTCACAGAGCCTGCTCCACCCAACGCCGTACCCTGCTCTTGTGGAGGCGTCTTCTCCACGGGGGAGAGGGTGCGTGCTCACGCAGTGTATATTAAGAGATCCGGCACAACTGATGAGGTCCCGAGCTTACGGGCACCAGCCACCGCCGCGGGGACCATTGGCACGCGGCGGTGGTCTCCTCCCCCCCCCCAACTCCTTGGACACATGATTTTCTCTTGGTTTTTCTTGGTTTCTCTTGGTTTTTTTCGTGGTTTCATTGTGATTGTCTTTGTTTCCATTGTTCTTGTTGCGCCGTGATTCCTTTACGTTTGCGAGCGCGCGTGTTTGCGTCCCTCCGGCGGCGGCGGCGGCAATCGGGACCTGCCCACCGTGGGCGGGTCTTTTCTTAGCTATCAGGCTGGACACCCCGGGCGCGGCCTAGGTGGCTTGCATCCATGGCCCCCGGGAGTGGATGAAGGCGATAGCTCCACAAACACACATACACATTAGCGATATAACGTAACGTAATATCAAAGCAAAGGGATTTTTCCTGTGCAATTTGGCAAAAGCGCACAGGTTTTGCCCTCTAAGATAGGCACCAGGTTTTTCTAGTTGGGACTTTCCTGGTGGAACTCACAACACAGCAACAGCACACATTACAACACTACCACATTTCAGCATCAAGATACAGCAGCAAGACATGTAAGTACTCAAAATCCCTCTCGGCACTGCCACTTTGGCACCCTTTCTGGCTTCCCCTTGCACTTGCTTCCACCGGACGTCACATGAGCCGGTCTAAGGTAAACTTTGCTCTTGATATTGCCTTGGGCCGGAATAACATAGCCGGCTTTAAAGTAAAGTAAAACGGAAGATCTGGCTAATTGCCAGCTAGTAACTTCCTCCTACCCCGACCAGGGCCTCGGCCTGTCGGGAGCAAAATTAAACAAAAAACTGATGAGGCGGAGTTTTTCTCGGCTGCCAGAGAGCTGCACCGCGGTGGCGAGTTTCGCCTTTTTCGGCACCCGGCACCGAAAACGTACGTCATCAGTATATGCATGCCGGGGACTGCTTTCCGCCCTAGAGGCCGGCCATGACAACAGGAGGAGCGGGCCCGGCCCGGGCGGCGCAGACTTCAGCACCGAGGGACGCCGCTCGTCCTCGGTGCGGCTCTAACTTCAGCATCCAGAGCAGCTGCCCGTGCCCCGGGCCCCTCAGACATCGACAGGAAGACGTACGACGGGCCGGCCTGTGAGGCGGGAGCAGCACAGACTACAACACCGGGGGCTGCTGCCCGCCCTACGGGCCGGCCTAACCACCACCGAGGAGCGACAGGCTGGCTTGGGGGGGGGGGGGTTAAGGCGACAAAACCGGGAGCTTCCACCTTCTCTCCCTCCCCCGGCCATCTTCAAACAGCAATAGGTGGGAAGATAAGTGATGTACGATAATGAAAAAAGGATATAAAAAAAAAACAGGAAAAAAGCATATATATATATATATATATATATATATATATATATATATATATATATATATATATATATATATATATATATATATATATATATATATATATATATATATATATATATATATATATATATATATATATATATATATATATATATATATAACTACCAAAAACGAGCTCGGTGATGGCATGTTTTTCATGTACATTGTACATTGATGTGAATTGTGTTCAAATGTAAAAAAACAATATCAAGAGGCAAGCAAAGGTAAAAAGAGAATGTTGATGGTGGCACTGAGCGTAAGGTGTCCGGGAAGACCGGAGCCGAGGTCAACCAGACCCTGCTGATCCCACCTGCTGCTGAGCCGCAGCAGCGACCTCATCTGCGAACAGAGCTTTAGATGCCCCGAGGTATGCAGGAGACAGCCACTGACGACTCCAATACTCACATCGAAAGAAGAAAACTACGGCCGAAACCGCCAATGGCGGCGGGCCTGAGTCACAATAACCGAACCGAACCTTTGTGCATCTTATTTGATCTTACACCGTCTTTTTTCTAGTTTTGAATCTCATTTAAATAACAGTAATGATTGAGCTTAGCTCCAAATTAGGATTCAATGATACTATGCATGCCATTCATTAGGAATTAGCATCAACCGTAGTTGACTTTTCGTTTCAGTCTGCAAGTTTTCTGCCCGGCCTGCCCGACCATGCGGCCCTCGGAGTGGCCGAGCGAGGCCGGGACAACCTGCGCTATCACCTAAAAACAGCGCACCCAGCCGGCGAGGCCCCGGCAGCGCGCCGTCCCAACTGGCTGTGTCCCCCCCCCCCCCCCCCAGTGTGAATCGTCCGTCCTTCTGACTCCAGAGGAAGGCACTTTCCGCCGCCTCTCCCTTGCCCTACGGCGCGAAGAGCTATCCGTGTTGCGCCAACATATGAGAGCATAGTTACAAATAAACAGTGTTTAGTATTTCTTTTATTGATTGGGCTGCCTGTGGTTTTCAGATGTAATTTTTGAGTCTGTAATAAAAATTGCGGCGCCTAAGGAAAATCCGTAACATTACCTCTCCATTCACATTGATTATCTGTTCATTGCTGGCGGCCCCAGTGAGGTCACACCAGCAATGACATTGACGGGTCACCATGATCTTGAAAGTAAGCTATAACTTACAACAAGAGTGGGAGGATCCCTTTAACCCTCGCCGGACCTATTGGTTTTCTACATACGCGCCGGCCGAGGGGGGGGGGGGGCGGGTACGACCCCCCCCCTCGCCGTTTCGCCCCTGGTGGAGCTAGCGCGTCGCGAAAAAAACGAGCGTGTGCGCCGTTACGAGACGCAGAGATTGGTACCCGATTTTAAGGTCCTAGGTCAACCGGTGACCTCTGAGGTCAGGTCAAGTGTCCCAAGGTACGGTTCAGTTTGTGGTGAATAACTTCGCAAAAAAACGGCCGCAGAGCGCCGATTTTGGCAGCATCGTGTTCGCCTCGCTCAGGCGCGTCGAATGATATACTTTTTGTCCGGGTCAGGTCAACTTGGGGTGTTGACCTCAGGTCAAGGTCAGGTCAGCACCCCCAGGTCACGAAGTTGGTCGAAAGAGGTCATGTCGCATATCATTCGATTCGGCAGGCCTTCCTGAGTCCATTGGTGCCTTCCCCGACTCGCTAGCTCAATTTGATCAAGAGTTATTGACGAAAAACTAATTTGACCTTGATGACGTCATAAATGACGTCACGCAAGGTCAACATTGCAAAAGTGACGCATCTAACCTTGCAAGGAGTGCATCAAATCACGATTCTGCGTGCTTGAGATAGTTGGAGATCGTTCCGGGCGCCAGAATAGCAGTTTTCATTTTTCCCCATTGACTTATAATGGTGAGGTCACGAAAATGACCTGACCTCATATGACCTTTAGGAAAAATCCGAGATATACAAGTTGTGGGACTCATAATGGATACTAGATCCTGCAAGTTTCATTTCCCTGTGACATCTCCTCTGGCAGTGAGGGCGTTGCGAAGTTGCGACATCTGAAGACCGTGCAGAGGTTCACTTATGACGTCATAGGTCAGTGACCTGACCTGACCCAAAAATGCGGTTGGTGTCAAAAGATGCGGCTTGGATCAAAGGTCAGGTATGCCAAGTTTCAGCTCTCTATCGCCAGCGTGTTCGGAGCTATCGCGAAAAAACCCTATGGGGGGCGGCACCCGCCCCCCCCCCCTCGGCCGGCGAGGGTTAAACCTCGCCCTGTCAGGGTGGGGGGGGGGTGGTTGCGACCCCCCCCCCCAATGTCTTTCGAAGATAACGTAAAAAGAGCGGCGCGCGCAGATGTTAGAGTACTTTCATATCTCAGTCACATCAGCCGTGACAACATAATTCTCATAATTGGCCCCTCACAGTTCAAAAGTTAATTGTTTATCGATAAGTGTGTCTTATGTCGTGTGATTGCAGTTCAATGAAGAGTCGTCGCAGACGTGGTCCTGGTACACCATGGCCAGCAAAACCCTGGGCACCTACGGGGCTGTGCTGGTCGTGGTGACCGACCTCGTCATGAGAGCACTGCGGCTCTTCAACGAACGCCTACGTCCACTCATCGCCTCAACCCCGCCGAAAAACAGTGAGTATTGAGTAAAGCTATACGGCGATAACAAACATAAGACCATATATGTGTTTCCAATGCCTGTTTCCGTTACTGTTTGACAAGCGAGCGACTGAGGTTTAGTTCACAGACGGTGTGTTGCCAGCCGACTGCCAGCGGCTACTGCTGGCTATCACCATCACGGTGAAGCTGGAATAGGCGCTGCGCCGAGCTGCCGAGACGGTCGGCGGGTCGGCACCACGCCTGGTGGCCCGGTTCAAAAACAGCGTCAACAGAGCCTTCCACAACATCGCTGTAAGTACTTTCTCACATCCGTAACTGACCATACCAGTGAACCACACCAGTGTCCGTTGTCAACGCATATCTTGTCAAATCCGAATGCCGTGTGTTTGACTGGCTCTCTGTTGCTGCAGGGACGGGAGCTCAGGGAGGCCGGAAAGTTCCATCATGACCCTCAGACCGGCGCCGAGGTGCGGGCGCACTCATTGGCGAGGTCTGAGCGGGACTATTCCGCCTACGACCGCCGCAAGCGGATAACCGGCTTTGTGGCGGACCTCCGGCAAGCATTCATGGTAAGCAGCTTCTTTTCCCATTCCGTCAGGCACTGATGATAGCCGTGGCCTGGCCGTTTTCTATTACAACGGCAGAAGGATGATAGTGACTGAAATAACTGGACGACCAGCTGGCAACTGGCTCAATGGCACTTACTGAGTTTACAAGGTTGGTTAAACTACTTCTCTTGCTCTTCGTGAAACTCGCTAGATGTGAAGTGTATAGCTATTTCCAGATTTGGTACTGCTTTCACTATTTGTGTTTTGTATCTCATTAAAACGTTGTAGTTACCAGGGCTTTAGCACTGCATCGGCCGAATCGGCAGAGTCTGCTGCCGACCCCGATACCGAAGCATCATCGGCCGATGTGCAGGAGGCGCTGCTGGAGTCCTTCCAGTCAGCTGCCGACCAGGTGAGCCAGCGACCTCCGCCTCGGCCACCGCCTGCTGGACGGCTAATGGCCTTGCCGGGGCCCAGTAATGCGCCGCAGCGCTGGCCGTGCGAGCAGGCTTTTGCGTTTTTAGTTTATTCATACGGCTCCAGCCGACGGCTGCGCTCCAGCCGACGGCACAGCAGCCGCCGGCACCCGAGGGCGCAGGCATTTTTTTATGAAATGGGCTTTTCATTAGATACTCTGCCAGCTGCAAGGAGCCACAAGAATCAAAACACCAATGTAGGTGACGAAGTCTGAAGGAATGTTTGTGTTTCCACAGGATTCGCTGTCGCTTTCAGACGGTCCGGTACTCGTCAAGGAGCAGGCCACCGGCGTACTGGTGAGTCCTTGGGACCCATCTACCATCAAGTGCGCCGGGAGTTTGGCCTGGCACACAAAGTAACCAGGCGTCAACAAAGCTGCCAAAGCAGACAACGAAAACCCAAATTCATCAATGAAATACACAAATCTTCAAGTCAATGTAAATACACACCAGTAGTGCATGCAAGGATAAATGCGAAGTGTATGCAATCAAATCAAGCAAGAATGCAATACATCACATGGTTAGCTGCTTAGGGCTTATCGACCCATCAACCAACGCGGAAAAAGGCACAAAAGAAAACACAACCGACAGGGCATCAGACACCAGCACTTCGTTGGACCCGCCAAATACTTTGCTAGTTGGTCATTTACGATCGTAGGAAGCTGTTGACATTGACGTTTACGAAGATATATAAATAGACCAAGTTAAATAAAACTGATGCTCGGGAGGGTGCTGAAAGGTTGGCGACTATCGTCGCAGCGGTTCTGCAGATATATCGAGAAGTCGATCGAGAGAAGAGAAGAAGAGGGCGGGGGTTGTTGTAATTCCGTGTTCACGCGTAAGTATGTCATCTAGCACAGCGCGGGCGACAAATGCCATCACTCAAATGAGGCGCCGACTACGCACAACACCGGCACCCACTTATACAATACACGACCATTCGCAACATTAACTTGAACCTACCTACATTGCTAGGAGATGAGCACCCGAAGCTCATAAAACTACTCTTCTCTTTCCTTCTTAACAGCAACCTTACACACAGTATATAGATGTTCTTATGGTCTCCCATCGTTGTCTCCATCCGCTTCGCTTTGCTTCCATTCGCTCTCGTTTCCTTCGCCTACACACGGGTCGCCTTTTCCAAGTGTATTTAAGTGTACATATGTATGTAAGCCAAGTCGTACCCCTCAGACGGGAGGGACATGGCTCCGCTCACCGAGCGAAGGCCAGCCAAAGTTGTACCCCTAAGACGGGCGGGACATGGCTGGCGGCACCCGGTTAACACCGGCTGCCCTACCTAACCCGCAGAGGAGTCGCCGGACTGACCGGTTTTTATTTGGTCGGTCCGCGCACACCTCTTGCGCGCAAATCCACATACAATGCCACTTCTAGTGATCGGCCATGACAACAGGAGGAGCAACAGCCGACGGATGCAGCCGTCGGCTGCGCTCCAGCCGACGGCACAGCAGCCGCCGGCACCCGAGGGCGCAGGCATTTTTTTATGAAATGGGCTTTTCATTAGATATTCTGCCAGCGCAAGGAGCCACAAGAATCAAAACACCAATGTAGGTGACGAAGTCTGAAGGAATGTTTGTGTTTCCACAGGATTCGCTGTCGCTTTCAGACGGTCCGGTACTCGTCAAGGAGCAGGCCACCGGCGTACTGGTGAGTCCTTGGGACCCATCTACCATCAAGTGCGCCGGGAGTTTGGCCTGGCTCCAGGCGAGGAGTACCGGCCGCCGACGGGAGCCGCTGCGGACAGCCGCTTCAGCCGGTGGAGCCCCGCAGATCTGGCCATCCTGCGCTGTCTGTGATATATATGTATTAACATGTGTGTTGTATATTATTTGTGTTAACTTGTGTTGTATGATACAAAGTTATGTTTATCGATGTGTCGTGCTGATGAGTATTCACAGATAAAATGAATATCTACTTCTACGAAGGAGAAAGCCCTCCGTTCTGGGAGTCCTCATGGCAACACTTTAGGAGACACAGACGAACTCCTCTTAACCATTACCGAGTTCGACCAAAAACCAGTGACCATTGAACTCCCCCACCACCTCGGCCGAGGGCGCTGTGAAAAGTGACGCTCTCAACGACCGTGGCGGTGTGACGTGGCGTCACCGTAGCAGCCAGCGCAGCGCCGGTGTCATTGCTACATCTGGCCATTGCTCGTGCGCCCGTGGCCCATTCACATGTGGATTATGATGCAATCAGCAGACAAACAAAGTAACCAGGCGTCAACAAAGCTGCCAAAGCAGACAACGAAAACCCAAATTGGTCAATGAAATACACAAGTCTTCAAATCAATGTAAATACACACCAATAGTGCATGCAAGGGCAAATGCGAAGTGTATGCAACCAAATCAAGCAAGAATGCAATACATCACATGGTTAGCTGCTTAGGGCTTATCGACCCATCAACCAACGCGGAAAAAGGCACAAAAGAAAACACAACCGACAGGGCATCAGACACCAGTACTTCGTTGGACCCGCCACCCACTTTGTTAGTTTGTCATTTACGATCGTAGGAAACTGTTCACATTGACGTATACGAAGACCTACAAAGTTTTTTTTTTCAAAGCTAGATAACGGAAGGAACATATGGAACAAAGGCCGATGTGGCGGCTGAAAGAAGACACTGCCACTTTCAATGATCAATGCCATCCTCCCTGAGAAGTTGTTCTGGAAAATTGATCGTAGATGGGGTCGAACTAAGGTCACGAGTACGCTGTGTGGAATATCGTGTACTAACATGTACACTGAGTTCGGCTTATTGCACGCTCGCCTTTCGTCGCCACAAAGAAGGTGACCAGGGGTTGCAATCGTGTGGCTGATGCCCAGGCCACAGACACCTTCTCGTGTCTGCTTTAGAACAAGGAGCTCCAACAAGCCCAAAGGAAACATCTGAAGGCCAGGCTAAAAAAATATACGGCAGGTAAGAAAAAAGGGCCTCGCCGACCCCAGGGTGGCTGGATCCGCCCTAAGTCCCCCCAAAAAAGCCGTCAAGCGGCCTATGTCGCCGTCGCCTCTGCCAGTCGCCGCATACGGGGAGGCTCCAACAAGACAGCCCCACCAGAAGCGACCGCGCGCAGCCCCACCAGCGCGTCGGTCGACGGTCCCGCTCACAGCCCCAGCCTCAGCCCATCGAGGAGGGCAGCGGCCGCCTATCTGGCTCTAGCCAGAACAAGCATAGGCGGGTGCAGCTGGCAGCTACGCAACAGCTCCAGCTGCCGACCGGGAGCCGGGAGAGGCGGCGGCGTCATTCGCAGCAGCAGCCCCAGCGGCCGAAGAGACGGCCGGGACCGAAGTCGCAGACGCAGGCCACCAGGAGAGAAGAAGAAAATAAAAGAAAATACATAGAAAGAATTCAAAGGCTAACGCAAGCTGGAGCGAAGGCCGTAACGGGAGCCGCAGCCGGGGCCGCAGCCGGAATCGGGAGCGGACTTGCCGAAGGCGCCGGTACCCCACAGATTTGGTGAGCCCGCGTATTACATTGGGGTTTCCTTATTTGTATCTATTTAGTTATCACTGGCATGGTATTACTGTAGGTCAGGTGCTCAGAGTGTACTGCAACTTGCTAGGTACTGACAGTACGCTGTGTGGAATATCGTGGACAAACAGGTGAAACACTTGACTTCATGCACACCGTGCACGATGGCCTTTTGTCGCCACAAACAAGGTGACCTGAAGGTGAACAAGGACAGGTGACGGTTAGATTAATTCATTTGCATAAGTACGCTTAGTGCCAATATCACTAACTGCAATGTATTATTTCTGCAGGATCCTGTTCATTGTTCTTTCCATGTCTGGATAACAGGACTGGCGCCATTGTGGGCGCCACGCTGGCCGAGTGGCAGACAGCAGAGGTAAGACGAGCTTTGTCGATAAGTTGTGATGTATTTGAGCAGCCAAGGGTCTAATATCCTAAGTAATTACATTATAACAAACGTAGTAAATATCACAGTGTATATAAATACAGTGGCGGCAAATGCGCTTGGTCACGTGACCAAATCTGCACGTGCGGTTGTGGCGAGGGCACTTCCCGAAACTCTGGTGCCAACGGCCTCGCGGCGCCCATAGAGAATACATGTGACCTTTTCTTTTCAGACCTATCGTGTCTAAACCAAGCCATTTAGTGCAAGGATACGACTGGTTTGAGATTCAGTAGTCTTTTGGCTATAAGTCGGCATAAGAAACGTATTTTTATCGGCGAAATTCGCAAAGTACCAGGTGGTTTTCCGATGCCCTGCACGCCTCCTAACCCCCGGCGGCCGACCGGAGGAGTCAGTAGCGCTCGTCTCACGACTCTTGGCGATAGCTCAAAGCACCTTACAGCTAGAGGGCTGCTATTTGGCACACCTTATCTTTGCTTCCATACGCATCTTTGGAAACCAATTGCATTTCCGTCTCAGGTCAGATCACTGACGTATGACGTCACACGTGAACCTCTGCAATAGTCCCAAAATACCGAAACTTCGCAATGCCCTCGGTGCCAGAGGAGCTGTCACAGCGAGATGATATACTTACAGGACCTAGTATCCTCTAGGAGTCTCAAAACTTGTATATCTCGGATTTCTCCTAGAGGTCACATGAGGTCAGGCCGATCGCGTGACGTCACCATTACAAGTCAATGGGGAAAATATGGAAACTGTAATAATTTTGACGCCGAGAATGATCTAAACCTAGCTCAAGCACATGGAATCGCAATTTCATGCAATTCTTGCAATGTCCAATGCTTCACTTTTGCATCTTTAACCTAGCGTGACGTCATTTATGACGTCACAAAGGTCACAAGTTTTTTTCGTCAATAACTCCTGATAAAATTGAACTGGCAAGTCGGAAAAGTCGCCAATCGACTCGGGAAGACCTACCGAATCGAATGATATGAGATACAACCTACTCCGACCAACTTCGTGACCTGAGTGCCTCTGACCTGGCTTTGACCCGATGTGAACACCTTATGTTGACCCCACCCAAACAAAAGTGAACCATTTTGACGCACCGGAGCATGACAAACATGATGGTACTAAAATCGCGACTCTGCGCCGTTTTTTGGCAATGTTATTTCTCAAAACCCGAAATCGTATTTTGGCCCTCGGGGCACTTGACCTGACCCTCAGAGGCCACCAGTTGACCTCAGACTTTTTAACCGTGCATCAATCGCTGCGTCCCCGGTCCCGTAACGGCATACATGCTTGTTTTTCCCGCGAGGCTAGCTCAATTAGAGCGAGGGAGTTGTCCCGCCCGCTCTCGTGGCTGGGGCGTAGGTATGTAAAAAAAAACTAAGAAGTCTGGTGATGATTGATGCAATATTCTTATACAGATAATGCCGGTAGATGAAGGTAGGGCATCAGTTACTAAAGATAAGTGAAACAAATTTGCAGCCCTCAGTAGCATTGATTTATGCATTAAGAGTTATAGAACCATAGGCGGCGGAACGGGGAGGGCACCGGGGCACCGTGCCCCCTTTAATTTTGGCATTTTAACATTAGCCCTATGGGCGTTGCATGGAAAGAATCGGACCGAAAGTCGGCAGTGCCCCCCCCCCCCCCTTAATTGAAGGTGCATTCCGCCGCTACTGTATAGAACAACTGTAAGCTGCAGGCTCAGCTCTTCAGCTTCTACCTATGCCTGCAAACACAATGAAATCAATGGAAGAGTAATAATAGATTAATTGCATTTTATTGATGCTATTCAAGTATCAATGGTAACTATGTCACCGATGATTCAATATTATTTGCACGGTATCATTTACCACCACACGTTTAAATATTTAGTATCTAAAATAATGCAGTAAAATAAGCTGCGCCACGTCTGTCGACAAAATCTGGTGCCAACTCAAGGTCAAACGGAAAATGTGGTCACGTGACCAATGTCCGGCAGCTGGTAAATATCAAAGGTGGCCAATAATTGTATTTTTAATAAGAAAAATCTGTAAACAAATGAGCAGCCGCCTGACAGAAGGTGCTGCCATTGCCAGATGTCGGAGGACGGTCAGGCGTTCTCCTGGTTCACCATGGCCAACAAGACCCTGGGCACGTACGGGGCGGCGTTGGTCGTGGTGACCAAGACCATCCAGGAGGCGCTGACCTACTTTGTCCAGCACCTCCCGCATCTCATTGTTGCTGAGCTTCCCAAATACGGTAAGCTATTTGATATTTAAAAACAATATTTATCGTCAATATCCAATATATGAATGACGTTTAGGAGTGTTCAATGACGCTGCGATAGTATCTTGGTTTCTACTGCACCGACACCTGCGTGGGGGAGCTGCTGGCTGCAGTTATCTTATCGACAGGCCCACTCAGAGCCCAGTCATGATATGTTGCTGCTGTTTGGTTTGCGACAGCCGACTCCCAGCGGCTGCTGGTGGCTGCTCGGACCAGCACCGCTGTGCTGGACCGGGCGCTGAAAGCGGCCGCCGATGTCGTTGGCGGCGTGGCGCCGCACCTGGTCGCCCGGTTCAAGAACAGTATGAACCGGGCGTTCCACAACATCCAGGCAAGTTGTTTCTCTCGAATGTTTCATAACTGAATGCACGCCAATCACTATCGTTCGTAGGGTGACAGTTTTAGTTGCGACTTCTGCTCAATGTTGGCGAGTGCCTATTTACGTGCATCCGATCGACATGCAGCAGCGCCCTGCAATGTCCTGATCCGTTGCCTCGACCCTCAGGACCGGGAGATGCGGGAGGCTGGGGCGCTCACCCAGAGCGCCGAGACGGCGTCCGAGGTGCGGAATCATTCCGCGCACACGGCCGCGCGGAACTACTCCGCCCACGGCCGCCGTCAACGGATAATCAGTTACTCGAAAGAGTTCCGCCAGGTGGTAATGGTAAGCAATGCAGGCTGCTCCTTGTAGCAACACTTGATCCTGAACCATAAATACCAACCTTAAGTACAAATGCATGCAGGCTACCTGAATAATCACCTTTGAACTCAAATAGTTTTGCGCTTACTGTACAACATTCCAACTGAGCCCTCACCGGCCGAGGTGGAGGGGGGGGGGGGCGGGTGCCGCCCGGGGTTTTCGTAAAAGTTCCGAACACGCTGTGATCGGAGCGACCCCCTCCCCCCTCCGAGAGCAGTAGGTGTTGGTCTTTCAGGCTTGCCCATCGTCGGCCGAGCCAACGTCTGCGGACGAGAGCCTGAATATCAGAAGCAATTACACAATAACAATCCTATTAAATATGAAGGGTGGCCAATCATTGTATTCTAAAACAAAAATAGAAAACTCTGACAACAACTGAGCCTGACAGATCATTGCCAGATGTCGGAGGACGGTCAGGCGTTCTCCTGGTTCACCATGGCCAACAAGACCCTGGGCACCTACGGGGCGGCGTTGGTCGTGGTGACCAAGACTGTCCAGGAGGCGCTGACCTACTTTGTCCAGCACCTCCGGCATCTCATTGTCACTGAGCTGCCCAAAAACGGTAAGCTATTTGACATTTAAAAACAATATTTATCGTCAATATCCACTATGTGAATGACGTTTAGGAGTGTTCAATGACGCCGCGATAGTATCTTGTTTCCACTGCACCGACCTGCGTGGGGGGAGCTGCTGGCTGCAGGTATCTTGTCGACACAAGGCGTGCCACTGCGGCAATTGATATCTAGTCGATAGGCTACGGCACCTCAGCGGTTGCTTCTTTAGCTTGTGGATCCCCGGTTGTGTGCGCCCGTCTTTATTAAGGCGGGTGACACCGGTGGCGCTAGAGCCCTGCGTAGAGGTGTTGTAGTAGGAAGGTCAGCTAGGGTCGTTTTCCTTTTCTCTTCTTGTATTGTACGGTGGATTGGTGTTAACTGTTACGTTTCACCGATCTCCGTAGGCCCTGACCGTACATATTACCGTAGCTGCGTTTATGATACGGGCCCCACCATACGGCTGCGTCTGCGCATGCGGGAGCCGGGAGGGTAGGCTGACCCGCATATTGCCTGAGGCTCAATGTGGACGAGCGTGTCGTGTGGACTGATCTGTGGCAGTGACTGACTGGCGAGCGACCAATACAGGTTGACCTCTGAGCACGAGCGGTCTCTACACTGGCGACGAGGATTTGAAATTCAAAACTTGCCAACTTAAAAAGGCATACCATGATACCAGACAATATTGAATATCACCGCCAGCCAAATCATTAAGGGTGCCAGCCTTGTATCAACCTATCAGGGCGGGGCTAAAACTCAAAGCACTTTTTGCCAGCATCGATTCAATCTGCTCCAGAGCCTCCTCACAATCACACCGGAGCCTCGAGTTAATGGTTAAGCTTGCGTTGGCCAGCGCATACCTACATACACCGACATAGACCAACGGAGCCGACGACCCAGCCTGCTGCAGATCAGCAAAATCAAAAGAAGAACACGCGCAGACAACGGGGTATGTAACTATGTGGCCTTCTGCCTTTGTGTCTAAAAACATGTCTTATAAATATGCGCTGTCCAACTTGCTTTTTGCATATATGTGCTAAACCATTGTGTTTGACAGGAATGGCTGACAACAATGAAAGTGCGTCACACCCGAGGGCCGGCCAGCCATGGCTGAAGCGGTTCTGGGAGCAGCAGCAGCGTGTTCAGGGGGTGGCCGAGCCACGGCTGGCCGGGCCTGAGATGAGCCGTCCGGCGCCAGGGCCAAGCCGGCCGCCATCTCCGCCGCCGCTGCCAGCCTCTGCCTACGGGAAGGAGGTGGTGCCCCTTCCTCCGCTGCAGCCGGCTCCTCCCCTGGCCAGAAGGCAGCGCCGGGCGGCCCCAAAGGCACGCCAGGCCGGCGCCTCAGCTGCGCTGCCCCCGCCGAGGATTGCCAGCCCTGCCATAAGCCCTTCGAGGAGGACAGCAGCGGCCTATCTGGCCATCGCCAGGCAGCGGTATCGGCGGGAGCAGCAGGCGGAAAGGCGGCAGCTGCAGTCGCAGGCAAAGAGGCCCTGCCTGGAGCCTAAGCAGCAGGAGCAGCCGCCTCCACAGCAGCTGCCGCCGCCTCAGCAGCCGGAGCCGGTGCGGAGCGGGATGCTTTGGCTGGCACGCAGTCCGGGCCCGAGCCCGCCGGTGAGGGCAGCGGCAGCCTCGCTGGCTCGGGCCAGGGCAGGAATTTTACGGGATAAAAAGTCAGTTAGGAGGCGGCTGGTGATGTGTTCACCGGAAAAGGAGCAAAAGAAGAAGGAGAAAGAGAAGAAACGAAAGAAACAGGAGAAAAGGGAGAAACGCAGGGCAGAGAAAATGGAGCGAAGGAGGGCAAAAAAGCCCTGCATAGACGACGACATTGTGCCGTCGTCGTCGCCAGAGTCGACGTCGTAGTCGTCGTCGGAGCCACCAAAGCTGAAGCTGCCAGGCCTGAAACGGCGGCAGCACCGAAGCTGGAGCCGTCAGCAGCCCTGGAGACGGAGGCATCCTCAGAGCCAGCGGCAGCACCGGAGCTGGAGCCGTCAGCAGCCCTGGAGACGGAGGCAGCCTCAGAGCCAGCGGCAGCACCGGAGCTGGAGCCGTCAGCAGCCCTGGAGACGGAGGCAGCCTCAGAGCCAGCGGCAGCACCGGAGCTGGAGCCGTCAGCAGCCCTGGAGACGGAGGCAGTCCCGGAGACAGCGGCAGCACCGGAGCTAGAACCGTCAGCAGCACCGGAGCTGGAGCCGTCAGCAGCCCTGGAGATGGAGGCAGCCTTGGAGCCAGCGGCAGCACCGGAGCTGGAGCCGTCAGCAGTCCTGGAGACGGAGGCAGCCTCGGAGCCAGCGGCAGCACCTGAGCTGGAGCCGTCAGCAGCCCTGGAGACGGAGGCAGTCCCGGAGCCAGCGGCAGCACCGGAGCTGGAGCCGTCAGCAGCACCGGAGCTGGAGCCGTCAGCAGCCCTGGAGATGGAGGCAGCCTTGGAGCCAGCGGCAGCACCGGAGCTGGAGCCGTCAGCAGCCCTGGAGACGGAGGCAGCCTCAGAGCCAGCGGCAGCACCGGAGCTGGAGCCGTCAGCAGCCCTGGAGACGGAGGCAGCCTCAGAGCCAGCGGCAGCACCGGAGCTGGAGCCGTCAGCAGCCCTGGAGACGGAGGCAGTCCCGGAGACAGCGGCAGCACCGGAGCTAGAGCCGTCAGCAGCACCGGAGCTGGAGCCGTCAGCAGCCCTGGAGATGGAGGCAGCCTTGGAGCCAGCGGCAGCACCGGAGCTGGAGCCGTCAGCAGTCCTGGAGACGGAGGCAGCCTCGGAGCCAGCGGCAGCACCGGAGCTGGAGCCGTCAGCAGCCCTGGAGACGGAGGCAGTCCCGGAGCCAGCGGCAGCACCGGAGCTGGAGCCGTCAGCAGCACCGGAGCTGGAGCCGTCAGCAGCCCTGGAGATGGAGGCAGCCTTGGAGCCAGCGGCAGCACCGGAGCTGGAGCCATCAGCAGCCCTGGAGACGGAGGCAGTCCCGGAGCCAGCGGCAGCACCGGAGCTGGAGCCGTCAGCAGCACCGGAGCTGGAGCCGTCAGCAGCCCTGGAGACGGAGGCAGTCCCGGAGCCAGCGGCAGCACCGGAGCTGGAGCCGTCAGCAGCACCGGACCTGGAGCCGTCAGCAGCCCTGGAGATGGAGGCAGCCTCGGAGCCAGCGGCAGCACCACCGGAGCTGGACCGGAGCTGGCGCCGTCCGGCGCCAGGGCCGAGCCGGCCGCCATCAGGGAGCAGGAGCAGCCGCCTCCACAGCAGCTGCCGCCGCCTCAGCAGCCGGAGCCGGGGCGGAGCGGGATACTTCGGCTGGCACGCAGTCCGGGCCTGAGTCCGCCGGTGAGGGCAACGGCAGCCTCGCTGGCTCGGGCCAGGTACGGACTTACATGAGAAATGAAGCCAGTTAGGAGGCAGCTGGTGATGTCGAGCTCACCGAAAAAGGAACAAGAAGATAAGAAAAAAGAGAAGTAACGAAAAGAAAAGGAGAAAAGGAGGAACAAGCACAGGACAGAGAAAACGGAGCGCAGAGGGCAAAGGAGCACTGCGCAGACGTGGACATGGTGCATTCACCGTCGCCAGAGACGCCTACAGCACCGGAGCTGGAGCTGCCACAGGCGTGCCACTGCGGCAATTAGGCGATAGGAGAAAGGCTACGGCGCTTCAGCGGCTGCTTCCTAGCTTTTAGATCCCCGGCTGTGTGCGCCCGTCTTTATTAAGATGGGCGACACACCGGTGGCGCTAAGCCCCGCACAGAAGTGCCGTAGTAGGCAGGTAATTTAGGATCGTTTTCATTTTCTTTCATTCCCCTCTTCCAGGGACATCCTGTCCCACCCCCCACCCCCACTTCTTTATCTTGCTCTTTCGTTGTTGTTTGGGGGCCTCCGAGGTCACCGGCAGCGCCGGCCCTCCTGCCCATTTTTTTTTATCCGGGTCGGTTAGTCTTGCAAATCCGCGGCTCTGCCCGCTATTGATTCTTTCTATTCATAATAATCAGATATAAACACAAGTTAACCAGAGTAACATGCCTTTCTACCAGGATGAGGGGGCGGCCTCACTGCCCCCCTCCGAAACCATCCCTGACGGCCCAGCTTTCGTGCTGGTAAAAAAAAAATACAACAACCTAACGTTCAAAAACAGCAACCCGTTTACCATCAAGCGGTCTTTGGATCGCCTGTGCGGCCCCGTTATCTCGGCTAAGGCCGTACAGTCCGGGTCCCTTCTGATCCAGACGAAAAACAAAGAGCAAACAGAGATCCTCCTCAACATGACGACGTTCACCGACCAACCCGTGACAACCCAGCTCGCCCACCGACTGAACTCAGTGGTTATTTGTTTGTTTGTTAATTGGGGCTTTAGGGCGCGCCGACTACTTAGGTCATTTTGCGCCCATAGCGTCGTTTTAATAAAACAAGTGTGTCAAAAGAGAGAACCTTCTAGATACGAGTACTAAAAAGTAAAAGACTCGATATAAAAGAGCAAGGTAAGATAAAGCAGCGCAAGAGTGTCGTCCTAGACAACTGACTAGATGTAAGGACTAGAGAGGACTAGTTGGTTTTAATGTCAGGTCGAGTAAATCGCTTGGAAGTTGATCGAACGGATAAAGGAAAAAATGTTGCCGGATAAAACCCAGGGTGAGTCGTCACCCAGAAGGTGGCGGATAGTGGTATCCGGAGCGATGCGCCCGAGATAGCGTGTCCGGTTCGGTTCAGCGAGAGGACAAGATAAAAGCACGTGAGAGACAGTGAGAGGCACGGCACACCGACTGCATGTGGGTTGTTCCTCTCCACGGAGGAGATAGCCATGAGTCGCGTACGTATGACCAATACGTAATCTGCAGAGGGCCACTTCCTGGTGCCTGTTGCTTTGGAAGCAAGACTGCCAGGGCTCCAAGGTAGGCTTCACGCTCCGCAGCTTCCCAGATCCTTGGAGATGCCACTCTGCCTGCCAGCTTGACATCGTGAAGGTTTGGATGGCTGGGTAAAAATCACGAGCCGGCAGGGGCAAACGCCGAAGGCATGGAGCCGCGGCCGCGCGTCTCGCGGCCGCGTCGGCGAGCTCATTGCCAGTTATACCCACATGGCTTGGAATCCAGCAAAACTTAATAGTTTTGCCTGACTGCTCCACCGACGTGAGCCGAGATAAAATGTCTTGGACTATCGGATTGTCTGGGTTGAACCTCCGTATGGCCAGCAGGCTGCTGAGAGAATCCGATAAAATCAGGTAAGACAAGTTGTCAGACACCTCGATAAAACACAACGCCTTCTCGATTGCAACGAGCTCGGATGAGAAAACGGAGGCAGAGGAAGGCAATGAAAAAGTGCGCGTGTCGCGACCAGCCACGAAAGCGCAGCCGACGCCGTCCTCCGTTTTCGAGCCGTCTGTAAACACCGAGATAAAACCGTCGTATGACGCAATGTGTTCCAGTGCCCGTGCTCGTTGCACACATGGCGGCAGGTCGTCCTTCTTGACCTCAGAGAGCGTGAGGTCTACTTGCGCTGGAGCGTATTTCCATGGCGGAGAGGGCGTACCCCACGTACGTCGCACTTCACGGAACTCTATGTTGACTGTAGAAAAGAGCTCTTTTATGCGCAATCCGAAGGAGACCGATTGTCGCACTCTGTCAAGACGATTAAAATCAGGAGAAAAGACGTACGGATACGTCGGATGTCCTGGGAACTGGCGGAGTTTCAGTGCATACCTCATCCCCAGCATCTGACGGCGGAGAGATAGTGGCGGTTCGTGTGCCTCGGCGAGGAGGCTGCTCTTGGGCGACGTGCGGAATGCACCTGTGGCAACACGTAGCGCCGCGTGGTGCACGGAGTCAAGAGCCTTTTTACTGGATTCGCTGGCAGAGTCGTAAACAAAGCATGCGTAATCCAGTTTCGATCGGACGATCGACCGATATAAAAGAAGGAGCGTCCTGCGGTCCGCACCATAAGATGTGCGGGCGACACATTTTAAAACGTTCAGGGATTTAAAACATCGTTCCCGAAGCGTTCTAAAATGTTCTCTATACGTCAAACGACTGTCAAAAAATATTCCAAGAAACTTTGCCACCGGCCGAGTAGGAATCACCTGTCCACGGAGCTTGATTCCCAAGGCTAAGTCGTCGCAGCGGCGACGGCAAAAGTGCATAGCGACGGTCTTCGTTGTTGAAAAACGTAGGCCGTTGTCGTCGCTCCACCTCTCTAGACGGGTTACAGCGAGCTGCAACTGTCTGGCAACGTGACGGGCGGTCGTGGCAGAAAACCAGATCGCGAAATCATCGACAAATAGCGATCTGCCGATGGATGGTGCAAGTTTGTCGCCAATATCATTGATCGCCACAGCGAACAGCGCCACACTGAGAACTCCGCCTTGGGGAACTCCGTTCTCTTGAGTAAAACTGCTCGAAAGACTACTGCCAACTCGGACTTTGAACCGACGACCCGATAAAAAGTTCTTGATAAAGAGGCCCATCCGACCGCGTATGCCGTACTTGTGTACTTTGGAAAGTATTCTGTGTCGTAACACTGTATCATAGGCCGCCTCAATATCAAAGAACAGTGCTCCAAGGTGCTTCTTTTCAGTAAAACAGGTGCGTATCTCGGTGTCGAGGGCTAAAATGTGGTCAACAGGGCTGCGGTGCTTTCTAAAACCGCACTGGGCGTTTGTAAAAACACCGTGATGTTCCAGAAACCAGCTAAAACGCACATTGACCATCTTCTCCATCAGCTTTGAAAGCGATGATGTGAGAGAGATGGGCCGATAGTGGAGAGGGTCATGTCCCGACTTGCCAGCCTTCAAGATAGGAATGATAGTGGCTTCCCGCCAGGTCTCAGGGAAAGTGCCAGTCTCCCAAAGCGAATTGAAAGTTGCTAGCAGCGCCTCGAGGGCAACCGCCGGGAGATGACGGAGCATGTCGTTGTGGACAGCATCCGGACCTTCTGAGACGCTGCGCAACGAGCTGATGGCAGACGTGAGCTCAGCCATAGAAAAAGGCTCGTTGTACACCAAATTTTCAGCTGTGCTGAAGTCCACGGCGGCTGGTGCAGGTCGTGAGGACGGCTCTCCTCGGCAGCGCTGATAGAGTGCACGGCCTATCGTCTCTGCGACGTCTAAAGGGTGGGATATGTCCGTGTTGTTCACTCTTAAAACCGGAAGCGGAACAGAGCTGAACCGGCCTTCAATGCGCTTCATGCGTGCCCATATCTGGGTCGTAGGAGTAAAACGGTTTAAGGAACTCACGTACGTGCGCCATGAAACAGCCTTTGCCTCTTTTAAAACGCGACGGGCAAGAGCCCGCGCTTTCTTAAAAGCGATGAGGTTCTCAGTAGTACTGCTCCGGTCAAACTTTCTAAAAGCGCGCTTCCTGGCACGAATCGCATCTCCGCATTCCTTGGTCCACCACGGGACCGGAGGACGACGAGGCTGACTCGACGTCTTGGGTATGCACCCGTTTGCGGAGTCAATGAGTAAACATGTAAAATCCTCTATAGACATCACAGAGGCGTCGGCTCTGGATAAAACCGTGGCCTCTACGGCGGCCTGGAATTCGCCCCAGTCGGCCTTCCGAACATTCCACCTGGGTGGACGGTTGCCTGACACTGGGGACTCCTGGTGCTCCAGCCACACTGGGAAGTGGTCGCTCCCGAGTGGGTCGTCATGGACGGACCAGGTAAAAAGCTGAGCTAGCCGCGGACTGACTAAGCTCAGGTCCAGAGCCGATGTTTGACCGGAGGGTGTTGTAAAATGGGTGCGCTGTCCTGTATTTAAAATACACAGCGCCTCATCGCGGATAAAAGATTCTAAAAGTCGACCACGAGTGCCAGTCGTGTCGCATCCCCACGCCAGGCTATGGGCATTAAAATCGCCGACTACCAGGACCGGAGGTGGAAGCTCATCGACAAGTCGATGCAGCTCAACCACCGGGAGCGCTATACCTGGTGGTAGGTATAAAGAGCACACTGTCAGTTCCCGGTGGTTGAAATCAACTCTGGCGGCCACCGCCTGCAGGGGAGTCTGCAGCGGCACCTGGCGAGCAGGTACGCTGTGGTGAACCGCCAGAAGCACACCTCCATGGGCAATGGTAGGGGTGTCCAGGTCTCTTCTAAAAACAGAGTAGCCCTTGATGGCAAAGGTAACGTTTGGCGCTAGCTTGGTCTCCTGGAGACCTAAAACAAGGGGTGTGCGCCAACGGATAAGAGACTGTAGGTCCTGGTAGTTGGCCCGGAGGCCTCTACAGTTCCACTGTAGAATAAAAGGCGTGGTTAAAAAGGCGCAAAAAGGGCGCGTATAACATGAGGCAAAGGCGCACACAGATACCTGACTGACCACAAAAAAGGTAAAAAGCACCGAGAGAAATGCACCTGGTAAAAAAGCGCAATAGCGCGAAAAAGATAAAAGGATAAAAGAGGAAATGACTAGACTGAAAGACTAGACTAGGTCCTCTAACTCCGAGGAGGCGCTCCCCCCGTAACGGATACGGGGATGCCCCGAGCCCTCTCGGTGTAGCCTCCCTTCAGCAGAGGCAGATCGGGCGTGGCTCGAGCCCTGCTGGGGCTTTTTCGCCCGGGGGGCGTCACCCTCCGAGGGTGACCAGCTCGGGGGCGTCTGCCGCTTGGCGAGGCGCCCTGGAGCCGCGGAGGTCTGTTGCCGCCCCGACGGGGATGTCGAGGCGGCGGCCTGTGTCCTCGACACAGGCGTCTCTGGCAGCGGCGGTGGTGGCCGCCGCTGCGGAGGTGGAGGAGGCGGCGGGGGACCCATGATGGGCCGAGTCCCCGCCTCAGGTGTCTCCGGGGTGTCAGCGGCAACAGCCGCTTTGGCACTCCCGGAGGCGGAGTCGGTAGACGAGGCTTCCTTAGCCTCGAGGGCCTTCTGGACGAGGCGAGCCCTCCTCGCCTCTCGTGCCCTCCTCTCCTCCTCCCCCCGCCGCAGCGCCTCCTGCACCGCCGTGGGCGGTCGGGGGCGGGGCGGGGTGGGTGGCGCCTTACCCTGCGCCGGGGGGCGCCGATCACCCTGTCGGCGCTGGACGACGGCCCAGCCGTCTCCATCACCGTTCGCGGCTGGAGCGGGACTGGGTGGACCCCACACTGACTCTTGAGCAGCCTGCTCTGTGTTGCTCGGCGGCGCATGAGGCGCCGTGGTGTCCGCTGAGTCACCAGTGGCTACGACGGTGAGGCCGAATCGTTTGAGAAGCTGCACGAGCTGTGCCACACTCATCTGGGAGGCATCGGTAGAGTTTGTGACTCTCACCTTCTGGGCATACGAGGTCTTCGGGTGACTCTGGTTGTACACCTCCCGGGCCTCTTTGAAAGACAAATTTCTGGTAGCCTTGATGGTCATGATCTCTTTCTCCTTGACGTATGCAGGGCAAGACCTATCATACGCGGAGTGCGGCGTCTGCCCCTCTCCGCAGTTGACGCATCGGGGGGTCTCCGAGTCACAGGTTTCGTCAGTGTGGTCCTGCGAAGCACACTTGGAGCACGTGGGTCTTCCTCGGCAGTTATCCTTTGTGTGGCCGAAACGTTGGCAGCGGAAGCAGCGCATGGGCGCTGGGACGAAAGGCCGCACGCGAACCTTCACGTAGCCCACGCGAATCTCACTCGGCAAGTCAGTGGAGTCAAACGTCAGAATTATGTTGTTGGTCGAGACCGTGCCTCTCTTCGTCATGATGCGGCGAGCCGCTGTCACGCCGAAATCAGCGAGCCCGTCCGCAATGTCCTCGTCGCTCACTCCCCTCAGATCGAAACAGTTAATGACCCCTCGTGAGGAGTTCTTAGATCGGTGAGGTTCCACTGTAAGCGGGATGGAGACGAGCCTCCGGCCGGATGCCCGTCCCTCGGAGAACACGAAGCGAGTAGCGTCCAACGCTTTCGCCGCCTCCTCGCTTTTCCTGAACTCGACCTCCAGCGCGCCATCACGCATCCGGTCACAACGAACGATTGAACCAAACCGGTCGCAGCCATCCTTCCGCTGGAAGGGCGACAGAGAGCTCAGCTCCCTGTCTGCGCTCCGGAAGATAAGGATCTTAGGAGATCGTGGACCTTTGTCGAGCACCGTTCGCCTGTCGGCCGAGGCCAACGGGCGAGGATCGGCCGAGGCCGAGGGATTGGACTGGGGGGAAGGGGGATCGGTCAAGTTATCCATGTGAAAGAGTTGGTCTCCGCCAGCTCGGCCGCCGACGCTCCGCAACGGCGCCGCTACAAGGCCTAGGACGGCCGAGCTGACTGTACGGGACTTGGCGGCACCTTCCGCGGGGGAGAGAGAGACTCACCACCCCCCACGGTCGGATACCGCCTCCTCCCTTGACGCCTAGCCGAGTCACCGCCAGGGGCAGCGACAGATCAGTCCCACCGACGGAGGACGAGCACAAGTGCCCGAACCCCGCCGGCGACACCTCTCAGACACCACCCCCGGCGGCGTCACGACTGGGAATGGCTCCTCAAGTGCGGCGCCCCACTGAGTGTCCCGCCCTTACAGAACTCAGGGCCAAAGAGGCGTGTTGCCCAGCCACCGCGACTGGCTCCGCACGGTGGGGGGCTCAACCTCCAGGATCCCGTTGTCCTGGGGTACGGGTCGGCTCGCCTAGCCTAGTAAAACCGGCTGGTACCCGAGGGGACGCCACTCCCCTTACACTAGCCAAACTCGGCTGTGTTCCTGCGGGTGCAAAAACAACGAAAAAAGGTAGGAAAAGAATCAGAAAGCTGTGATCGAACGAAACGCGGACATCCGGTGAGAAGCAAAGCAAAAGCAAACAGAGACCGCTCAAGAGAAACAAAACCACGAAAACCAAGAAAAATCGGGCCGTACCATCTGTCCAACCAGCGATCAAAGCAAGTCGTAAGCAAGCATGGGTCAAGCTGGGGCCGAGGGGGCGCTACTCCCCTTGCTGGCCGAGGCCAAGGCCGCCGCGGGGCAAAGGCCCAAGGAACCCAGTCCAACAGCGACCCCGGCCACTGCCAACCCCCTGCGGGGCCAATCCTGCAGACAATCCATCCAGTAAGCAAGGCAAGTCCAGGTCAAAACGCGCGTCGAGCTGGGGCCGAGGGGGCGCTACTCCCCTTACTGGCCGAAGTCACAGCCGCCGCACAGCCGGAGCCAGATGACCCCGGCTAAGCAGCAGCTCTGACCACGGTCAGCCCCCTGCGGGGGACTGAACTCAGTGGAAGGTGCTCTCAGGAGCGAGGCGCTGACGGAGCTCAGCAACGCTGAGCTCCTCGACGAACTCAAGGAGCAAGGCGTCATCAAAGTCGAAAGGCTCAGGTCCAACAACATCGAAAATATGGGTCCTAACCCCACAATAAGACTATGGTTCGCCGGGCGGGACCTCCCGCAAGTCGTGTATTGCGGCTACTTGAGAGTCTCGATCACGCCGTGGGTCTACGCCCCTCGCCCCTGCAAAAACTGTCTCATGTATGGCCACAGTGCGCGGGCGTGTCGTCGCCGCAAACCGCGGTGCGGACGCTGTTCGGAGGACCACCCGACGGAAGGGTGTAAGGCTCCCCCTCTTTGCTTCAGTTGCGGAGGGCCTCATCCGTCTGGGGACAAGGGGTGCCCCGTTGTCCAAGATGCAAGCCGTTGGCACCGGGAGGCCACAAGACAGGCAGCCAGGGAGCACCACATGAAACAGAACAGCCACACAACAAACGCGACCACAGTCACACTGGATCCAGCCGAGTGGCCCCCGCTCCCGGCAGTTCGCGAAAAGGTCCCGCCGCCGCGCCCACGCCCTCCGCGCCCAACACAAACAAGCGAGGACACGCCTCCGCCGGCGAGGCCGCCGCCTCCCCCCGAACGGAGGCAGCACCGGAGACAGCGGCAGCACCGGAGCTGGAGCTGCCAGGACGGAGGCAGCCCCGGAGCCGCCTGCAGCCACGGAGACGGAGCCGGAGCCCCATGTCTCGGCAGTTCCTGACGGCTTTGAGCTATGTAACGCGTGTAAAGCTATGTAAACGGCTAGTAGATATGTCTTGAAAAGGAATAACACGTGCAACGAACACAATACTCTAAGCATCAACTGAATTCGTCGTTACAGCTTTAGTATACATGATACCACTCGGCTGGTTTTCATGATACCTACTCCTGTCTACGATTGTTGTTACCAACACCGACTGCTGAGAGAGTCCGATAAAATGAGATAAGACAAGTTGTCATTTGACGACACCTCGATAAAACACACGGCCTTCTCGATTGCAACAAGCTCGGATGAGAAAACAGAGGCTGAGGAAGGCAATGAAAAAGTGCGTGTGTCGCGACCAGCCACAAAAGCGCAGCGGACGCCGTCCTCGGTTTCCGAGCCGTCTGGGGCGTTCCACGACAAATCGACAAATAAAAAATTAAATTTGCACCCTCATATTTTATTCTTCGTTGAAAACTGGTGTAAGGGGTTGTGATGGGCGGGGAAGCCAGCTGTGGCAAGGATTTTTTTCTTCGAACAACGGTTTCCGAGATATAGCCTCGGGCAATTCCTGGAGTTCGCGCTGCAGCCCTATGTTTGGCGGCCTATAACTCAGAAACTATTGGTTTTTTACGATAAAAACTGTATATGGTTCAACTCACAATCAACCAACAAACATTTTGGCTATCTCGAAACGGTAAAGGGTACACACGGATAAGGTCTATAATTTTTACTGAGGTCATTTTCAGGTCAGGTCAAAGATGACGTCACAGGAGCTAAAAGGAAGTCAAAATAGCGGCACTATACATACATATGAAGTTTTTCTCGAATAACTTTCAAGGTATCCCAGCTAGGAACAAACTAATAGCACCATCGTGATCCTCTCGTCAATCCGCATCGAAACATATGTATGTTGACCTCGAAAGGTCAAAAGTTGACCTTAGATCACGTGACCTAGGGTCAACTTTTGACCTTTCGACCTTTCGAGGTCAACATACATATGTTTCAATGCGGATCGACGAGAGGATCACGATGGTGCTATTCGTTTGTTCCTAGCTGGGATGCCTTGAAAGTTATTCGAGAAAAACTTCATATATATGTAGAGTGCCGCTATTTTGACTTCCTTTTAGCTCCTGTGACGTCATTTTTGACCTGACCTGAAAATGACCTCAGTAAAAATTATAGATCTTATCCGTGTGTACCCTTTACCGCTTACCGCTTGTCGCTATCTTGCTTTATTCTCGAGATCTCGCTGTCGCTCCCGCTCGTAATAATGGACAGGTCATAAAAATGACCTGACCTGAGGTCAACGCAGGGCGATAACCACTTTTTTCATTATCGCATATGAATGACAATTGATAAGGCTGTAATCGTCATCAGACAAAATTGCAACTTTCAGTGGGGAAAATATCAAGGTCACTCTTCGAAAAATAGGACAAAAGGTCACGTGATCAAAATTTTCAAAAATTGAAAATCCGAGATAGCCAAAATGTTTGTTGGTTGATTGTGAGTTGAACCATGTGAAGTTTTATCGTAAAAAACTAATAGTTTCTGAGTTATAGGCCGCCAAACATAGGGCTGCAGCGCGAACTCCAAGAATTGCCCGAGGCTATATCTCGGAAACCGTTGTTCGAAGAAAAAAATCCTTGCCACAGCTGGCTTCCCCGCCCATCACAACCCATTAGACCGATTTTAAGCAAAAAATAAAATATGAGGGTGCAGGACACTTGTCGATTTGTCGTGGAACATACCGAGAGGTTTCCGACCCGTCTGTAAATACCGATATAAATCCGTCTTATGACGCAATTTGTTCCAGGGCCCGTGCTCGCTGCACATATGACGGCAGGTCGTCCTTGTTGACCTCTAGAGAGCGCGAGGTGACCCAAATTCATCAATGAAATACGAGTCTTCAAGTCAATGAAAATACACAGCAGTAGTGCATGCAAGGGCAAATGCGAGGTGTATGCAATCAAATCAAGCAAGAATGCAATACCTCACATGGTTAGCTGCTTAGGGCTTATCGACCCATCAACCAACGCGGAAAAGGGCACAAAAGAAAACACAACCGACAGGGCATCAGACACCAGCACTTCGTTGGACCCGCCAAATACTTTGCTAGTTGGTCATTTACGATCGTAGGAAACTGTTCACATTGACGTACACGAAGATATATAAATAGACCAAGTTAAATAAAACTGATGCTCGGGAGGGTGCTGAAAGGTTGGCGACTATCGACGCAGCGGTTCTGCAGATATATCGAGAAGTCGATCGAGAGAAGAGAAGAAGAGGGCGGGGGTTGTTGTAATTCCGTGTTCACGCGTAAGTATGTCATCTAGCACAGCGCGGGCGACAAATGCCATCACTCAAATGAGGCGCCGACTACGCACAACACCGGCACCCACTTATACAATACACGACCATTCGCAACATTAACTTGAACCTACCTACATTGCTAGGAGATGAGCACCCGAAGCTCATAAAACTACTCTTCTCTTTCCTTCTTAACAGCAACCTTACACACAGTATATAGATGTTCTTATGGTCTTCCATCGTTGTCTCCATCCGCTTCGCTTTGCTTCCATTCGCTCTCGTTTCCTTCGCCTACACACGGGTCGCCTTTTCCTAGTGTATTTAAGTGTACATATGTATGTAAGCCAAGTCGTACCCCTCAGACGGGAGGGACATGGCTCCGCTCACCGAGCGAAGGCCAGCCAAAGTTGTACCCCTAAGACGGGCGGGACATGGCTGGCGGCACCCGGTTAACACCGGCTGCCCTACCTAACCCGCAGAGGAGTCGCCGGACTGACCGGTTTTTATTTGGTCAGTCCGCGCACACCTCTTGCGCGCAAATCCACATACAATGCCACTTCTAGTGATCGGCCATGACAACAAGAGGAGCAGCAGCCGACGGCTGCAGCCGTCGGCTGCGCTCCAGCCGACGGCACAGCAGCCGCCGGCACCCGAGGGCGCAGGCATTTTTTTATGAAATGGGCTTTTCATTAGATATTCTGCCAGCGCAAGGAGCCACAAAATCAAAACACCAATGTAGGTGACGAAGTCTGAAGGAATGTTTGTGTTTCCACAGGATTCGTTGTCGCTTTCAGACGGTCCGGTACTCGTCAAGGAGCAGGCTACCGGCGTACTGGTGAGTCCTTGGGACCCATTTACCATCAAGTGCGCCGGGAGTTTGGCCTGGCTCCAGGCGAGGAGTACCGGCCGCCGACGGGAGCCGCTGCGGACAGCCGCTTCAGCCGGTGGAGCCCCGCAGAGCTGGCCATCCTGCGCTGTCTGTGATATATATGTATTAACATGTGTGTTGTGTTGTATATTATTTGTGTTAACTTGTGTTGTATGATACAAAGTTATGTTTATCGATGTGTCGTGCTTATGAGTATTCACAGATAAAATGAATATCTACTTCAACGAAGGAGAAAGCCCTCCGTTCTGGGAGTCCTCATGGCAACACTTTAGGAGACACAGACGAACTCCTCTTAACCATTACCGAGTTCGACCAAAAACCAGTGATCATTGAACTCCCCCACCACCTCAGCCGAGGGCGCTGTGAAAAGTGACGCTCTCACCGAACGTGGCGGTGTGGCGTGGCGTCACCGTAGCAGCCAGCGCAGCGCCGGTGTCATTGCTACATCTGGCCATTGCTCGTGCGCCCGTGGCCCATACACATGTGGATTATGATGCAATCAGCAGACACACAAAGTCACCAGGCGTCAACAAAGCTGCCAAAGCAGACAACGAAAACCCAAATTGGTCAATGAAATACACAAGTCTTCAAATCAATGTAAATACACACCAATAGTGCATGCAAGGGCAAATGCGAAGTGTATGCAACCAAATCAAGCAAGAATGCAATATGTACATCACATGGTTAGCTGCTTAGGGCTTATCGACCCATCAACCAACGCGGAAAAAGGCACAAAAGAAAACACAACCGACAGGGCATCAAACACCAGTACTTCGTTGGACCCGCCACCCACTTTGTTAGTTCGTCATTTACGATCGTAGGAAACTGTTCACATTGACGTATACGAAGATCTACAAAGTTTTTTTTTCAAAGCTAGATAACGGAAGGAACATATGGAACAAAGGCCGATGTGGCGGCTGAAAGAAGACACTGCCACTTTCAATGATCAATGCCATCCTCCCTGAGAAGTTGTTCTGGAAAATTGATCGTAGATGGGGTCGAACTAAGGTCACGAGTACGCTGTGTGGAATATCGTGTACTAACATGTACACTGAGTTCGGCTTATTGCACGCTCGCCTTTCGTCGCCACAAAGAAGGTGACCAGGGGTTGCAATCGTGTGGCTGATGCCCAGGCCACAGACACCTTCTCGTGTCTACTTTAGAACAAGGAGCTCCAACAAGGCCAAAGGAAACATCTGAAGGCCAGGCTAAAAAAATATACGGCAGGTAAGAAAAAAGGGCCTCGCCGACCCCAGGGTGGCTGGATCCGCCCTAAGTCCCCCCAAAAAAGCCGTCAAGCGGCCCATGTCGCCGTCGCCTCTGCCAGCCGTCGCCTACGGGGAGGCCCCGACAAGGCAGCCCCACCAGAAGCGACCGCGCGCAGCCCCACCAGCGCGCCGGTCGACGGTCCCCGGTCCCGCTCACAGCCCCAGCCTCAGCCCATCGAGGAGGGCAGCGGCCGCCTATCTGGCTCTAGCCAGAAACAAGCATGGGCGGGTGCAGCTGGCGACTACGCAACAGCTCCAGCTGCCGACCGGGAGCCGGTAGAGGTGGCGGCGTCATTCGCAGCAGCAGCCCCAGCGGCCGAAGAGACGGCCGGGACCGAAGTCGCAGACGCAGGCCCGCAAGAGATAAGAAGAAAATAAAAGAGAATAGAAAAGAATTCAAAGGCTAATGCAAGCTGGAGCGAAAGCCGTAACGGGAGCCGCAGCCGGAAACAGAGCCGGTGTCGGGAGCGGACTTGCCGACGGCGCCGGTACCCCACAGATTTGGTGAGCCCGCGTATTACATTGGGGTTTCCTTATTTGTATTTATTTTAGTTATCACTGGCATGGTATTGTAGGTCAGGTGCTCATAGTGTACTGCAACTTGCTAGGTACTGACAGTACGCTGTGTGGAATATCGTGGACAAACAGGTGAAACACTTGACTTCATGCACACCGTGCACGCTGGCCTTTTGTCGCCACAAACAAGGTGACCTGAAGGTGAACAAGGACAGGTGACGGTTAGATTAATTCATCTGCATAAGTACGCTTAGTGCCAATATCACCAACTGCAATGTATTATTTCTGCAGGATTCTGTTTATTGTTCTTTCCATGTCTGGATAACAGGACTGGCGCCATTGTGGGCGCCACGCTGGCCGAATGGCAGACAGCAGAGGTAAGACGAGCTTTGTCGATAAGTTGTGATGTATTTGAGCAGCCAGGGGTCTAATATTCTAAGTAATTACATTATAACAATCGTACCAAATATCAAAGGTGGCCAATAATTGTATTTTTAATAAGAAAAATCTGTAAACAAATGAGCAGCCGCCTGACAGAAGGTTCTGCCATTGCCAGATGTCGGAGGACGGTCAGGCGTTCTCCTGGTTCACCATGGCCAACAAGACCCTGGGCACCTACGGGGCGGCGTTGGTCGTGGTGACCAACCCCATCCAGGAGGCGCTGAGCTGACCTATTTTGACCAGCACCTCCGACATCTCATTGTCACTGAGCTGCCCAAAAACGGTAAGCTATTTGATATTTAAAAACAATATTTATCGTCAATATCCAATATATGAATGACGTTTAGGAGTGTTCAATGACGCTGCGATAGTATCTTGGTTTCCACTGCACCGACCTGCGTGGGGGGAGCTGCTGGCTGCAGTTAGCTTATCGACAGGCCCACTCAGAGCCCAGTCATGATATGTTGCTGCTGTTTGGTTTGCGACAGCCGACTCCCAGCGGCTGCTGGCGGCCGCCCGGACCAGCACCGCTGTCCTGGACCGGGCGCTGAAAGCGGCCGCCGATGCAGTTGGCGGCGTGGCGCCGCACCTGGTCGCCCGGTTCAAGAACAGCATGAACCGGGCGTTCCACAACATCCAGGCAAGTGATGATTATTACGCCGTGTTGCTCTCGAAAGTTTCATAACTGATATGCACACGCCAATCCCTATCAAGGCGTGCCACTGCGGCAATTTGATCTTCTCGGAGTAGGCTACGGCACCTCAGCGGTCGCTTTCAAGCTTTTGTGAATCCACCGGTTGTGTGCGCCCTTCTTTATTAAGGCGAGTGACACACCGGTGGCGCTGAAGCCTCCGCGTAGAGGTGTTCGTAGTAGGTAGGTCAACTAGGTTGAGTCTTTCGCTTTTCTATCTCCCACTCCCCTTCTTCGAGGGTTCTCTACCCTCCCCACCCCAACCCTCCCATCTTTCGGATTTCGCTCTGGTTGCTGTCGGGAGCCTCCGCGGCAACCGGTACACCGGCCCGCCCGCTCATTAATTAGCTGTCCGTTGAAGAAGTTTTAAATACATTAGCTTAAGTTGCCAGTAACATCAATTACCAATTACGAACAAACAAAACCAGAAAACAAAACATAACGTTAAAGGGAGATTATGACCTTTTTCCACAAAATCTGAGTTAGGACCATTTTCTGACAAAACACAACAAGTTATAATGTAAATTAAAACCATTTTGCTCAATTCGGTACCTTGCCGCAAATATCTCAACTTGAAGTCACGTTAGCGGGGAGCGCTGAAAATGACCGTTGAATAAGTACTTACATCACTTTTTGGTACTTGCATGTAATTTTGTAAAATGAGCGTATTCATTACATTTGATCTTCATCACATCTAGTTAGTCAATGGTCGTCTATAACTCTATAGTGCCTTCAAAATATATTCATGGTTTGGGGGTGGTTTATGTCTAAATTTACGCAACTATTTTTCCTGTTCATCATCTGTCGCCATATGCTGCTATTTTAGTAGCAACGACTCAATTTTGAATCGGTCCCGCCGACTGCACAATAAAAGAAGATGGATACAACACTTTTGCGGCATCACTGAAAAACTTATGCAGTACTGTTATCAAAATTCTCATAACACCGTTCGACAAACCTGAAGTCTTTTTGAAATAAATATGTTTGTAATTTTCGCTTCAGGCTCTGAGGCCAAAATAATGAATTTCGTAGTCGCAATCGCAAGATTTGGCTGCGTTTCTGGCGCATGCCGTTCATTTGTGGCGCAAAATAATGTTGGAAACAAAGAAGAGTAGGCACTATGTACCCCCGAATTAGAATCTAATTCTAAACCGAATTAACTCTAATTCAAATTAGAATCCTTACAACCAAGCAACGACAAGGCGATAACATAAACAAAAACCCAAGCGTCGCTGTTTGAAACAAAAGCGCCATATACTGCGATTTTTTTTATAGAGAAGGACAACGCATTTCGGTGGGTGTTACAAGTACTGCAAGTACTGCTTCTTTTTTGCAAAAATAAAAACCTTTTTTACATACGAAAATGTGCTAGGAAATTTTCATATTTTATAGAAACTACAGTAAAAATAGTATAGATGTCGAGTAATTTTTATTTAAGAAAAAAGAAAGCTCATTATCTCCCTTTAAGTAAATAACATACTCAAGTCGAGTACAACATGGATTCGGTCGACCGTGAGCCGGCTCCACCGGGCCAGCTTCCGAGGAGCCCGCCGAGCTCCCCCTCCCAGGCCATCCCTGAAGGGCCGGCGTTTTTGCTAGTAACAAGGGAGGAAGGAAGCTTCCGCCATACAAATCCGTTCTCTCTCCGCCGGTCCATTGACACATATATTGGACCGGTCCACTCCCTTTAAGCACTCAGGAGCGGCGCCCTCCTGACTGAAACGAAATCTGAGACCCAAACGCGCCAAATGATTCGCACGGCCTCCTTCAGAGGCACCCCTGTCACCGTCAACCTCGCCACCCGGCTGAACTCGATCGAGGGGTCGGTACGCTCCGACGCCCTCACAGAGGTATCGAACAGGGAGCTCCTTGAAGAGCTCCAAACCCAGGGCGTCGTCCGGGTCCAGCGCCTCCGCTCCCGCGACCTTAAAAATCTTGGACCAAACCCCACCAACCGACTAACCTTCAGTGGCCGCACCCTCCCGCAGGCGATCCGGCGCGGATACCTGTCCGTGCCCGTGGACCCCTGGGTCCCGGCCCCGCGCCCCTGCACAAAGTTCTGGGCCTATGGGCACTCCAAGCGCGCCTGCCGTCGGCGTGAGCCCAAGTGTGGCCGCTGCGGCGGGCCACACGACCCCGAAAAGTGTAGCGGTCCCGATCAGTGCCCCAGCTGCGGCGGTCCTCACCCGGCGTGGGTGGCCCGGTTCAGGAGCAGCGTCAACCGAGCCAGTACTTTCTCACATCCGTAACTGACCGTACCGGTGAACCACACCAGTGTCCGTTGTCAACGCATATCTTGTCAAATCCGAATGCCGTGTGTTTGACTGGCTCTCTGTTGCTGCAGGGCCGGGAGCTCCGGGAGGCCGGAAAATTCCATCATGACCCTCAGACCGGCGCCGAGGTGCGGGCGCACTCATTGGCGAGGTCTGAGCGGGACTATTCCGCCTACGGTCGCCGGAAGCGGATAACCGGCTTTGTGGCGGACCTCCGGCAAGCATTCATGGTAAGCAGCTTCTTTTGCCATTCCCGTCAGGTACTGATGATAGCCGTGGCCTGGCCGTTTTCTATAACAACGGCAGAAGGATGATAGTGACTGAAATAAATGAACGACCAGCTGGCAACTGGCTCAATGGCACTTACTGAGTTTACAAGGTAAGATACTTCTCTTGCTCTTCGTGAAACTCGCTAGATGTGAGGTGTATAGCTATTTCCAGATTTGGTACTGCTTTGACTATTTGTGTTTTGTATCTCATTAAAACGTTGTAGTTACCAGGGCCTTAGCCAGTGCATCGGCCGAGTCGGCAGACTCTGCTGCCGACCTCGATACCGAAGCATCATCGGCCGATGTGCAGGAGGCGCTGCTGGAGTCCTTCCTGTCAGCTGCCGACCAGCTGAGCCAGCGACCTACACAGCTATCGTGTGAACGGCAAACATATGTGAAACCAATATTGCATGCAGGCAAACTGCTTACCTGCTTAATAATACAAAACAAATGGTTAGGGATTAAGATGTACAGCAGAAATTTAAAAAAGACGAGAGGGTCTCTGTAGATTTCATGTGCGTGTTGGGCGATATATTTCTGAGTGTTTTTTTTTTTGTGTTTGTATTGTTCCCGGGCGCCACCAGCAGAGCTGCAGCAGCCGCCTCCGCCTCGGCCACCGCCTGCTGGACGGCTAATGGCCTTGCCGGGGCCCAGTAATGCGGCGCAGCGCTGGCCGTGCGAGCAGGTTTTTACTTTTTTTTTTAGATCATACGGCTCCAGCCGACGGCGCAGCAGCTGCCGGCACCCGAGGGCGCAGGCATTTTTATGAAGTGGGCTTTTCATTAGATACTCTGCCAGCTGCAAGGAGCCACAAGAATCAAAACACCAATGTAGGTAACGAAGTCTGAAGGAATGCTTGTGTTTCCACAGGATTCGCTGTCGCTTTCAGACGGTCCGGTACTCGTCAAGGAGCAGGCTACCGGCGTACTGGTGAGTCAGGAAGGCGTGCCACTGCGGCAATTAGGCGATAGGCGATAGGCTACGGCACTTCAGCGGCTGCTTCCTAGCTTGTAGATCCCCGGTTGTGTGCGCCCGTCTTTATTAAGACGGGTGACACACCGGTGGCACTAGAGCCCCGCTTTGAGGTGCTGTAGTAGGTAGGTAATCCAGGGTCGTTTTTCTTTTCTTTCATTCCCTCTCTTCCAGGGACATCCTGTCCCACACCTCCCCACCTCTTTCTCTGATCTTTCGTTGTTGTTTGGGGGCATCCGAGGTCACCGGCACCGGCAGCAGGCCCTCTTCGCCCAATTTTTTTTTATCCGGGTCGGTTTAGTATTGCATCTGCGGCTCCGCCCGCTAGTAGTTGTTTATCATAACTTACTTCAACATATCAGCACCAAGTTAACATACGTACTTAAACAAAACCACTTAACCTTAAACTTCAACTTAACCTTTGCTTTAGCCTTGAGTTGAGGCTCCGCCTATTAGAGGAAAACCGATTTGACTCTCAGCACCGAAAATGACGCCCACGACTCGCGACTCTGAGGCTGCAGCCTCCCTCCCCCCGACTGCGACAACACCTGAAGGTCCGGCCTTCGTTCTGATCAGGAAAACACAAGGCAGGAACTTTCTTCACACCAACCCCTTCAGCCTACGCCGCGCCATCGACTCCATCTGCGGGACCGTGCAAAGCGTTAAGGCTCTCCGTACCGGCCCACTGCTGGTAGAGACATTTCACCGAAATCAGACCAACGCCCTTCTGTCCAGCACCAACCTAAAAGGAACCCCGGTTTCAACCATCCTGGCCGACCGTCTTAACTGCGTGGAGGGCTCAGTTCGATCAGAGGCCCTCACCGAGCTCAGCAACGCCGAGCTCCTCGATGAGCTAAAGGACCAGGGCGTCTGCCGCGTACAGCGCCTGAGATCTGGTGAGTCCTTGGGAGTTGGGACCCATCTACCATCAAGTGCGCCGGGAGTTTGGCCTGGCTCCAGGCGAGGAGTACCGGCCGCCGACGGGAGCCGCTGCGGACAGCCGCTTCAGCCGGTGGAGCCCCGCAGAGCTGGCCATCCTGCGCTGTCTGTGATACATATGTATTAACATGTGTGTTGTGTTGTATATTATTTGTGTTAACTTGTGTTGTTTGATGCAAAGTTATGTTTATCGATGTGTCGTGCTTATGAGTATTCACAGATAAAATGAATATCTACTTCTACGAAGGAGAAATCCCTCCGTTCTGGGAGTCCTCATGGCAACACTTCACGAGACACAGACCAACTCCTCTTAACCATTACCGAGTTCGACCAAAAACCAGTGACCATTGAACTCCCCCACCACCTCGGCCGAGGGCGCTGTGAAAAGTGACGCTCTCAACGACCGTGGCGGTGTGACGTGGCGTCACCGTAGCAGCCAGCGCAGCGCCGGTGTCATTGCTACATCTGGTCATTGCTCGTGTGCCCGTGGCCCATACACATGTGGATTATGATGCAATTAGCAGACACACAAAGTAACCAGGCGTCAACAAAGCTGCCAAAGCGGAATCAGAATGTATATTCACGAAGGTCCACTGCTCTCAGGGGCTTTTCACCATCGCACGTCAATAATACAAGCATACGGATATAGGGAGCATTTACACCGACACATTCAAAACAATGGGAAAATAAAATAAAATCAAATCAAACGTCACCACAACTCACTCGTCACGGCACGCAAACAGGTGTTGCTTGGTGGCTGTTTTGATAGACATGCCAGGCTTCCTAGGCACAGAGTTATATAACTTCACGGCACTGAAGCACAGCCGACTGCGTCCCGCTTCTGTGCGAATACGCGGCACTGTGAGGAGATCAGCAGTGCGAGTACTATGGCTGTGCTGCTCACGAGCGGGAGGGCGGATAGTCGCGACTACTGGCCTCGGTACATCATCGGTAAGCAGTCGGTGAATGGTGATGACTCTATGGTAAGTGATCAGTTCATCAGCATTTAGCCACCCGAGCGATCGCACAACATCTGATATGCTCTCATGCTTGCGGCGTCCACTGAGCACTCGTGCGGCAAAGTTAATCACCTTCTGAATGCGGTGGACTTGCGCCTTGTTACATATGCCGTAAACTGACATGCAATAGCGCAGCACGGGGAAGACTAGAGCTGTGATAAGATGTTTCAAGGTCGCGATCGGTATGACATGTTTGACATGGTTTAGGCCGAGGAGCATTCCTATACATTTCGGAACGAGTTGATCGACATGAGGTTGGAAGTCAAGGCTACGGTCGAAAATCACACCGAGGTTACGAACATGGTTTGACGATCTGATTGTTGCCTGGTTGAACTGAACGTTCACATGAGAAATACCTCTCAGCATCTGCTTCGTTCCCATGACCATCAGTTCAGTCTTTGCCTCGTTCACTTTCATACGGTGTGCGCAGAACCAGTTAAACATCGATTGGAGAGCTGTCTCGAGCCGGTTTATAAGTAACGGGAGGTCATGCTTTTTGCCAGTTGTCCAAATCTGGGTATCATCGGCGAACTGAACTATTTTTACATAATCGGGCACATGGAGACAGAGGTCGTTCGCGAAAATACACCAGAGTATGCAACTTAACGATCCGCCCTGATATACACCGATTGAGTTCGATCTCACGGACGATCGCACCAGCTGGCCCTCGTGACTTCTGACCTGGACCTGCTGTGTATGACCTCGGAGGTAGTCGTCAAGCCAGAAGGGATCGATACCATACACCGACAGCTTGTCGATCAGAAAATCGTGCGGCACCATGTCAAAACACTTGGACAAGTCCACCATTGCCCAGAGGGCAATCTCACTACTGTCCATCGCGCGCAATACATCATCTGAGACCACGTGCAGGGCAGTCTCACACGAGTGGCGCTTGCGGTAGCCATGCTGAGTCTCACTAAGAAGATGGTGCCTCTCCAGGTACTCGGTGAGCTGGAGCTGCACAGCTCTCTCGGCGATCTTGGTGATGGCAGGGAGAACAACGGAACGGACAACGGAAACCCAAATTCATCAATGAAATACACAAATCTTCAAATCAATGTAAATACACACCAATAGTGCATGCAAGGGCAAATGCGAAGTGTATGCAACCAAATCAAGCAAGAATGCAATACCTCACATGGCTAGCTGCTTAGGGCTTATCGACCCATCAACCAACGCGGAAAAAGGCACAAAAGAAAACACAACCGACAGGGCATCAGACACCAGTACTTCGTTGGACCCGCCAACCACTTTGTTAGTTCGTCATTTACGATCGTAGGAAACTGTTCACATTGACGTATACGAAGATCTACAAAGTTTTTTTTTAAGCTAGATAACGGAAGGAACATATGGAACAAAGGCCGATGTGGCGGCTGAAAGAAGACACTGCCACTTTCAATGATCAATGCCATCCTCCCTGAGAAGTTGTTCTGGAAAATTGATCGTGGATGGGGTCGAACTAAGGTCACGAGTACGCTGTGTGGAATATCGTGTACTAACATGTACACGGAGTTCGGCTTATTGCACGCTCGCCTTTCGTCGCCACAAAGAAGGTGACCAGGGGTTGCAATCGTGTGGCTGATGCCCAGGCCACAGACACCTTCTCGTGTCTGCTTTAGAACAAGGAGCTCCAACAAGGCCAAAAGAAACATCTGAAGGCCAGGCTAAAAAAAAAAAATATACGGCAGGTAAGAAAAAAGGGCCTCGCCGACTCCAGGGTGGCTGGATCCGCCCTAAGTCCCCCCAAAAAAGCCGTCAAGCGGCCCATGTCGCCGTCGCCTATGCCAGCCGCCGCCTACGGGGAGGCCCCGACAAGGCAGCCCCACCAGAAGCGACCGCGTGCAGCCCCACCAGCGCGCCGGTCGACGGTCTCCGGTCCCGCTCACAGCCCCAGCCTCAGCCCATCGAGGAGGGCAGCGGCCGCCTATCTGGCTCTAGCCAGAAACAAGCATAGGCGGGTGCAGCTGGCAGCTACGCAACAGCTCCAGCTGCCGACCGGGAGCCGGTAGAGGCGGCGGCGTCATTCGCAGAAGCAGCCCCAGCGGCCGAAGAGACGGCCGTGACCGAAGTCGCAGACGCAGGCCCGCAGGAGAGAAGAAGAAAATAAAAGAAAATACATAGAAAGAATTCAAAGGCTAATGCAAGCTGGAGCGAAGGCCGTAACGAGAGCCGCAGCCGGGGCCGCAGCCGGTGTCGGGAGCGGACTTGCCGAAGGCGCCGGTACCCAACAGATTTGGTGAGCCCGCGTATTACATTGGGGTTTCCTTATTTGTATTTATTTAGTTATCACTGGCATGGTATTACTGTAGGTCAGGTGCTCAGAGTGTACTGCAACTTGCTAGGTACTGACAGTACGCTGTGTGGAATATCGTGGACAAACAGGTGAAACACTTGACTTCATGCACACCGTGCACGATGGCCTTTTGTCGCCACAAACAAGGTGACCTGAAGGTGAACAAGGACAGGTGACGGTTAGATTAATTCATCTGCATAAGCACGCTTAGTGCCAATATCACTAACTGCAATGTATTATTTCTGCAGGATCCTGTTCATTGTTCTTTCCATGTCTGGATACAGGACTGGCGCCATTATGGGCGCCACGCTGGCCGAGTGGCAGACAGCAGATGTAAGACGAGCTTTGTCGATAACTTGTGATGTATTTGAGCAGCCAAGGGTCTAATATTCTAAGTAATTACATTAAACAATCATACTAAATATCAAAGGTGGCCAATAATTGTATTTTTAATAAGAAAAATCTGTAAACAAATGAGCAGCCGTCTGACAGAAGGTGCTGCCATTGCCAGATGTCGGAGGACGGTCAGGCGTTCTCCTGGTTCACCATGGCCAACAAGACCCTGGGCACGTACGGGGCGGCGTTGGTCGTGGTGACCAAGACTGTCCAGGAGGCGCTGACCTACTTTGTCCAGCACCTCCGGCATCTCATTATCACTGAGCTGCCCAAAAACGGTAAGCTATTTGACATTTAAAAACAATATCTATCGTCAATATCCACTATATGAATGACGTGTAGGAGTGTTCAATGACGCTGCGATAGTATCTTGGTTTTCGAATTGGACAAATTAATTCGTATATGATGTAAGATAAAAACACCAAAACCACCCAACGTTTCGTGTTATTCACTTTTTCAAGAAACCGAAAAAACGTACTTGACTCGATAGGTAAAATGTGTCATATCACCCTTGAAAAAGTGAATAACACGAAACGTTGGGTGGTTTTGGTGTTTTTATCTTACATCATATACGAATTAATTTGTCCAATTCAAATAATCAACATGTCAAATGATGTAAGAGATGAAACATTTGCGATACGACACGAATTTTACCTACGAGATAAGTACTTTCGAACCAGGAACCAGCTTAGTTTTCTAGAAGACTGCATAGAAGAACAAGTGCTACCTCGATCTGCCCCGAATGCTCTCTATTCCGACGAACGTCCATTCACTGAAGCAGCTAGAGCTTATCTGCAAGACGGGATTGAGAAACTGAAACAAAGGGCAGCATCTTTGAAAAGCAATTTCGGAGAACAGCTCTCTCGACACCTAAACGAACGTCTGATACGAAGTTCAATCAAACACAGGGAAGTCCTGCAAAACAAGTTAGCTCGGATATGCTCAAACAGTAAGTGGAGAGAGGCAGGCAACGCTGACCTGATCAACAACATGTCCAAATATGTTCTCAGCGACGTAGAAAAGGAGGCTCTTTCTTTAGGTCTCAAATTCGACACAGGGAAGAGCAACTCAAAGTACATGGACTTGTTGGCAAAGAACAACAAGTTCAGCGATAGTGACATTGATAAAGGTTTCAAGCAAGGTATATTGACATGTCTCTTTGCTCTTGCCCACTCTAACCACCATTCGCTACCTCGAAGATACATTCGAGCGCTGCAAAACCTGGCGAAGAATGAAGATATCATTATCACCTCTGCAGACAATGGTGGGGGTGTCGTCATAATGGACATGACTGCATATAATGAGAAGATGATGACTCTCCTTTCCGAAACTGCCACTTACAAACCAGTCAAATTGGGATCTGGGAAGAAATCATCTGACGTCTTTAACAAGGAAGCACGAAAAATACTGCGCCGTTCAGAAAAGGGAGAGAAACTTCTCCATCTTTTGGAAGAAAGCCCTAGGACACCAACGATGAGAGGCATGCCGAAGACACACAAATCGGGCACTCCAATGCGGCCGATAACATCCGGTATCGGCAGCGCCCCTCATCGGCTCGCTAAGGTCTTGGCTAAGCCGCTATCTGACCTTCTTGGCACTATAAGCTCAGCTCATCTCAAGAACTCAGGTGATCTCTTGAGGCGCATCAGAGATCTCCGCGTAACCGGCAAGAAGATGGTGAGCTTTGATGTCAAAGCCCTATTTACGAACGTTCCAGTAGACGGGGCTTTAGATGCCGTAGGCAGTGCGCTATCTAACGTGAGTGATGAGGATCTTCCGATCCCAAAGGCAGACTTCATGGCATTAATTCGGCTCTGTGTCAACTTCAACCCTTTTACCTTCGATGACAAGGAATTCATACAAGTTAGCGGATTAGCAATGGGTTCCCCTCTAAGTGCCGTTTTAGCGTGCTTATATATGGAGAAAATGGAGGAAGACCAGTTCAAACGCATAGTGGGGGAGCATAACTTGTGGGTTAGATACGTCGATGATGTACTGGCATGTATCCCATCAGAAACTAATATCACAAACCTCCTCCATGAACTAAACGCAGTAGATCCCGCTATACAATTCACAGTGGAGGAGGAAGAGAACGACAGGCTTCCCTTCTTAGATACGCTATTGATCAGAACGGGGGACTCACTTAAGTTCACTGTTTACCGAAAGCCAACAAACAAGGATGACCTTATACATTACTTTTCAGGGCATAGTCAGAGAGTTAACCCGGCAGTTGCTGGGGTATTTCGCCACCCACCGTTTGCTGGGGGGGGGGGGGCGTTAAACGCCCCCAGCCGATAACTCGAGAACCAATAGGCGCAGCGAAACGCACGAGGCGGCAAACGAAAGAGCGCGACGAGACGCTTCAGATGAGTACTTTAAAGTTGAATTTTGAGGTCACAGGTCGGGTCAAGGTCAGGTCAAACACCTGAAATCAGGCTCTCAGTAGCATGGACTTCAGGACTTCGCAATGGGCGCCTCTCGCCATAAACTCTGTGAAAACGGTGCACAATCCATCTTATAAGGCCTACAAGAGTGTCAGCTCCATGTAGGGGTCAGTCAAGCATAGGTCAGGGTCAAGGTCAGGTCAACCGGGTAGGCACATATCCCCGAAAATCAAAACTGATATTCGGAGCCTGTGACAGATGTTTTATAGGTAATTTGGGGCGTAGAACACGATGGTGACATTCATTTTATCATATGTGTACGTGTTTGGCTCAAAAAGTTCAATTTAAGAAATTCATGTATCATGGTCGTGAAGTAGTCACGAAAAATTGCCAAGATTCAGTTCAAGATTATGGAAAATGCGGAACGATAATCAATATTCAAAGATAGCCATTTGATTGATCATGGTATTGGCAGTCTAATGGCGTTTACGGCATGTCTGTATGTCTATTCTGTGATTTTATATGATTTTTTGAACATATGCCGTTTTTGGTCGAAAACTCAGAAATCATGACGTCACTAAAACCTCGATATCTCAAAAATTTTCCGACCGATTTTTTTTAAACTTTGTCACAATAAACTTCAATTAATTCCCTACAGGTACCCAAAATTTCGCGCGCCTGCGGCGCGCCGTTTTTATGCTATGGCCCGGCGAAAAAAGTGGGGGCGTTTAACGCCCCCCCCCCCCCAGCAACTCGCGGGTTAAATCCGGGGTCGTTATTGGTTTCTTTTTGCGCGCCTTCAGAATATGTTCCGAAGACTTTTTACGTGACGAGATCGATTATGTGGTTCAAACGTTTATGAAACTTAAATTCCCTTTAATCATGCTTTTATCTCTGAGAGACAAGGCAAAGAAGATATGGTCCCGATCTGTCACCTCAGATAACCAGCCCTCAGCTGTAGCTGATCAGCCTGTGGCAGAAACCAAACCAATGGTAATAGCTCCGCATTCTCCTATGAATGAAACGGTTCAGAAACTGATAGGTCCTGCGCTGGGCATAGTCTCTGTAGGGGGGCAGAAGATAGGTGGGATGATGCGTAAAAAAAGGAAGCAGTCTCGCAACAGAGACAGCGTAGTTTACAAAATTCCATGTGGTGGGTGCCCGCGGGTGTACTACGGGGAAACTGGTAGGGGTCTCAAAACACGGGTCCGTGAACACAGGGGGGATTTACGTAATCACAGACTTTCTAATGCATTTGTTATTCACGCTGAGAAAGAAGGGCATTTACCTGATTGGACGCGGGCTACACATGTAGATCAAAACTTTTCTAAAACCCAACGGAGAATTATAGAAGCAGCGTTTATTGCGAAAGGTGATGTTTTGAACACTTCGAGTGGATTCTTCAGACTAGCTTCGGTGTCTGCTCTGTTGGCTAGGAAAGACGTTAATTTGTAGTATGTGTGTATGTATGTGTGAATATGTCATGCAAGACAGAGGAAATTTGTGAAAAAGTGCCCGCGCTATATTCGAACGAAACCGAAAAAACGTACTTGACTCGATAGGTAAAATGTGTCATATCACCCTTGAAAAAGTGAATAACACGAAACGTTGGGTGGTTTTGGTGTTTTTATCTTACATCATATACGAATTATCTTGGTTTTCACTGCACCGACCTGCGTGGGAGGAGCTGCAGGCTGCAGTTAGCTTATCGACAGGCCCACTCACAGCCCAGTCATGATATGTTGCTGCTGTTTGGTTTGCGACAGCCGACTGCCAGCGGCTGCTGGTGGCTGCTCGGACCAGCACCGTTGTCCTGGACCGGGCGCTGAAAGCGGCCGCCGATGTCGTTGGCGGCGTGGCGCCGCACCTGGTCGCCCGGTTCAAGAACAGTATGAACCGGGCGTTCCACAACATCCAGGCAAGTTGTTTCTCTCGAATGTTTCATAACTGATATGCACGCCAATCCCTATCGTTCGTAGGGTGACAGTTTTAGTTGCGACTTCTGCTCAATGTTGGCGAGTGCCTATTTACGTGCATCCGATCGATATGCAGCAGCGCCCTGCAATGTCCTGATCCGTTGCCTCGACCCTCAGGACCGGGAGATGCGGGAGGCTGGGGCGCTCACCCAGAGCGCCGAGACGGCGTCCGAGGTGCGGAATCATTCCGCGCACACGGCCGCGCGGAACTACTCCGCCCACGGCCGCCGTCAACGAATCATCAGTTACTCGAAAGAGTTCCGCCAGGTGGTAATGGTAAGCAATGCAGGCTGCTCCTTGTGGCAACAATTAATCCTGAACCATACATAAATACCAACCTTAAAGGTAGTGTGCCACCTTTGAAAGATTTCCCATTTTATTTTTCCTAGGATAAGAAGCTTCTGTTTTTACCTAATATCGCAAAAAAATCAAAAATGGGCCTGGAATAGTGCCTTTTTCGCCTAAAAGTTTTTCGGTTTTTAGATATGTATAACAACTGTAGTGGGCTCACCTGCAAACAGGCGTCGGGCAACAATCGCGAATGCGGCGCACTTGTGACAATGAGCAAAGGTCATTATAGTGTTACGACCATACGACGTACGGGAATGAGTTATCAGCTGTCTAATCGTAGACAACACAATGTCGAGCCTTAAACTGTAAGCCCGTATTGGTATTGTTTCTTTTATTTGGCTGTCGAACATTATTTATGGTTTGAAATATGATTTTATGTAAAATAATTGATATGAAAAAGCCGTCTTATAAGTTATGACCCCATTTCACCACACGCAAGTGGCAGAAATGACAATGATCAGCTGACGCATTTTTCTTGGCCGAAGTCAGAGCGCGCGGCCCGACGCACCACGCGTATTTGGAAATTCCGACCTCGACGAGCATCAGAGGCCACCTAACAGGCGTGTTCGAAACCGCAGGAGATGATGATGAACGGGTTTATCGAAACTTGATTGGATGAGCATATCGGTAATAGCGATTTCAGTGTGTGCATTTATTGTTCATAGTGGTGTGAAATGTGGTTGGGGTACGACCGACAACCCGTCGGGGCGAATTTCGCACTGGGGTACTCAAAATTTGAAGAATTTAAGACGTTTCCATGAGTTTTGAAGGTATGGATAAGTTCTAAAAATCCGGTTCTCCTTATCTGGGCCATTAACTCCATACGGTCCAAGAAAGCTGGCACACTACCTTTAAGTACAAATGCATGCAGGCTACCTGAATAATCACATTTGAACTCAAATAATTTGCGCTTACTGTACAACATTCAAACTGAGCCCTCACCGGCCGAGGTGGAGGGGGGGGGGGCGGGTGCCGCCCGGGGTTTTCGTAAAAGCTCCAAACACGCTGTGATCGGAGCGACCCCCTCCCCCCTCCGAGAGCAGTAGGTGTTGGTCTTTCAGGCTTGCCCATCGTCGGCCGAGCCAACGTCTGCGGACGAGAGCCTGAATATCAGAAGCAATTACACAATAACAATCCTATTAAATATGAAGGGTGGCAAATCATTGTATTCTAAAACAAAAATAGAAAATTCTGACAACTGAGCCTGACAGAACATTGCCAGATGTCGGAGGACGGTCAGGCGTTCTCCTGGTTCACCATGGCCAACAAGACCCTGGGCACGTACGGGGCGGCGTTGGTCGTCGTGACCAAGACCATCCAGGAGGCGCTGACCTACTTTGTCCAGCACCTCCGGCATCTCATTGTCACTGAGCTGCCCAAAAACGGTAAGCTATTTGACATTTTAAAACAATATTTATCGTTAATATTCGCTATATGAATGACGTATAGGAGTATTCAATGACGCTGCGATAGTATCTTGGTTTCCACTGCACCGACACCTGCGTGGGGGGAGCTGCTGGCTGCAATTAACTTATCGACAGGCCCACTCACAGCCCAGTCATGATATGTTGCTGCTGTTTGGTTTGCGACAGCCGACTCCCAGCGGCCGCCGATGATGAAGCCTAACCGGCTCAGCAAAACCAACAACTGAAAACTTGTTTTGCTTTGTTTTACCAGATGTTGATCACCAGCAATGTTCTCAAGCATGCAGCTGTTTTATTCGCGAGTCATCTGACGAATGCACCAAACTTTACCAAAACTGAGCAAATCTCTTTTACAACAAAAATCACCATAGGAATCATGAAACTATTCCAATATCTGGTTGGAAAGTACCTAATGTCTGATAATGTGAGACCTCGGGTACATATTGAACTAGTGCAACATATGCTGAAACTGATCGAACCTAAATATGGAGCTAACCAAATTGCACCAAGTGTGCCCATAAGTGCCGTCGTGAAGCTGGCTAAAGCTGCTGTTCAACTTCCACAGGGTACGACGTCTTCGGACGCCGGGCGCCAGACAGTAATGCCGCCTTCGCCGGCCCGGCTGCCGCAGCCGGGGCCATCGTGGGCCGATCTGGCCGCCCCACCCAGCGTGCCCAGCGCACCTGGGCCTGCCAACCGGACCTGGGAGCACACCTGGGAGTCCGAGCCGGGTCCCTCCTGGGCCGGCGAGACGGCTCCGCCGTCGCCTCCGGCTGCACCGGCCCCAGCCGCTGCACGGGCCGCCCGCGCTGCCGAGGTGAGCGCAGTGCGCACCGACGCTGCTGCGACCCATATCGTGTCACCCTGACCTCAGTTCCGTGACCTGACATGCATACATCAATGACCTTGATGCCAATAATGAAAAATAATTAATTTATTTCGAATCCGCCACTTCAGGAAACAATGCTAAGCAAACATTCTGTTATTAATGGTAAATGTGAGGTAAACCGCGGTCACTGACCTCAGATGACCTTGCGAAACCGTGATAGTATGCAAACTCAACTAATAGACTCCTTCGTTTTTCCTTAGCTGATCCGCTGGACAAACTACTCTCGTCCCTGGACTCTTCATGGGGGACGCTGACGGCAGCCAGAGAGGGAGTGACCATGGAGGGAGAGGACGGCCAGATCACCATTTAAGTAGAAGATGTCCCTTGTGCGGTGGTAGGGAACCGGCTGGAGGCGGCCCTCCTTCTGAGTGCCGCTCTGTACGTCTTCGCGCAAAAACGTCCCACGTCACTGCGCAACATAACCATATTCACAGACATCATGGTGTTCGGTGTGAAAAAGCCGGGACCAGTCCCCTCACGTGTACGCCTGGTCATAGCTGAACTGTCGGCGTTGGCCTGAGGGTGGCAGAGGTAGCGCAGTAACGTTAGACAGGTGACGCGGTGGTGGCGGTATCGGTCCACCGGAGCTGGCAGTGGACTGAAGAGGTGACTCGGCGACCGCGTGCGGTGGTGAACGTCTGCCAGGCGTTTTTGTCCGACTGCACCGGTGAGCCTTTGTCTGGATGGTAGATGTGTTGGTATGTTCCGCACAGGATTGGCGGCTTTTGGATGAGTTTGCAGTTTGTAGCAGTTGCAGTTGAGTTTGCAGGGTAAAGATAATACATTGATATGATGATATTTTTTTATTTATTCCTCGTCCTCCACACGGGATATGTTTTCCCATTTATGGGAGGGCTCCTGCTCCTCCTCAGGGCTACGGTGCAAGGCGGGAGCCCACCCCACCCCCCAGTGACACAGTTGGGGACGCCAGTCCGGAAGCCGGGCGGCACCGGGGATCGAACCCGGGTCCTCCCGACCACAGAACCGACGCCTTACCAACTGCGCCACTGGAGCCGCCCATATACTCCATGACACCCACAGGGTGTCATGGAGTATATGGAGCCTGTGGGCTCCCTGTGGGTGTCAACTTGGTGACACCGTTATAAGTGTAAGCAGCGCTGTGACACCTTTAAATTACACCCGTGGGTATGCAGTTTAACACACACCCAGGCGATTATTCCCCCCAGTATCCCTATGGGTGTCAACTTGGTGACACCGTTATAAGCGTTGTGACACCTTTAAATTACACCCGTGGGTATGCAGTTTAACACACACCCAAGCGATTATTCCCCCAGTATGCAGTTTAAAGGGACCCTCCCACCTTAACATTAGTTTTGAGTTGAGATAGCCAAGTTTGCGGCCAGGCTCAGAAACCACCATTTATCCTGGTCGCAACCCCCGCAGCTTTATGGTGTTCAAGAAATGTCTTCCCTTTACTTGCAGGGTGGGACCAGCGTGGTCCCTATCTCTTAACCATTACGGGAATATGATGACGTCATCAGGCATTCGAACGTCCGATAAATGTTTGACTAAAACGTTTTGTAGCACGCGGTGGTATATGCTGCTTTGCGCGCAACAAATGCCGCACTTTCAAATAAAGTCGCTAGGAACAGCGGAGATCCCAAAAAGCAAACAAAAGTAAAAGTCTAATATCTTGAAAACCGGTGAATATTTTTCGATCAAATTTGGTAGATATTCGTTTTTGCTCTTTCTGAACCGAGCGACATCACTTTCACGCCAATTCATTAACTTTTTGAAGGTGGGAGGGTCCCTTTAACACACACCCAAGCGATTATTCCCCCCAGTATCCCTATGGGTGTTATCTTGGTGACACCATTATAAGTGTAAATAGGGTGTCTGAGGGGAGTCGAAACGCACCCTTGTCTGGGGTGTATGACACCACAGTACAGAAACTGGACACCCTTAGGGATGGTACAATGGTGTATCTTGACGCTCATATAAGTGTTATCTGACACCTTTCAAAAACACCCGTGGGTATGCAGTTTAACCACTTACACCGTTAGCAGTGTTTTAAATTTTCTCCGTGTAGGGCCCGGTGGTGGACACCGAGGCCACCGGCTGATCCGGGTGGTGGAGGCCGTGCAGCCCCACTACCGGCGGACGCGGCGCACCCCGTTCGGCCTGGACGACAAGGAGACGTATCGGCCGCCCACCAAAGGCGCCGCATTGTCAAGGCCATTAATACTGCCAGTTAAGCAAACCATCTACTAAGTTACAGGCGATAGAAAACACATGAGCTAATGTTTAATAAATGACATTAGGTATTTCTTGCGGCGAAACTCACCTTTTTGCAGCGATGGAAGTCAGTGACTGAGGGTTACCTGTATGTGATAGGTTGATGATTATATTCTTTCCCTTGATTTTTAGACGGACACACCATCTTCACCAGCAATGAAGGACCATCAGGAGAAGAAGAGGTCTTCTGGTACAACCGACCCACCGTCTTCTCCGTCGCTGGTCGGAGACGAAGAAGTCGGGTACTTCGGAGAAGTCGGGTAAGTGATTTGTGACGGTTCAACAGTGCACATGTTTCGATAAAACCTTTGTGTTATGCATATGTGGCTAAATGAGGTCAATGTTACCTGGTCAGCTTACTGAGGTAATGCCACTTTTGGTCCGTTCTGGTGCTAGTGAGGTCAATATTGCATTAATTAGGTCATATGTGATAGGTTGATGATTATATTCTTTCCCTTGATTTTTAGACGGACACACCATCTTCATCAGCAATGAAGGACCATCAGGAGAAGAAGAGGTCTTCTGGTACAACCGACCCACCGTCTTCTCCGTCGCTGGTCGGAGACAAAGAAGAAGTCGGGTACTTCGGAGAAGTCGGGTAAGTGATTTGTGACGGTTCAACAGTGCACATGTTTCGATAAAACCTTTGTGTTATGCATATGTGGCTAAATGAGGTCAATGTTACCTGGTCAGCTTACTGAGGTAATGCCACTTTTGGTCCGTTCTGGTGCTAGTGAGGTCAATATTGCATTAATTAGGTCATATGTGATAGGTTGATGATTATATTCTTTCCCTTGATTTTTAGACGGACACACCATCTTCATCAGCAATGAAGGACCATCAGGAGAAGAAGAGGTCTTCTGGTACAACCGACCCACCGTCTTCTCCGTCGCTGGTCGGAGACGAAGAAGTCGGGTACTTCGGAGAAGTCGGGTAAGTGATTTGTGAAGGTTCAACAGTGCACATGTTTCGATAAAACCTTTGTGTGATGCATATGTGGCTTTGTTTGTTTGTTAATTGGGGCTTTAGGGCGCGCCGACTACTTAGGTCATTTTGCGCCCATAGCGTCGTTTTAATAAAACAAGTGTGTCAAAAGAGAGAACCTTCTAGATTCGAGTACTAAAAAGTAAAAGACTCGATATAAAAGAGCAAGGTAAGATAAAGCAGCGCAAGAGTGTCGTCCTAGACAACTGACTAGATGTAAGGACTAGAGAGGACTAGTTGGTTTTAATGTCAGGTCGAGTAAATCGCTTGGAAGTTGATCGAACGGATAAAGGAAAAAATGTTGCCGGATAAAACCCAGGGTGAGTCGTCACCCAGAAGGTGGCGGATAGTGGTATCCGGAGCGATGCGCCCGAGATAGCGTGTCCGGTTCGGTTCAGCGAGAGGACAAGATAAAAGCACGTGAGAGACAGTGAGAGGCACGGCACACCGACTGCATGTGGGTTGTTCCTCTCCACGGAGGAGATAGCCATGAGTCGCGTACGTATGACCAATACGTAATCTGCAGAGGGCCACTTCCTGGTGCCTGTTGCTTTGGAAGCAAGACTGCCAGGGCTCCAAGGTAGGCTTCACGCTCCGCAGCTTCCCAGATCCTTGGAGATGCCACTCTGCCTGCCAGCTTGACATCGTGAAGGTTTGGATGGCTGGGTAAAAATCACGAGCCGGCAGGGGGAAACGCCGAAGGCATGGAGCCGCGGCCGCGCGTCTCGCGGCCGCGTCGGCGAGCTCATTGCCAGTTATACCCACATGGCTTGGAATCCAGCAAAACTAGTTTTGCCTGACTGCTCCACCGACGTGAGCCGAGATAAAATGTCTTGGACTATCGGATTGTCTGGGTTGAACCTCCGTATGGCCAGCAGGCTGCTGAGAGAATCCGATAAAATGAGGTAAGACAAGTTGTCAGACACCTCGATAAAACACAACGCCTTCTCGATTGCAACGAGCTCAGAATGCATATGTGGCTAAATGAGGTCAATGTTACCTGGTCAGCTTAATGAGGTAATGCCACTTTTGGTCCGTTCTGGTGCTAGTGAGGTCAATATTGCATTAATTAGGTCATATGTGATAGGTTGATGATTATATTCTTTCCCTTGATTTTTAGACGGACACACCATCTTCATCAGCAATGAAGGACCATCAGGAGAAGAAGAGGTCTTCTGGTACAACCGACCCACCGTCTTCTCCGTCGCTGGTCGGAGACAAAGAAGAAGTCGGGTACTTCGGAGAAGTCGGGTATGATTTGTGACGATTCAAACTCCATATAGAAGCGGACATACGGGGTCAGTTAGTTTTGGAGGGAAAACCCAAAGTCATTTTTGTACTGAACGGTTCTTCCTCCGTGCAGCGATCGCTTCTTTCCGGCAGGCGATGTTTTAACAGCTCGATTGTCATGTCAGCTTAATCGTATTTTAACCTTAATATAACATCACTAGTGATTTACATGTCACTGTGGCTGGACGGTAGTCGTGGCTGGTGCATAACGTGTACTTATTAAAAATTTTAGCAGTTTATCTTACAGTAACATTTTTATTCACAGGGACAGTAACGTCGCCACCGGAGAAGTACACGCAACCGCACCGGGCTCCTCCGCTACGCTGGAGGTGCCGTCTACTGGTTCGACCGGCCCGTCGCCCGCAGTCTCCCGTCCGTTGCTGGTGAACTGCGGAGCAAATCCGAGCAAATTGCAAATTGTCAAATCCGAATGCCGTGTGTTTGACTGACTCTCTGTTGCTGCAGGGACGGGAGCTCCGGGAGGCCGGAAAGTTCCACCATGACCCTCAGACCGGCGCCGAGGTGCGGGCGCACTCGTTGGCGAGGTCTGAGCGGGACTATTCCGCCTACGGTCGCCGGAAGCGGATAACCGGCTTTGTGGTGGACCTCCGGCAAGCATTCATGGTAAGCAGCTTCTTTTCCCATTCCGTTAGGCACTGATGATAGCCGTGGCCTGGCCGTTTTCTATTACAACGGCAGAAGGATGATAGTGACTGAAATAAATGAACGGCCAGCTGGCAACTGGCTCAATGGCACTTACTGAGTTTACAAGGTTGGTTAAACTACTTCTCTTGCTCTTCGTGAAACTCGCTAGATGTGAGGTGTATAGCTATTTCCTGATTTGGTACTGCTTTGACTATTTGTGTTTTGTATCTCATTACATAAAACGTTGTAGTTACCAGGGCTTTAGCAGTGCATCGGCCGAATCGGCAGAGTCTGCTGCCGACCCCGATACCGAAGCATCATCGGCCGATGTGCAGTAGGCGCTGCTGGAGTCCTTCCAGTCAGCTGCCGACCAGGTGAGCCAGCGACCTACATAGCTATCGTGTGAACGGCAAACATATGTGAAACCAATATTGCATGTAGGCAAACTGCTTACCTGCTTAATAATACAAAACAAATGGTTAGGGATTTAGATGTACAGCAGAAATTTAAAAAAGACGAGAGGGTCTCTGTATATTTCATGTTCGTGTTAGGCGATATATTTCTGAGTGTGTGTTTTTTTTTTGTCTGTATTGTTCCCGGGCGCCACCAGCAGAGCTGCAGCAGCCGCCTCCGCCTCGGCCACCGCCTGCTGGACGGCTAATGGCCTTGCCGGGGCCCAGTAATGCGGCGCAGCGCTGGCCGTGCGAGCAGGCTTTTACATTTTTTAGATTATTCATACGGCTCCAGCCGTCGGCTGCGCTCCAGCCGACGGCGCAGCAGCTGCCGGCACCCGAGGGCGCAGGCATGTTTTTATGAAATGGGCTTTTCATTAGCTACTCTGCCAGCTGCAAGGAGCCACAAGAATCAAAACACCAATGTAGATGACGAAGTCTGAAAGAATGTTTGTGTTTCCACAGGATTCGCTGTCGCTTTCAGACGGTCCAGTACTCGTCAAGGAGCAGGCCACCGGCGTACTGGTGAGTCCTTGGGACCCATCTACCATCAAGTGCGCCGGGAGTTTGGCCTGGCTCCAGGCCAGGAGTACCGGCCGCCGACGGGAGCCGCTGCGGACAGCCACTTCAGCCGGTGGAGCCCCGCAGAGCTGGACATCCTGCGCTGTCTGTGATATATATGTATTAACATGTGTGTTGTGTTGTATATTATTTGTGTTAACTTGTGTTGTTTGATGTAATGTGATATGTTTATCGATGTGTCGTGCTTATGAGTATTCACAGATAAAATGAATATCTACTTCTACGAAGGAGAAAGCCCTCCGTTCTGGGACTCCTCATGGCAACACTTTACGAGAGACAGACCAACTCCTCTTAACCATTACCAAGTTCTACCAAAAACCAGTGACCATTGAACTCCCCCACCACCTCAGCCGAGACGCTGTGAAAAGTGACGCTCTCACCGAACGTGGCGGTGTGGCGTGGCGTCAGCGTAGCAGCCAGCGCAGCGCCGGTGTCATTGCTACATCTGGCCATTGCTCGTGCGCCCGTGGCCCATACACATGTGGATTATGATGCAATCAGCAGACAAACAAATTAACCAGGCGTCAACAAAGCTGCCAAAGCAGACAACGAAAACCCAAATTGATCAATGAAATACACAAGTCTTCAAATCAATGTAAATACACACCAATAGTGCATGCAAGGGCAAATGCGAAGTGTTTGCAACCAAATCAAGCAAGAATGCAATACATCACATGGTTAGCTGCTTAGGGCTTATCGACCCATCAACCAACGCGGAAAAAGGCACAAAAGAAAACACAACCGACGGGGCATCAGACACCAGTACTTCGTTGGACCCGCCAACCACTTTGTTAGTTCGTCATTTACGATCGTAGGAAACTGTTCACATTGACGTATACGAAGATCTACAAAGTTTTTTTTAAAGCTAGATAACGGAAGGAACATATGGAACAAAGGCCGATGTGGCGGCTGAAAGAAGACACTGCCACTTTCAATGATCAATGCCATCCTCCCTGAGTTGTTCTGGAAAATTGATCGTAGATGGGGTCGAACTAAGGTCACGAGTACGCTGTGTGGAATATCGTGTACTAACATGTACACGGAGTTCGGCTCATTGCACGCTCGCCTTTCGTCGCCACAAAGAAGGTGACCAGGGGTTGCAATCGTGTGGCTGATGCCCAGGCCACAGACACCTTCTCGTGTCTGCTTTAGAACAAGGAGCTCCAACAAGGCCAAAAGAAACATCGGAAGGCCAGGCTAAAAAAAATATACGGCAGGTAAGAAAAAAGGGCCTCGCCGACCCCAGGGTGGCTGGATCCGCCCTAAGTCCCCCCAAAAAAGCTCTCAAGCGGCCCATGTCACCGTCGCCTCTGCCAGCCGCCGCCTACGGGGAGGCCCCGACAAGGCAGCCCCACCAGAAGCGACCGCGCGCAGCCCCACCAGCGCGCCGGTCGACGGTCCCCGGTCCCGCTCACAGCCCCAGCCTCAGCCCATCGAGGAGGGCAGCGGCCGCCTATCTGGCTCTAGCCAGAAACAAGCATAGGCGGGTGCAGCTGTATTGTATTGTATTGTATTGTATTACCTTCATGGACAATCCACGCGGGGCGTGGCGATTACAGCTGGCAGCTACGCAACAGCTCCAGCTGCCAACCGGGAGCCGGGAGAGGCGGCGGCGTCATTCGCAGCAGCAGCCCCAGCGGCCGAAGAGACGGCCGGGACCGAAGTCGCAGACGCAGGCCCGCAGGAGAGAAGAAGAAAATAAAAGAGAATACATAGAAAAGAATTCAAAGGCTAATGCAAGCTGGAGCGAAAGCCGTAGCGGGAGCCGCAGCCGGAAACAGAGCCGGTGTCGGGAGCGGACTTGCCGACGGCGCCGGTACCCCACGGATTTGGTGAGCCCGCGTATTACATTGGGGTTTACTTATTTGTATTTATTTAGTTATCACTGGCATGGTATTACCGTAGGTCAGGTGCTCAGAGTGTACTGCAACTTGCTAGGTACTGACAGTACGCTGTGTGGAATATCGTGGACAAACAGGTAAAACACTGGACTTCATGCACACCGTGCACGCTGGCCTTTTGTCGCCACAAACAAGGTGACCTGAAGGTGAACAAGGACAGGTGACTGTTAGATTAATTCATCTGCATAAGTACGCTTAGTGCCAATATCACCAACTGCAATGTATTATTTCTGCAAGATCCTGTTCATTGTTCTTTCCATGTCTGGATAACAGGACTGGCGCCATTGTGGGCGCCACGCTGGCCGAATGGCAGACAGCAGAGGTAAGACGAGCTTTGTCGATAACTTGTGCAAGGCGTGCCACCGCGGCAATTGCGACACCGGTGTTAGGCTACGGCATTTCAGCAGACGCTTTCTACAGCTTTCGTGGAGCCACCGGCTGTGTGCGCCCGTCTTTTCTAAGGCGGGTGACGCACCGGTGGTGCTGAAGCTCTGCTTAGGGGTGCCGTAGTAGGCAGGTACTAGGTTTGCGAACTTTTACTTTTCTATCTCCCACTCCCCTTTTTCGAGGGTTCTCTACCCTCCCCTCCTCTGCCCTCCCATCTTTCGGATTCGCTCTTGGTTGCTGTCGGGAGCCTCCGCGGCAACCGGTATACCGGCCCGCCTGCTCAGGCATATAGCTGTCCATTGAACTTTTGTATACATTAGCTATTTCCACACATTAAGAAACAAAAAGTTTGACATCAGTTCTCTATTGTTACTTTCCATCACATCTCTGCACCAAGTTTCGCGTTCTTGTCATGGCTCCGACCACCGACCCTGGTGAGCGGGAGCCGCCAGCTGTGCTCCCCACTCCCAAGGATCCGCCCGACGGCCCCTGCTTCCTCTTGATTAAAAAAGACTCCGGTGACTTCTCAAAATCCAACCCATTTGCACTCAAACGGGCACTCGATTCTCTTTGCGGTCCTCTAATCTCTGCCAAGACCATCAACTCAGGCGCTCTCCTGGTCGAAACCACCGGCAAAACACAATCAGCCAACATTCTGTGCACCAAAACTCTGGGTGGCCTCCCGGTCACTGTGACTCTCGCCAGCCGTATGAGGATCACTATGGGATGTGTCCGCAGCGACGCACTGACGTCACTCTTCAACCAGGAACTCCTCCAGGAGTTGGAGTCTTGACTTGACTACGCATGCATGGTTTATGATGCTGCTTGTGCTTCGAGCAAGCGCTCACTAGACACGATTCACCATACAGCTGTTCGAATAGCCACCGGGGCATTCCGTACTTCACCGACAGCCAGTATACTGATAGAAGCTGATGAGATGCTGATAGCGCTTAGGCGAAAGGCGCTGAGTATGAGGTATATGATAAAACTTCTCCAATTTCCAGATCACCCAACTTATAACACAATCTTCTCGAAACATACGTTGGCTCAGCTTCGTAAAGGGGGACCGGAGCGAACATCCGCGATAAGATAAGAGTAAGGTTTAGCCTCTTCCTAGAGCAGAGTGGCATTCGAACTGGACATGTCAAACGCTACACACCTGCGGTATATCCTCCATGGGATCGTGTTTTGCCTATAATTGACACGTCTCTGTCAGCTGTACCGAAAGGTCAGCTATCAGTCGAAGAGATTCACTGGCGGTCGATGGAGAAGCCAGGATACTGTTGGACCTTGCGCCTGTACGTGGCTTGCCCGTTCAGTCAAGTTGTTCTAACAGTAGGAGCGCGTAGAGCGGTCTTTTTTAAGACCGCTCTATTATCCCGTGGTGGCCGCGACAAAGGCCTTTTAGTGGCGATCTTTAGCGCCGGTAGGCAGGTCAGTTAAGGTGGTTGTCTTTTTCATCTTTCCTCTCACCCACTCTCCGGGAGATTCTTAATCTCCCCCCACCCTCCCGCCTCTCGACTTTCCTCTTTTCGTTGTTAGCCGGGTTTTCCGGGGTCACCGGCCTGCCGGCCCCCTCCGCCCAATTTTTTTTTCCTGCTAAGACGCTCCAGTGAATTGCTGACTTCCTAAGAGTTAAACGGTTAGAGGTAATACCAAATACGTACTTAAATAAAACAACAAAACATAACGTAAAGTAAAACAGAAAGTCGAGTACAACATCAACAACATGGACTCTGTCGACCGCGAGCCGGCTCCACCGGGTCACGCATCCGAGGAGCCCGCCGAGCTCCCCCCCCCCCCCCCCTCCCAGGCCATCCCCGAAGGACCGGCGTTCGTCCTTGTGACAAGGGAGGAAGGGAGCTTCCGGCATACAAACCCCTTTTCGCTTCGCCGGTCGATTGACTCTTATATAGGGCCAGTTCATTCCCTAAAAGCACTCAGGAGCGGCGCCCTCCTCATCGAAACGAAAACAACGACCCAAATTCACCAACTGCTCCGTACCGCCTATTTCAGAGGCACACCCATCACGGTCACCCTGGCCACCCGACTCAACTCGATCGAGGGTTCAGTCCGCTCGGACGCCCTCACGGAGGTCACAAACCGAGAGCTCCTCGAAGAGCTGCAGACCCAAGGCGTCGTCCGAGTGCAGCGTCTCCGGTCCCGCGACCTTCAAAATCTTGGGCCGAACCCCACCGTCCGGCTCACGTTCAGCGGCCGCACCCTCCCGCAGGCCATCCGATGCGGGTACCTCTCCGTGCCCGTGGACCCCTGGGTCCCGGCCCCGCGCCCCTGCACTAAGTGCTGGGCCTATGGTCACTCAAAGCGCGCCTGCCGTCGACGCCAGCCCAAGTGTGGCCGCTGCGGCGGGCCGCACGACGCGGATAAGTGCAGCGGGCCCGAACAGTGACATTGACGGGTCACCATGATCTTGAGAGTAAGCTATAACTTACAAGAGTGGGAGGATCCCTTTAAACCTCGCCCTGTCAGGGTGGGTGGTTGGTTACCCCCCCCCCCCCCCCCAATGTTTTTCAAAGATACCGTAAAAAGAGCGGCGCGCGCAGTCGTTAAAGTACTTTCATATCTCAGTCACATCAGCCGTGACAACATAATTCTCAAAATTGGCCCCTCACAGTTCAAAAGTTAATTGTTTATCCATATGTGTGTCTTATGTCGTGTGATTGCAGTTCAACGAAGAGTCGTCGCAGATGTGGTCCTAGTACACCATGGCCAGCAAAACCCTGGGCACCTTCGGGGCTGTGCTGGTCGTGGTGACCGACCTCGTCATGAGAGCACTGCGGCTATTCAACGAACGCCTGCGCCCACTCATCGCCTCAACCCTGCCGAAAAACACTGAGCATTGAGTAAAGCTATACGGCGATAACAAACATAAGACCATATATGTGTTTCCAATGCCTGTTTCCGTTACTGTTTGACAAGCGAGCGACAGAGGTGTAAGTTCACAGACGGTGTGTTGCCAGCCGACTGCCAGCGGCTACTGCTGGCTATCACCAGCACCGTGAAGCTGGACGAGGCGCTGCGCCGAGCTGCCGAGACGGTCGGCGGGTCGGCACCACGCCTGGTGGCCAGGTTCAAAAACAGCGTCAACCGAGACTTCCACAACATCGCTGTTAGTACTTTCTCACATCCGTAACTGACCATACCAGTGAACCACACCATGTCCGTTGTCAACGCATATCTTGTCAAATCCGAATGCCGTGTGTTTGACTGGCTCTCTGTTGCGTCAGGCAGGTCAGGCACAAGGAGCTCCAACAAGGCCAAAGGAAACATCTGAAGGCCAGGCTAAAAAAATATACGGCAGGTAAGAAAAAAGGGCCTCGCCGACCCCAGGGTGGCTGGATCCGCCCTAAGTCCCCCCAAAAAAGCCCTCAAGCGGCCCATGTCGCCGTCGCGTCTGCCAGCCGCCGCCTACGGGGAGGCCCCGACAAGGCAGCCCCACCAGAAGCGACCGCGCGCGGCCCCACCAGCGCGCCGGTCGACGGTCCCCGGTCCCGCTCACAGCCCCAGCCTCAGCCCATCGAGGAGGGCAGCGGCCGCCTATCTGGCTCTAGCCAGAAACAAGCATAGGCGGGTGCAGCTGGCAGCTTCGCAACAGCTCCAGCTGCCGACCGGGGACCAGGAGAGGTGGCGGCCGGAGCAGGGACGGAAGCCAGAACTAGAGCCAGAGCCGGAGCCGGAGCCGGAGACAGATCCGGGGCCGGAGCTGGGGCGGAAGCCGGAGACGGAGCTGGGACAAGAGTCGGAGCAGGCGCAGGTGCCGGAGCCAGAGCCAGAGCCGGTGTTGGGAGCGGACTAGCCGAAGGCGCCGGTACCCCACGGATTTGGTGAGCCCGCGTATTACATTGGGGTTTCCTTATTTGTATTTATTTAGTAATCACTGGCATGGTATTACCGTAGGTCAGGTGCTCAGTGTGTACTGCAACTTGCTAGGTACTGACAGTACGCTGTGTGGAATATCGTGGACAAACAGGTGAAACACTTGACTTCATGCACACCGTGCACGCTGGCCTTTTGTCGCCACAAACAAGGTGACCTGAAGGTGAACAAGGACAGGTGACGGTTAGATTAATTCATCTGCATAAGTACGCTTAGTGCCAATATCACTAACTGCCATGTATTATTTCTGCATGATCCTGTTCATTGTTCTTTCCATGTCTGGATAACAGGACTGGCGCCATTGTGGGCGCCACGCTGGCCGAGTGGCAGACAGCAGAGGTAAGACGAGCTTTGTCGATAAGTTGTGATGTATTTGAGCAGCCAGGGGTCTAATATTCTAAGTAATTACATTATAACAATCGTACTAAATATCAAAGGTGGCCAATAATTGTATTTTTAATAAGAAAAATCTGAAAACAAATGAGCAGCCGCCTGACAGAAGGTGCTGCCATTGCCAGATGTCGGAGGACGGTCAGGCGTTCTCCTGGTTCACCATGGCCAACAAGACCCTGGGCACGTACGGGGCGGCGTTGGTCGTGGTGACCAAGACCATCCAGGAGGCGCTGACATACTTTGTCCAGCACCTCCGGCATCTCATTGTTGCTGAGCTTCCCAAATACGGTAAGCTATTTGATATTTAAAAACAATATTTATCGTCAATATCCACTATATGAATGACGTTTAGGAGTGTTCAATGACGCTGCGATAGTATCTTGGTTTCTACTGCACCGACACCTGCGTGGGGGGAGCTGCAGGCTGCAGGTATCTTATCGACAGGCCCACTCAGAGCCCAGTCATGATATGTTGCTGCTGTTTGGTTTGCGACAGCCGACTCCCAGCGGCCGCCGATGATGGAGCCTAACCGGCTCAGCAAAACCAACAACTGAAAACCTGTTTTGATTTGTTTTACCAGATGTTGATCACCAGCAATGTTCTCAAGCATGCAGCTGTTTTATTCGCGAGTCATCTAACGAATGCACCAAACTTTACCAAAACTGAGCAAATCTCTTTTACAACAAAAATCACCATAGGTATCATGAAACTATTCCAATATCTGGTTGGAAAGTACCTAATGTCTGATAATGTGAGAACTCGGGTACATATTGAACTAGTGCAACATATGCTGAAACTGATCGAACCTAAATATGGAGCTAACCAAATTGCACCAAGTGTGCCCAAAAGTGCCGTCGTGAAACTGGCTAAAGCTGCTCTTCAACTTCCACAGGGTACGACGTCTTCGGACGCCGGGTGCCAGTCAGTAATGGCGCCTTCGCCGGCCCGGCTGCCGCAGCCGGGGCCATCGTGGGCCGCACTGGCCGCCCCACCCAGCGTGCCCAGCGCACCTAGGCCTGCCAACCGGACCTGGGAGCACACCTGGGAGCCCGAGCCGGGTCCCTCCTGGGCCGGCGAGACGGCTCCGCAGTCGCCTCCGGCTGCACCGACCCCAGCCGCTGCACGGGCCGCCCGCGCTGCCGAGGTGAGCGCAGTGCGCACGACGCTGCTGCGACCCATATCGCCAAGTAGCATACTTGATGGCAAACATATAGTTATTGCAGTAGGCTCTGTGATCCGCACGTTGTAGTAGGTCTACAGCCGTTTTACACCGGCTATCTGGTGAATCACTACAATAAATATATAAAGTGCCGATGCCACTAGACGACAGTTGTGTCTTGCAAGCATTGCAAGCAATGCAAGACAAGCATTATTTCAAATGTTTGTTTGTGATTTGTTCCAGGAGCCACTGCGTCTGCCCGAGGGCCCGGTGGTGGATGGACACCGAGGAGGTCACCGGCTGATCCGGGTGGTGGAGGCCGTGCAGCCCCACTACCGGCGGACGCGGCGCACCCAGTTCGGTCTGGACGACAAGGAGCCGCATCGGCCGCCCACCAAAGGCGCCACATTGTCAAGGCCATTAATACTGCAGTTAAGCAAACCATCTACTAAGTTACAGGCGATAGAAAACACATGAGCTAATGTTTAATGAATGACATTAGGTATTTCTTGCAGCGAAACTCACCTTTTTACAGCGATGGAAGTCAGTGACTGAGGGTTACCTGAAGTTCGCATTTGAACCTCCCTTGAGTCCACCTCCCTCGGGTGTTCCCTCGGGTGGGCGGGATCTCAGTCCTCGGGTGGGTGGGGGTCTCAGGCCGGACCCGCAATCCACGCGGGGCTCCTCCCGACTGTTAACCAATCCGAGGGCACCAGCGGTCCACCGTCGTCTCGTCACAGAGCGCTTCTCACTTGCTTCCCAAGGGTCGCTAAGACAGCACGAGCACGACAACAGCGAGTGTTAGCAGCTTTATGATGCCTGATACCAGTATCAAACATCTGATAAAGGTATGCTGCGCCGCTGGAAATTGTACTATACCTTATTGGGCATTTAGATAGATGTCTTGCACAGTGCACATGTTTCGATAAAACCCTTGTCTTATGCATATGTGGCTAAATGAGGTCAATGCTACCTGGTCAGCTTACTGAGGTAATGCCACTTTTGGTCACTATATCAGCCCAATTATACTAGGGTCATGTGATGCATGTGTTATGGCCAATTTGAAAGTTAAAGTAACGTTCTGGTGTTAGTGAGGTCAATATTACATTAATTAGGTCATATGTGATAGGTTGATGATTATATTCTTTCCCTTGATTTTTAGACGGACACCATCTTCATCAACAATGAAGGAGAAGGAGAAGAAGCAGAAGAAGAAGGGCCGGTCTTCTGGTACAACCGACCCACCGTCTTCTCCGTCGTTGGTCGGAGACGAAGAAGTCGGGTACTTCGGAGAAGTCGGGTAAGTGATTTGTGACGATTCAAACTCCATGTAGAAACGGACATACGGGGTCAGTTAGTCTTAGAGGGAAAAACCGAAGTCATTTTTGCACTGAACGGTTCTTCCTCCGTGCAGCGATCGCTTCTTTCCGGCAGGCGATGTTTTAACAGCTCGATTGTCATGTCAGCTTAATCGTATTTTAACCTTAATATAACATCACTAGTGATTTACATGTCACTGTGGCTGGACGGTAGTCGTGGCTGGTGCATAACGTGTACTTATTCAAAATTTTAGCAGTTTATCTTACAGTAACATTTTTATTCACAGGGACAGTAACGTCGCCACCGGAGAAGCAGACGCCACCGCACCGGGCTCCTGCGCTACGCTGGAGGTGCCGTCTACTGGTTCGACCGGCCCGTCGCCGGCAGCCTCCCGGCCGTTGCTGGTGTGTCACCCGTCTTTATTAAGACAGGTGACACACCGGTGGTGCTTGAGCCCCGTGTAGACGTGTCGTAGTAGGTAGGTCAATTAAGCTCGTTTCCTTTTTTCATTCCCCTCTTCCAGGGACATCCTGTCCCACCCCCCACACCCACTTCTTTCTCTTGCTCTTTCGTTGTTGTTTGGGGGCCTCCGAGGTCACCGGCAGCGCCGGCCCTCTTCGCCCAATTATTTTATCCGGGTCGGTTTAGTTTTGCAATCTGCGGCTCCGCCCGCTAGTGATTCTTTATCTTTACTTACCACCACATATCTGCACCAAACTTCGTTTTCCTTTTCACGTTCTCGTCATGGCTCCGACCACCGAACCTGCACCGGGCCACGCTTCCGAGGAGCCCGCCGAGCTCCCCCCTCTCAGGCCATCCCTGAAGGACCGGCTTTCCTGCTGGTAGCAAGGAAGGCGGGAAGCTTTAGACATACGAACCCCTTCTCCCTCCGCCGGTCCATCGACGCGTACATCGGACCGGTCAACTCCCTAAAGGCACTCAGGAGCGGCGCCCTCCTGATTGAAACGAAATCTGAGACCCAAACGCGCCAAATGATTCGCACGGCCTCCTTCAGAGGCACCCCTGTCACCGTCAACCTCGCCACCCGGCTGAACTCGGTCGAGGGGTCGGTACGCTCGGACGCCCCCACAGAGGTATCGAACAGAGAGCTTCTCGAAGAGCTGGAAACCCAGGGCGTCGTCCGGGTCCAGCGCCTCCGCTCCCGCGACCTTAAAAATCTTGGACCAAACCCCACCGTCCGCCTAACCTTCAGTGGCCGCACCCTCCCGCAGGCGATCCGGTGCGGATACCTGTCCGTGCTCGTGGACCCCTGGGTCCCGGCTCCACGCCCCTGCACAAAGCGCTGGGCCTATGGGCACTCAAGCGCGCCTGCCGTCGGCGTGAGCCCAAGTGTAGCCGCTGCGGCGGGCCACGCGACCCCGAAAAGTGTAGCGGTCCCGATCAGTGCCCCAGCTGCGGCGAACCTCACCCGGCGTGGGTGGCCCGGTTCAGGAGCAGCGTCAACCGAGCCAGTACTTTCTCACATCCGTAACTGACCATACCGGTGAACCACACCAGTGTCCAATGTCAACGCATATCTTGTCAAATCCGAATGCCGTGTGTTTGACTGACTCTCTGTTGCTGCAGGGCCGGGAGCTCCGAGAGGCCGGAAAATTCCACCGTGACCCTCAGACGGGCACCGAGGTGCGGGCGCACTCGCTGGCGAGGTCTGAGCGGGACTATTCCGCCTACGGTCGCCGGAAGCGGATAACCGGCTTTGTGGCGGACCTCCGGCAAGCATTCATGGTAAGCAGCTTCTTTTCCCATTCCGTCAGGCACTGATGATAGCCGTGGCCTGGCCGTTTTCTATTACAACGGCAGAAAGATGATAGTGACTGAAATAAATGAACGGCCAGCTGGCAACTGGCTCAATGGCACTTACTGAGTTTACAAGGTTGGTTAAACTACTTCTCTTGCTCTTCGTGAAACTCGCTAGATGTGAGGTGTATAGCTATTTCCTGATTTGGTACTGCTTTGACTATTTGTGTTTTGTATCTCATTAAAACGTTGTAGTTACCAGGGCTTTAGCAGTGCATCGGCCGAATCGGCAGAGTCTGCTGCCGACCCCGATACCGAAGCATCATCGGACGATGTGCAGGAGGCGCTGCTGGAGTCCTTCCAGTCAGCTGCCGACCAGGTGAGCCAGCGACCTACACAGCTATCGTGTGAACGGCAAACATCTGTGAAACCAATATTGCATGCAGGCAAACTGCTTACCTGCTTAATAATACAAAACAAATGGTTAGGGATTAAGATGTACAGCAGAAATTTAAAAAAGACGAGAGGGTCTCTGTATATTTCATGTGCGTGTTAGGCGATATATTTCTGAGTGTTTATTTTTTGTGTCTGTATTGTTCCCCGGCGCCACCAGCAGAGCTGCAGCAGCCGCCTCCGCCTCGGCCACCGCCTGCTGGACGGCTAATGGCCTTGCCGGGGCCCTCGAGTAATGCGCCGCAGCGCTGGCCGTGCGAGCAGGCTTTTACATTTTTAGATTATTCATACGGCTCCAGCCGACGGCTGCGCTCCAGCCGACGGCTGCGCTCCAGCCGACGGCACAGCAGCTGCCGGCACCCGAGGGTGCAGGCATTTTTTATGAAGTGGGCTTTTCATTAGATACTCTGCCAGCTGCAAGGAGCCACAAGAATCAAAACACCAATGTAGGTAACGAAGTCTGAAGGAATGCTTGTGTTTCCACAGGATTCGCTGTCGCTTTCAGACGGTCCGGTACTCGTCAAGGAGCAGGCTACCGGCGTACTGGTGAGTCAGGAAGGCGTGCCACTGCGGCAATTAGGCGATAGGCGATAGGCTACGGCACTTCAGCGGCTGCTTCCTAGCTTGTAGGTCCCCGGTTGTGTGCGCCCGTCTTTATTAAGACGGGTGACACACCGGTGGCACTAGAGCCCCGCTTAGAGGTGCTGTAGTAGGTAGGTAATCCAGGGTCGTTTGTCTTTTTTTCTTTCATTCCCTCTCTTCCAGGGACATCCTGTCCCACACCTCCCCACCTCTTTCTCTGATCTTTCGTTGTTGTTTGGGGGCATCCGAGGTCTCCGGCAGCGCCGGCCCTCTTCGCCCAATTTTTTTATCCGGGTCGGTTTAGCTTTGCATCTGCGGCTCCGCCCGCTAGTAGTTGTTTATCATAACTTACTTCAACATATCAGCACCAAGTTAACATACGTACTTAAACAAAACCACTTAACCTTAAACTTCAACTTAACCTTTGCTTTAGCCTTGAGTTGAGGCTCCGCCTATTAGAGGAAAACCGATTTGACTCTCAGCACCGAAAATGACGCCCACGACTCGCGACTCTGAGGCTGCAGCCTCCCTCCCCCCGACTGCGACAACACCTGAAGGTCCGGCCTTCGTCCTGATCAGGAAAACACAAGGCAGGAACTTTCTCCACACCAACCCCTTCAGCCTACGCCGCGCCATCGACTCCATCTGCGGGACCGTGCAAAGCGTTAAGGCTCTCCGTACCGGCCCACTGCTGGTAGAGACATTTCACCGAAATCAGACCAACGCCCTTCTGTTCAGCACCAACCTAAAAGGAACCCCGATCTCAACCATCCTCGCCGACCGTCTTAACTGCGTGGAGGGCTCAGTTCGATCAGAGGCCCTCACAGAGCTCAGCAACGCCGAGCTCCTCGAGGAGCTGAAGGACCAGGGCGTCTGGCGTGTACAGCGCCTGAGATCTGGTGAGTCCTTGGGAGTTGGGACCCATCTACCATCAAGTGCGCCGGGAGTTTGGCCTGGCTCCAGGCGAGGAGTACCGGCCGCCGACGGGAGCCGCTGCGGACAGCCGCTTCAGCCGGTGGAGCCCCGCAGAGCTGGCCATCCTGCGCTGTCTGTGATATATATGTGTTAACATGTGTGTTGTGTTGTATATCATTTGTGTTAACTTGTGTTGTTTGATGCAAAGTTATGATTATCGATGTGTCGTGCTTATGAGTATTCACAGATAAAATGAATATCTACTTCTACGAAGGAGAAAGCCCTCCGTTCTGGGACTCCTCATGGCAACACTTCACGAGACACAGACCAACTCCTCTTAACCATTACCGAGTTCGACCAAAAACCAGTGACCATTGAACTCCCCCACCACCTCGGCCGAGGGCGCTGTGAAAAGTGACGCTCTCACCGAACGTGGCGGGGACGTGGCGTCACCGTAGCAGCCAGCGCAGCGCCGGTGTCATTGCTACATCTGGCCATTGCTCGTGCGCCCGTGGCCCATACACATGTGGATTATGATGCAATCAGCAGACACACAAAGTAACCAGGCGTCAACAAAGCTGCCAAAGCAGACAACGAAAACCCAAATTGATCAATGAAATACACAAGTCTTCAAATCAATGTAAATACACACCAATAGTGCATGCAAGGGCAAATGCGAAGTGTTTGCAACCAAATCAAGCAAGAATGCAATACATCACATGGTTAGCTGCTTAGGGCTTATCGACCCATCAACCAACGCGGAAAAAGGCACAAAAGAAAACACAACCGACAGGGCATCAGACACCAGTACTTCGTTGGACCCGCCAACCACTTTGTTAGTTCGTCATTTACGATCGTAGGAAACTGTTCACATTGACGTATACGAAGATCTACAAAGTTTTTTTTTTAAAGCTAGATAACGGAAGGAACATATGGAACAAAGGCCGATGTGGCGGCTGAAAGAAGACACTGCCACTTTCAATGATCAATGCCATCCTCCCTGAGAAGTTGTTCTGGAAAACTGATCGTAGATGGGGTCGAACTAAGGTCACGAGTACGCTGTGTGGAATATCGTGTACTAACATGTACACGGAGTTCGGCTTATTGCACGCTCGCCTTTCGTCGCCACAAAGAAGGTGACCAGGGGTTGCAATCGTGTGGCTGATGCCCAGGCCACAGACACCTTCTCGTGTCTGCTTTAGAAGAAGGAGCTCCAACAAGGCCAAAAGAAACATCGGAAGGCCAGGCTAAAAAAAAATATACGGCAGGTAAGAAAAAAGGGCCTCGCCGACCCCAGGGTGGCTGGACCCGCCCTAAGTCCCCCCAAAAAATCCGTCAAGCGGCCCATGTCGCCGTCGCCTCTGCCAGCCGCCGCCTACGGGGAGGCCCGGACAAGGCAGCCCCACCAGTAGCGACCGCGCGCAGCCCCACCAGCGCGCCGGTCGACGGTCCCCGGTCCCGCTCACAGCCCCAGCCTCAGCCCATCGAGGAGGGCAGCGGCCGCCTATCTGGCTCTAGCCAGAAACAAGCATAGGCGGGTGCAGCTGGCAGCTACGCAACAGCTCCAGCTACCGACCGGGAGCCGGGAGAGGCGGCGGCGTCATTCGCAGAAGCAGCCCCAGCGGCCGAAGAGACGGCCGGGACCGAAGTCGCAGACGCAGGCCCGCAGGAGAGAAGAAGAAAATAAAAGAGAATACATAGAAAAGAATTCAAAGGCTAATGCAAGCTGGAGCGAAAGCCGTAGCGGGAGCCGCAGCCGGAAACACAGCCGGTGTCGGGAGCGGACTTGCCGACGGCGCCGGTACCCCACGGATTCGGTGAGCCCGCGTATTACATTGGGGTTTCCTTATTTGTATTTATTTAGTTATCACTGGCATGGTATTACCGTAGGTCAGGTGCTCAAAGTGTACAGCAACTTGCTAGGTACTGACAGTACGCTGTGTGGAATATCGTGGACAAATAGGTGGAACACTTGACTTCATGCACACCGTGCACGCTGGCCTTTTGTTGCCACAAACAATGTGACCTGAAGGTGAACAAGGACAGGTGACGGTTAGATTAATTCATCTGCATAAGTACGCTTAGTGCCAATATCACAAACTGCAATGTATTATTTCTGCAGGATCCTGTTCATTGTTCTTTCCATGTCTGGATAACAGACTGGCGCCATTGTGGGCGCCACGCTGGCCGAATGGCAGACAGCAGAGGTAAGACGAGCTTTGTCGATAACTAGTGCAAGGCGTGCCACCGCGGCAATTGCGATTCCACTGTTAGGGTACGGCATCTCAGCAGACGCTTTCTACAGCTTTCGTGGAGCCACCGGCTGTGTGCGCCCGTCTTTTCTAAGGCGGGTGACGCACCGGTGGTGCTGAAGCTCTGCTTAGGGGTGCCGTAGTAGGCAGGTACTAGGTTTGCGATTTTTTACTTTTCTATCTCCCACTCCCCTTTTTCGAGGGTTCTCTACCCTCCCCTCCTCTGCCCTCCCATCTTTCGGATTCGCTCTTGGTTGCTGTCGGGAGCCTCCGCGGCAACCGGTATACCGGCCCGCCTGCTCAGGCATATAGCTGTCCATTGAACTTTTGTATACATCGGTTCTCTATTGTTACTTTCCATCACATCTCTGCACCAAGTTTCGCGTTTTGTCATGGCTCCGACCACCGACCCCGGTGAGCGGGGGCCACCAGCTGTGCTCCCCACCCCCAAGGATCCGCCCGACGGCCCCTGCTTCCTCCTGATCAAAAAAGACAACGGCGATTTTACGAAGTCCAATCCATTTGCACTGAAACGGGCACTCGATACTCTCTGCGGCCCTCTCATCTCTGCCAAAACCATCAACACAGGCGCACTCCTCGTCGAAACCACCGACAAAACCCAATCCATCAACATTCTCCGCACCAAAACTCTGGGTGGCCTCCCGGTCACTGTGACTCTCGCCAGCCGTATGAGGATCACTATGGGATGTGTCCGCAGCGACGCACTGACGTCACTCTTCAACCAGGAACTCCTCCAGGAGTTGGAGTCTTGACTTGACTACGCATGCATGGTTTATGATGCTGCTTGTGCTTCGAGCAAGCGCTCACTAGACACGATTCACCATACAGCTGTTCGAATAGCCACCGGGGCATTCCGTACTTCACCGACAGCCAGTATACTGATGAAGCTGACGAGATGCCGTTAGCGCTTAGACGAAAGGCGCTGAGTATGAGGTATGTGATGAAACTTCTCCAATTTCCAGATCACCCAACTTATAACACAATCTTCTCGAAACATACGTTGGCTCAGCTTCGTAAAGGGGGACCGGAGCGAACATCCGCGATAAGTGTAAGGTTTAGCCTCTTCCTAGAGCAGAGTGGCATTCGAACTGGACATGTCAAACGCTACACACCTGCGGTATTTCCTCCATGGGATCGTGTTTTGCCTATAATTGACACGTCTCTGTCAGCTGTACCGAAAGGTCAGCTATCAGTCGAAGAGATTCACTGGCGGTCGATGGAGAAGCCAGGATACTGTTGGACCTTGCGCCTGTACGTGGCTTGCCCGTTCAGTCAAGTTGTTCTAACAGTAGGAGCGCGTAGAGCGGTCTTTTTTAAGACCGCTCTATTATCCCGTGGTGGCCGCTCCAAGGCCTTTTAGTGGCGATCTTTAGCGCCGGTAGGCAGGTCAGTTAAGGTGGTTGTCTTTTTCATCTTTCCTCTCACCCACTCTCCGGGAGATTCTTAATCTCCCCCCACCCTCCCGCCTCTCGACTTTCCTCTTTTCGTTGTTAGCCGGGTTTTCCGGGGTCACCGGCCTGCCGGCCCCCTCCGCCCAATTTTTTTATCCTGCCAAGACGCTCCAGTGAATTGCTGACTTCCTAAGAGTTAAACGGTTAGAGGTAATACCAAATACGTACTTAAATAAAACAACAAAACATAACGTAAAGTAAAACAGAAAGTCGAGTACAACATCAACAACATGGACTCTGTCGACCGCGAGCCGGCTCCACCGGGTCACGCATCCGAGGAGCCCGCCGAGCTCCCCCCCCCCCCCCCCCCTCCCAGGCCATCCCCGAAGGACCGGCGTTCGTCCTTGTGACAAGGGAGGAAGGGAGCTTCCGGCATACAAACCCCTTTTCGCTTCGCCGGTCGATTGACTCTTATATAGGGCCAGTTCATTCCCTAAAAGCACTCAGGAGCGGCGCCCTCCTCATCGAAACGAAAACAACGACCCAAACTCACCAACTGCTCCGTACCGCCTATTTCAGAGGCACACCCATCACAGTCACCCTGGCCACCCGACTCAACTCGATCGAGGGGTCGGTCCGCTCGGACGCCCTCACGGAGGTCTCTAACCGAGAGCTCCTCGAAGAGCTGCAGACCCAAGGCGTCGTCCGAGTGCAGCGTCTCCGGTCCCGCGACCTTCAAAATCTTGGGCCGAACCCCACCGTCCGGCTCACGTTCAGTGGCCGCACCCTACCGCAGGCCATCCGATGCGGGTACCTCTCCGTGCCCGTGGACCCCTGGGTCCCGGCCCCGCGCCCCTGCACTAAGTGCTGGGCCTATGGTCACTCGAAGCGCGCCTGCCGTCGACGCCAGCCCAAGTGTGACCGCTGCGGCGGGCCGCACGACGCGGATAAGTGCAGCGGTCCCGATCAGTGCCCCAGCTGCGGCGATCCCCACCCGGCGTGGGACTGCCGGTGCCCCATCGCGGAGGACGCCAGACAGTGGCACCGCGCGGAAGTAAAGAACCGCCGCGCGGAGCACCGGGCCCAAGGCCACGGTCGGCCCAACGGAGCCACGTGGTTCCGGGAGGAGCGGCCCGACGGGCTGCTCCCCGCCCCTCACCCGCCGTCGGACACCGGGTCCCCTCCCAGTTCCCACTCGTTCCGCGACCGCCGCCGCCGCCGCCGCCCGCCCGACCGCCGCCGCCGCCGCCCGCCCGCCCGACCGCCGCCGCCGCCCGCCCGTCGGGAGCAAAATTCAAAAAAAAAAGATGGAGAAGCAGGACACTTGCTGTGACGGGGGCGGTTGGCCACGTTACAGCGGTGGGCGCACACGGTTCGCCGTGCTATCCGCGCACCAACTGGTGCCGGTCGCCTCTGTCTGGCCTTCAGCCCTATATGCTTAGCTAAATTAGGTAGGTCATATAGGGCAAGGTCGACTTTTCCATCTTTCCTATCACCCGCTCTCCGGGAGACTCTTTGTCTCCCCCCCTCCCCCATCGCTCATCTTTCCGCCTCGCGGTGAGTCGGGTTTTCCGCGGTAGCCGGCAAGCCGGCCCGCCCCGCCCAATTTCTTTATATTTTTTTCATCAGCTATCTTCGACTTAGTCTCAAGTTGGTAAGGTACGGTCATGGATCGGCAGGGGGATCCCCCTGCCATCCTCCAACTTAACGAAAGACCGCCGGAGGGAGCTTGCTTCCTCCTGGCAACCAAACAAGACAAGTCGTTGTTGTTTGTTTGTTACAACAACGACTTGTCTCGCCGGAGGGAGCTTGCTTCCTCCTGGCAACCAAACAAGACAAGTCCACGGACTTTAAAAAGACAAACCCCTTCGCTCTCGCCCGCGAAGTTGACCGGTTGCTCGGCCCCGTTCTGGACGCCAAGCCGATCCGGTCGGGAGCCCTCCTACTGAAGATCCACAACCTGAACCAGACCAAAAAAGCACTCGCGACCAAGTCTATCTTGGGTCAAGTCGTCAACGTACAAGTGGCAGTGCACCTAAACAGCGTGCACGGCGTGATCCGCAGCGAAATGCTGTCGGACATGTCCAACGCCGATCTCCTGGAAGAACTTACCACCCAAAAAGTCATCCGGGTGCAGCGAATGCCCTCAAGGAACCTCGCGACGCGAGGACCAAACCCTACCATCAGGGTCAGCTTCGAGGACACAGAGCTCCCCACCCACATCCAGTGCGGGTATGCCCGAGTACAGGTGAATCCCTGGGTCCCGCCCCCGCCCCTGTGCCAAAACTGCTGGGCAAATCACCCCACCCGACACTGCCGCCGCCGTAACCCGCTGTGTGGCAGGTGCGCGGACGAGCACCCCACAGAACACTGTGAGGCCGCGAGCTGCACCTTTGCCCACTGTGGCGGTGAACACCCTGCCTGGGACAGGCGATGCCCCATCCGGCGGTATGCCGCCGAACTCCACCGGACCGAACAGGCCCGCGCCCGAGAGGAGCATCATGCTCGCGAGCCGCGATTCAACCGCCCCATCTGATGATGATGATGATTTGGAGTGACAGGGCGCACCAGCTGCGAGGCTATATCGCGCCCATTTCTTATTTGACTCCCTCAGTGTCGGGCGTTAAAAATCACCTGAAGGCCGGAGGCCGCAATAAACGAAAAGAGACGAGAAGAGTCTAGCAAAGAGGACTCGTCACCTAAGACTGCTCTCAAAGAAAGCTGGGCTCCGCGCAGGCCCAGAAACTTCAGCCGCTCAGCTTCCAGTCTCGGACACTCCAGAAAAACGTGTCGGACGGAAAGTCTGTCGCCACATCTCGCACAAACAGGTCTTGGGCCGACGCCAATAAGGTGTCCATGGGTACCGAAAGTGTGCCCTGTGCGAAGCCCCATCTGGCTCCCGGAGGAACAAGAGTTCCCAGAGCTGCCGGCACGCGCCCAGCGCATGCAGCAGTGGCTCGACCCTAACCGGGAAGAGCATCAACCCAACCAAGGTCGCAGGGAGGAGCGCCCACAGCGGCAACCCATTCGAAGCGACAGAGCCGCTGAGCCACCTCTGACAAACACCCGGCAGGAGCACGCTGAGCGAGCTCCAGGTCACAGGGACGAGCACGCACAGCGCCGACCCATTCAAAGTGGCCCAAACGCAGCCGGCCCTCAGCCAGCTGCCGCTCACCCGACCCGATCAGAAGAGTCCGAGCGCGCAGAGCACGCTCAAACTCAGTCCGACTCCGACCAGGGGCAGTCTAACCCGACTCCCGACCCGCGCCATCCTGCTGACGCAAAGAGCGCAGCGGTGCCACATGCGCAGGAATCAGGAAAAGGAATGACTGCGCATGCACCCCCCGTAGCGACTGAAAGTGTCGCTACACTGAAAAAAGGGGACCAGCTGGGTAGCCCGGCGGAAACGGAGTCCCCTTTCAACTCCCCACTTTCGGAAGCCTCAACAGTGGAACACGAAATCAGTGACACTGAAGAGGACGAGAACACAACAATAACGGAGAACCAGTCGCTCCCTGACTCAGAGCAGTCTTTGCGGCTACGTAATCGCACAGTCTCCAGGTGCAGCTCGCGGACCTTATCCCCGTCCACCACCCAGAGCTCCCCGGTTCTCCGTCAAACCGCGCTCTAAAGTTTTCTAACCACTAACATGGGTAGCATCAGACAGGAATTCATTCTCCAATGGAATACAAGCTCGCTAGTATCCCATTGGGGAGAATTCCGAGAATGTATGACCGACAAAAAACCATTGATAGCCGCAATACAAGAAACCCGCTTCCTTGATTCAGACGCTGAGAACTATACTTTTACTTTGCCTGGTTACTCAGCCTACTTCAATAACGTAAATGAACGACCCCGCCGAGGTGGCACGGCACTTTATATATCAAATAAGCTTCTTCACTATCAATTTAACGTAGACTCGACGCTTAACTATGTAGCAATGAATGTTCATCTTGCAGAACAAAGTATCAACGTAGTATCAGTTTACCTTTCTCCAACTTATGTTATCCCTAGTGAAGAAATTGATAAGTTTTTTGAACAACTACCTACCCCTACCCTCATACTTGGTGATTTTAATGCTCATCACGTAGCCTGGGGCTGCTCCACAAACAACACTCGCGGAAACATACTAAACACCCTACTGGACCAGCATCAGCTTGTCTTTTTCAACGACACTAATCCAACACGCCAAAGTCTTTCAATTGAAAGACATACCCAGTCAGTTATTGACCTCGTAATCTCAACACCTAGAATAGCGCCTTTCTTTAAACCAGAAGTTCAAATCGATACTTATTTTAGCGATCATTTTCGTATTCATATATGGATAGGAGCACCTTCAATAAAACAAGAATTGTTTATGCCAAAATGGAGATTTAAGAAAGCAGACTGGAACAAATTTAGAGAATATGTTGATGAGAATCTAATTGAAACCGAAAATGAATGTATAGAAATAAATCAAGTAGGTACTTAACGTAATATCACAAGCTGCTTTTGACAATATACCCCGTAATACAGGTCGGAAAGATCAAAATCACGCACCTTGGTGGAACGATGAATGTAGGAAAGCGGTAGCCCGGAGACGCAGAGCGTTGCGTGCTTTCCAAAGACATATTACGCCTAGATACGAACAAGAGGCTAGGCAAGCTAGATATGATGCTAAAATGACAATACTTAAAGCGAAACGCGAAGCGCGGTTAGAATTTTCCAACAAATTTAATAGATTTAAGCCCGGTTCCCACTGGGCCCGTCACCCGTCGAAACGGGCCCGTCGCCGTTGACGGACCCGTTAGCGGCCCGTCCCTGGCGGGCTCAGTGGGAACCGGGCGGCGGCAGCACTGACGGGGCGCAACAGCTGATTGCGACGGGCCCGTCGCAATCAGCTGTTGCGCCCCGTCGCGTGCCCGTTTTGGAGCCCGTTTCGGAGACATGGGAAAATCCATGTTTTGGTGAGGAACGGGCCCGTTTTTCGCGTCGGTGCTTCTGTGTTCCTTCTTATTTCAGACGTGAGTATGGTTTGGACGAGGTTATAGATGACTGTAGATCATGTAAAAATGATTATTTAAGTAAAATAATGTAAAATATCGTACATTTTGAAGAGAAATCGTCGGGAAACTCATCTGGCATTGCGCCGCTTCGGTACATACCATACATATGATATTGACGTCTAGTCATGGAGACAATGCTCAATTCTAGCAGCTAAAACAGAGTATATCCTCCTCCCCCGCACAATATTGCATTAGGTACTGATCATCAAGTTAAAATGGAAATGTGATGGTAGTTTAGGCAGTCAACTTGATTGAGGTGCAGCCCTGTCTAAAAAATGCTACTTTATTATGACAGCAGGCTAAGGTTTTGAAATAATAAAACAAACCTGTGGCTGTCCAGTATGTTCATTTCACGTGCACACCGCGCCAAACCTATCGCCAGACTTGACCCCTCTCTGCCGGGAGGCGGTGAGGGGGACGCGGCCGCTCGGACAGACACCACAGCGAGACGCGACGCCGCCGCGCGGTCCGGGACGCAAATTCCCAATAATGCTACACGCTACGCACCTCCAGCGCTGAGTGGCTGGTTGTCGCGGGAGATGACGTCATAGCCTGACGCCACGCTCATTGGCGTGCGGGTTATGTGACGTCACATCTATCAGCCAAGCAATAGTTAGACGAGGTGGGGTCTATTCGCTAGTCCAGATACAGGTTAAGGAAACTTACGAGGACAATATGCGAGTCTATGCACAAACCACACGCGGACCATGGATAATTACCTTGTTAGTTATCCAAGCGCGGACCTAAGGGGCGAATTTAAGGGGGCTATTGCTGGCGTTTGTTGGGTGCGCTGATTCAATCCATCGTCTGTATGAAGATAGGCCCCTCTTGCACGGAGACTCATCCCGAATTCGCAGTCTCCTTGGGCGAATATGTCTATAATCTTGGTAACGTATTTAGATTCAGATTCATATTCGATATTGATGGTCTGCGGAGTGCGGACCATTTAGAATCACTTGAAAACGATTTTGACTTGTGTCTCCGTGCAAGAGGGACCTATCTTCCTCCAGACGATAGAGCGAGTCGGTGCGCTGGGTGTTGAATTTGACCGTGATGGTGTTAGACCTGTAGACTGTAATTCGTGTTGGATTTGTGGGTAGTGTTGTTTCTGCACCTGTGGTGTTCGATGGAAAAAGGATGTTTTTTTTTTCGGAAAAAAATGAATCTTCAGGCATTTTGAACATCCACGTGAACTGCAAAGATTTGGCTTTGAGATGTAACGTCAAAACCCGAGAAGAGTTCAGAAACTGGCTGGAAATTTGCTGTTCTCCTACCTCAACTTACCTAAACCCAGGGACACCGCCGAACACTATGTATAAACGTTCTATAGCCTTGGTATAAACGGATCAGCTACAGCTGCCGTCAAACTCGTAATTGATGCGAGTGCATCTCGTTCACCTACGTTGCAATAACGTAGCATCTCGCTATTCGGTGTCACTTGTTTGAGGTCATTTGCTTTGTCAAACATCTGGTGCGTAAATCATTCACGACGGATACGCTTAGGTACTTGAGCCGTGGTGGAATGTTGGTCCTCAAAACCTGCCACCAGCCGTGCACAGCTCGCCCTACCACCGAGCCAACACTCCAACTCGCACCGCACGAGCAGAGTACATTTCGATTACCATAATGCTGCATGACGCAACCCTCAGGTTCTTTCGCCGCAACTTCCCTTGCGTCGGATAAACCCGATAAATCGTTCGCAGTGTAGTTGACTAAAGCATCAGAGCAGTGGTCTTCGAGCCCTCCCATCGGCCGTGCACATCTCGGAACCCCCTCCCATCGGCCGTGCAGATCTCTCGCCTGCCGCCGGCGCCTTCAGAGCCGCCGCCGCCGCCGCCCGCCCGACCGCCGCCGCCGCCGCCGCCCGCCCGACCGACACCGCCGCCGCTCCTCTCACCGAGGGCGACTGGCCACCGGCCCCAAAAGCGACCCAGAAGGTGGCCTCACCACCGGCACGCTTCGTGCCACCCGCTCCCAAACGCACTGTCGAGGACCCTGAAGCCGGCGCCATGGCCTCACCGGCCGCCCCTCAGGCCTCGCCCTCCAAGCACAGCGTCCCGTCAGACACCGACACTGACGAGCCCGACCCCGCTCCAAGGCCTCTCGAAACATTCAAGCAGCTCCGCCGAGAGCATAAGCAGCGCCCACTCAGAGGCCGACACAGTGTCTCTGCAGTGTGACGAGCTGCTAGACACCACAATCGTCAGCGCCCCCACCCCCTCGTCACCGCGCCACGACACTCGGTCGCTCCGCCGGAGCAGCACAGTTCCGCTCAGCTTGGCCGACCTGGATGTGCTGGAGACAGCCAGGTCCGGCCCTATCACACGGTCAGCTCTGAAGAAGCACTAACATGTCACAACAAGGGAGGAATTCCTGCTCCAGTGGAATACTAATTCCGTAGTATCTCACTGGGCGGAATTCCGTGACTATATGGCTAATAAAAAGCCATTAGTAGCCGCCATCCAAGAGACCCACTTCCTCGACTCCGATTCGACCAGACATAATTTTAATCTCTTTGGATATTCTCTTTATTACAATAACGTAAACGAGCCTCCACGGCAAGGCCGAGTCGGTTCGGCTTTGTACGTTTCTAATAACCTTCTACACCAACAAGTGAACTTTAACTCAGCACTAAATTACGTTGCAACTACAATTAAAATTGCACAGCGAGACATTAACGTAATTTCTATTTATTTGTCGCCTTCCATTAACGTAACGTACCAACAACTGGATCAACTCTTTGGCCAAATCAACTCTCTTTTCCCCAAATTGATGATGGGTGATTTTAATGCTCACCATACTACCTGGGGCTGCAACAACATTACACAAAAAATCTTATCGACAGGCCCACTCACAGCCCAGTCATGATATGTTGCTGCTGTTTGGTTTGCGACAGCCGACTCCCAGCGGCTGCTGGTGGCTGCTCGGACCAGCACCGCTGCCTGGACCGGGCGCTGAAAGCGGCCGCCGATGATGGAGCCTTACCGGCTCAGCAAAACCAACAACTGAAAACTTGTTTTGCTTTGTTTTACCAGATGTTGATCACCAGCAATGTTCTCAAGCATGCAGCTGTTTTATTCGCGAGTCATCTGACGAATGCACCAAACTTTACCAAAACTGAGCAAATCTCTTTTACAACAAAAATCACCATAGGTATCATGAAACAATTCCAATATCTGGTTGGAAAGTACCTAATGTCTGATAATGTGAGAACTCGGGTACATATTGAACTAGTGCAACATATGCTGAAACTGATCGAACCTAAATATGGAGCTAACCAAGTTGCACCAAGTGTGCCCAAAAGTGCCGTCATGAAACTGGCTAAAGCTGCTGTTCAACTTCCACAGAGTACGACGTCTTCGGACGCCGGGTGCCGGACAGTAATGCCGCCTTCGCCGGCCCGGCTGCCGCAGCCGGGGCCATCGTGGGCCGCACTGGCCGCCCCGCCCAGCGTGCCCAGCGCACCTGGGCCTGCCAACCGGACCTGGGAGGACACCTGGGAGCCCGAGCCGGGTCCCTCCTGGGCCGACGAGACGGCTCCGCCGTCGCCTCCGGCTGCACCGGCCCCAGCCGCTGCACGGGCCGCCCGCGCTGCCGAGGTGAGCGCAGTGCGCAACGACGCTGCTGCGACCCATATCGCCAAGTAGCATACTTGATGGCAAACATAGTTATTGCAGTAGGCTCTGTGATCCGCACGCTGTAGTAGGTCTATATCAATAGCCGTTTTTCGCCGGCTATTTGGTGAATCACTACAATAAATATATAAAGTGCCGATGCCACTAGACGACAATTGTGTCTTACAAGCATTGCAAGCAATGCAAGATAAGCATTATTTCAAATGTTTGTTTGTGATTTGTTCCAGGAGCCACTGCGTCTGCCCGACGGCCCGGTGGTGGACGTCGAGGAGGCCACCGGCTGATCCGGGTGGTGGAGGCCGTGCAGCCCCACTACCGGCGGATGCGGCGCACCCAGTTCGGCCTAGACGAAAAGGAGCCGTATCGGCCGCCCACCAAAGGCGCCTCAGCGGCCAGCAAGTTCGCCCGCTGGAGTCCGGCCGAGCTGGCCATCCTGCGGTGGCACCACTCGGTCCAGTCGACACTGGTTCCGTTCGGCTTGGCCAAGGCGCTGGTGCTGGCCCTGAATGAGGCCTTCGGCTTCCGCCGGAACGCCCAGCAGCTCAAGTTTTAACACGCGCAGTGGAAGGGGGAGGGCGGATTTCGCCCACCCCTCCTGTTTTTCGCCAATAACTCGCGCCGCAAACAAAATGTTAATGTGAAATTTTGGCTACCTGTTAAAAATTGAATTGCGGATCTTGTCGTGCAAGAAATAAGAAAATCGGTTCGCAACTTTTCTAGTAATAACGGTGTAAAGTCAAACATCCTGCCGCGGCGGCGGCGCGGCAGCCGGCGCTAGCCGTTACGCGCCGCCTGAATTGTAGACTGTGCCGGGGCGGGACGGTTCCGTCTTTACATCGCGCTCCTTACCGCTGATTACATTAGATTCCCGTCAAATTTGGTGAGAAGACTGACAAATGTACAGGCAATCATATGCTCAAAGAATTTTGAAAATCGGCCGGTAACAACTTGAGTTATGAGTGTGTAAACATAAAATTGTGATTGCCGCGTTTCCCGCGTCGGCCGATCCCGCTTCAGCCGGCGACATCTTACCCTTAGCAGGCTTCTAACTGCCATATTTATTGTTGGATTGACTAGAAATTCACCATACATACTCACAAATGTTTGATCTTTCGTATAGTGAAAGAAAAAAGAAAATCGGCCGGTAACTTTTTGAGTTATCGGCGTGTAAACGCAAAAGAGTCACTCATATGGCAGATTTGACCACATTTGACCTCATTTGACCTTGAAGATATTGACCTAGGGTCATGAAATTCACACACAACAAAGTTCCCCATTGCCCCCACCTACCCTCCAAATTTCGTCGTTCTAGCTCCAGTGGGAGCTGAGATCTTAGGGGGCGACATCCGCCCCCCCCCCCTTCCACTGGGCGTAGTACTCGCAACCCTTCTACTGCGCGTGTTAAGTAGACTAGTCAGAGTGCACTTTTAGAGCTGAGGCCAGTTTCCCCCCCCCCCCCAAAAAAAAAAATACCAGCCGGCCGCCGAAATTAAATATCCAGCCGAAAAAATAGTCGCCACACAGCCACAAGTTTCACAAAAAAAAAATACCAGCCAACTCTGGCCGGAAACATTGTCTCGCCGGTCGTCAGCTGATAGCAGTGACGTCATACTTCAAACTTGGCCTAGGATCATGAAATTCCCAACAACAGAGTTCCCCAGGGCCCGCACCTACCCTCAAAATTTCGTCTTTATAGCTCCAATGGAAGGCGAGATATTAGGGGGGGATACATCCGCCCCCCCCTCCACTTGGCGTAGTACTCGCAACCCTTCCACTGCGCGTGTTAAGGAGTATAAAGGAGTATTACAGTTGTATAGGAGTATACAATTGTCTCCTTCACAGACTTGGCTGCCGTTGCACAACACAATGAGCGGCCGTGGGGTGGCAGTATGGCGCCAGAGCCCTCCCGTGTGCACGGCGCCGCGCGGCGGTGGTGGCACCAGAGGCGCGTGGCAGCAGCCGTGGCCGTGTGAGCGGCGCCATCAGCCACTGAGCGGCCGCGTACCGAGTTGTCCCGCCCCGGACTCACCTTTGGGGCGGCGCCGAGCCCCCGGCCGGCCAGTGGGCGGTGGGCGGTGGGCGGTGGGCGGCCGTCTGCTGGCCAGCCCCTCCCTTCTCCGGCCTGGCGGCAGCCGCAGCCGCGCTACCGTCCGCACGCCCAGTGGCGCTGAAACACACCAATTTGGATACATTACCGAAGGTTTTTGACCCAGACCATAGAACTACGTTGACGCTGCGTTAGCAGAGCTGTCAGCGACATTGAGCGTTTTTAACCTTCCAGGCAATGGGGGGGGGCATTTTTTTGCCCCCCCCCCCTTTAGTTTTTTTTTCGATATATCTCGAGAACCGCTGCACCGATCGTCACCAAACTTTCAGTACCCTCCCGTGAATAGCTATTGCACATTGTGACCAAAATTTTCCAAAGGCTATGATAGGTTGGCCGCTAATGACGTCAGAGTGACGTCATTTTTTTGCCATTTTCGACCAAAAAAAAAAGTTTTGCGGGAAGAGCTGTCAGGCCATGGTGTGTCAAAAGTGGAAATAGCCGCCCGGCTTTAGTTCGCCAGCCTTGTCAATAGATGGCAGTACCACAATATGGGCAGCGGATCGTGCAATCGACGTCAAATTTTCGTTATCTGCTAAGAATTGAATGGCGGATCTTTTCATGCAAGAATCAAGTAAATCGGTCACAACTTTTCTAGCAACAGAGATATGAAGTCAAACACCCTGCCAGAGCGGCGGCGCGGCGGCCGGCGGCAGCCGTTACACGCCGCCTGGGAGACTGGCGGCGCTGAACGGTTCCGAATTGGCACTGCACTAAAACCTGTTAACTGCTTGGAATAGTTATTATAGCAAAATTTTCATTCAAGTGAGGAATAACCAAGGGCGGGAAGTGTGTATGCTTGTGTGCGTACTATGTAAGCCAAGAAACTGCCTTAGCAGATACTCGCTAATATTAGATCCAGCCAATTCCAAACGCATTCCAGGTGATGTGTTTATGATGGGTCAACAATATTTATCGTTCGAGGGCGGATACAGTTTTAACAATACAAAAAATATTTTTGCACATTCCTTGAATAATTCTCTTCAACGCCTCATTCCTAGTTAAGCGAATAAGCCCACCCTGGTTGAATAAATAAGGCGATTTCGCCACAAGGTTGGGGAAAACCGACCGAAAACGGCCGCGCTCGACGTTAATTTGGGCATGCAGACTCATAAAAACTCGCATTGGGCGGGTAGGGTTTCCCAGGTATTGGCTCCAAAACACCGTATTCGGCTCCCGAATACGTCCAAGTGACCCGCCTCGTTCCTAGTTAAGCTCTAATTAGATCAAGTGACTCATAGGGAGCGAAAAAGCGACAAAAAGCATGAATTCCCCCATGGCGGCGGGCTGCCGGGTTGCCAGACGGCGCACCGGCTATTTCCACTTTTGACACACCATGCCTACAGCTTTAGAGATACAGAAAAATGTTCCATACATAAAAGGTGTGGTGTGGAATCAAAAGGGCTACAAAACTGCTATTTCGGTTTTTCGAATTTTTTGGATTTTGGCCCCCAAAAATAAAAAAAAAATTGAATATAATAGCCGAAAAACCCAAAAAGTTTTTTAATTTCGCAAAAACCGGAATATATGTGATAGTCCCTACCACCTTCTATCTACATACCAAATTTGAGATCAATACCTCTTTTTTTGGCCAAGTCATAGCGAAAAAAACTGTTCAAAATTGATGACGTCAAATTTTCAAACGCAATTTTTAGCAATTCTAGACCGCGTAGCGCAAAACAAAGACCACCATTAGACTCCCCGTGACGAGCTGCATCGAATCGATACCCATTTTATGCAAAAATATCAACTTTGAAATTTGACCTTTTTTGACCTGACCTTGATCTGACCTCCACCAGAAAGTGACCTAAACCGTACCTGATGGTCTTATAACTAATACCATTGAGTTGGTAATGAAAAACTGGCCATAAAAACTGGCTCACAGCCCATGAGCTCACCTGGGCTGTGAGCTCCGGTGTTGCCAGCCGGAGCGACTCGACAAGAAGGCTGGCCAGCGGCGGTGAGCTGGCACAGTCGGGGGACGGCCGTGCCGCGCCAGCACACTGGCCGTCCTCCGGCAGCGGCTCGGCCGGCCCTCTGGCCGTCTCCGCCGTCTCGCCCTGCAGTGGTGCAACAGACACAAACATCAACACACGGCCACCGGTGAAACGCAGTCAGCAGGCAACGTGCTATTCAACGGCAATTGATTTTTTAACCCTCGCCGGACCTATTGGTTTTCTACATTCGCGCCGCCCGAGAGGGGGCGGGTACGACACCCTTTCCCCGTTTCGCCCCTGGTGGAGCTAGCGCGTCACGGATAAAAACAAGCGTGTGCGCCGTTACGAGACAAAGAGATTGATATTGCATGCTAAGGTCATATCACGTCCTAAAAAAAAAAAACACTATGGGGAGCGGCACCCACCCCTCCCCCTCGGCCAGCGAGGGTTAAGATTGAATATTGCACAGTAAGCGCAAAACTATTGGAGTTCAAATATAATTATTCAGGTAGTCTGCTCGTAGAACTGTACTAAAGGTTGGTGTTGATCAGACATGTGCATGGATCCGAGAGCTGGATCTATGGTCTCAGTGAATCTCTCGACAAAATAGAGGGGTTGGATCTATGATCCGAGTGGATCTCTCGACAAAATTCAGGGGTTGGATCTATGATCCGAATGGATCTCTCGATAAAATTTAGGGGTAGGATCTATGACCTCTGTGGATCTAGCGGGCAAAAAATTGTGGAGGATCTATGATCTGTATGGATCTCACGACAACATGTAGCCAATGAAACCCTTATCCTACAAATTGTACACCTTACAGTGCAATACAATTGAGAATTGTCACTTGTGGATATGGTTAAGACCAGTTGTAATCATTAGGTATCACCATTAAATTTGAATTTAAATCAACAACATTTGTACTACATTTAAAATAAACCAAGAACATGCACATTGCTACTTTTTGTGACCAATTGTAACTTTTTCATGACAGCACTAATGACAATCTTATCAACAAGCTACAGCCACTTTAATTCAATGAACAAGCAGTACAGACAGATGCAGTGGCAGCGGGGCACTGCAGATTTTCATTTTGGTCCCATTCTTTCCATGCAACGCCAGTAGGGCTAATGTTAAAATGCCAAAATCTATGGGGGGCACTGTACCCTGGTGCCCCCCCCCCCCTGTTCCGCCGCCTATGGACAGATGTTAGGAAATCAAACCTGGAAGCCAAATAGGTCAGTTTTGTTAAAAATAATCCAGCAATCCACCTCTGCCAGGTATGAAATCCCAATCCAGAATGTTCGTATGAGCTATTAGTACGTGCAACACAATTTCGATTTAGTAAGAATAGCAACCAAGCTCTAATACTTTCCTAATAAAATTACAAGTTCAAAAATGGCATCAACTTCTTCAGATTACCTACTTTTGGCATCGTGCCACGTGTGGTGCCATGCTGTGCTTTCGTTTGAGAGCCTCCCAAAAAAAGACAAACGAAATTCACAGCTCACGTTTTGGTAATATTGTTTTATTACGTCATTATCGTTTGACCAATGAAAAATCTTAATTCGACAAAAACCGTAATGATTCCAAAAGATTCCCCGTAATAGGCCCTTCAAACTAATGACGTAAGATATTGTGATTCTTTTGAAAAGTGAGTAAAATAAAGATGCAAGGCGCACACCCGGCTCAGGGCCATGTAATACCGTTTCAGCTTACGTTTACGTCATTAAATTCAACGCTACAAAGATGATATTCACAAACAATCGCATCGTAAAATTATGTGAGGCAGAAAAAATGAACATTTTTTTTAACTCCAGACTTTTGAATTTCCAGTTTGATTTTTTATTTATTTTCATTATACTCGAAGGTAGAACGCTTAGCTCATTTGTTATTTGAAATGACGTCACGAGTTCTACTTAGATACTGAATAATCATTTTACGGTAAATATCCAAGGCCATTACAATTGATATTTCGCTTCCCATCTCTTCCGCAGGCTGTTGAATATTTTTATACTTTTGTTTATATCTCAGTTTATTTCATCAAATATTTCTTTCAATAGATTGAAATACCTTTACCTAACCAAGCCACATGTGTCAGTATCATCTTTTATTGTTTATCAATCAATTGTGTTAGCTGGAAACTGGAAAGCCTCATGGTTGTCTAATGTAAGATTGTCTTATTAATATCATTATGTAGATTCTAACATGAATTGTGATGTGGTAGGTACCTAGTAATGTATTCAGTATTCACCTCGTAATGTATTGTTCATTAGTCATTACTTTGACTTACCTCTATGTTAATTGTTAATGCAAACTTTTCTGTTGGTATGTGAACAATCTTCATATCACTCAAATCTCTCAAGTTGTGACCGTCATGAGCCTCCTTTATTTTGTATTCTGTATAATGTAACTGGATGCCTTTACTAATATGGCCTTTGTATAAGATTGTTTGTTTCTAACCATACTATGGTATTCATAACTTCTTATGAAAGAAATTTGTTAAAATTTTGAGCACCTATGAGCTATGATCCCAATGGATCTCACGACAAAATTGGGGAGCCAGATCTATGATCCGAGTGGATCTAGCGACAAAATTGAAGGGTCAGATCTATGATCCCAGTAGATCTCTCGACAAAATTGAGGGGTTGGATCTGTTATCTGAATGGATCACGGATCGGGATAAATGGGATCGGATCTCAGATCCATGTTTCCGGATCCAAGCACATCTGGTATTCATGGTTCAGGATTAAGTGTTGCTACAAGGAGCAGCCTGCATTGCTTACCATTACCACCTGGCGGAACTCTTTCGAGTAACTGATTATCCGTTGACGGCGGCCGTGGGCGGAGTAGTTCCGCGCGGCTGTGTGCGCGGAATGGTTCCGCACCTCTGACGCCGTCTCGGCGCTCTGGGTGAGCGCCCCAGCCTCCCGCATCTCCCGGTCCTGAGGGTCGAGGCAACGGATCAGGACATTGCAGGGCGCTGCTGCATATCGATCGGATGCATGTAAATAGGCACTCGCCAACATACAAGTGAGCAGAAGTCGCAAGTGAAGCTGTCACCTTACGAACGATAGGGATTGGCGTGCAGCCGTGCATATCAGTTATTAAAGTCTCGAGAGAAACACGGCGTAATAATCATCACTTGCCTGGATGTTGTGGAACGCCCGGTTCATGCTGTTCTTGAACCGGGCGACCAGGTGCGGCGCCACGCCGCTAACGACATCGGCGGCCGCTTTCAGCGCCCGGTCCAGGACAGCGGTGCTGGTCCGAGCAGCCACCAGCAGCCGCTGGGAGTCGGCTGTCGCAAACCAAACAGCAGCAACATATCATGACTGGGCTCTGAGTGGGCCTGTTGATAAGTTAATTGCAGCCAGCAGCTCCCCCACGCACGTCGGTGCAGTGGAAACCAAGATACTATCGCAGCGTCATTGAACACTCCTAAACGTCATTCATATACTGGATATTGACGATAAATATTGTTTTTAAATATCAAATAGCTTACCGTTTTTGGGCAGCTCAGTGATAATGAGATGTCGGAGGTGCTGGACAAAGTAGGTCAGCGCCTCCTGGACAGTCTTGGTCACCAAGACCAACGCCGCCCCGTACGTGCCCAGGGTCTTGTTGGCCATGGTGAACCAGGAGAACGCCTGACCGTCCTCCGACATCTGGCAATGGCAGCACCTTCTGTCAGGCGGCTGCTCAGTTGTTTTCAAATTTTTTTGTTTAAAAACACAATTATTGGCCACCCTTAATCACCCTTATCAATCCGTCGGATCTGTGGGAATCGTCCTCCGAACGCCGCACCCGAGGTCATCACCTCCAGATCACAGTCCGTCGCTGTCAGCTGGACACGTTTGATCGTCAGAGATCACGTTTGTTCTCGGAACGCGTCGTGAATGAGTGGAACGCCTTGCCCGACTGGTCGGTCACCTCTCTTTCCCTTGCCGAGTTTAGCCTCCAGAGGGCAAAAACTCCAAAAATAGCTGCTTTACGGAATGCGATTTTCGACAATAACTTTCGACTTAAAAGAGCCACAACATTTCTATTGCCAGAATCGTGTTCCTCTCGCCGAGACGCGTAGAATGAACTATAATTTGACCTTGAAAGGTCAGCTTGAAAATTTGACCTCAGGTCAAGGTCATGACCTGACCGGAAAAGATCATGTTACATATCAGTCGATGCGTCTCAACAAGACAAACACAGTGAGGCCCACCCCAGCGTTCTATCTATTTCCAATCGAGTTATTGGCAAAAATCTGTTTGCAGCCTCAAATGACCTCGAATGACCTTTCTAGAGGCTATCAGCAAAGAAGACTACTTGGTCGTCGCGGGTGGTCCAAATCATTGGACCACCTGTGTAATCGCCAGTGTAGTGTAATCGCCACGCCACATGTAATCGCCACGCCGATTGTGGATTGCTCTTGATCGTCAATACATACATACATACACACATACATTGTGATTCTGAAATATTTGGACTGTTCCTATGCGTATACACGGGCATTTTCATTTTTCTCCATTGACTTATAATGGAAAGGTCACGCCCCTGGCCTGACCTTAGGTCACGAATATAAAAATTCCGAGATATACAAATTATAGGCGCCCATAACATCATGCAATCCACCAAGTTTAAAACCTCTCTGACAAACACTGCAGACTGGACATGATTGCAAACTTTTTTAGGCTTGGTCAGTTAACTTGACCTGGTGACCTGACCTGACATGAACTGGGGTCAAAAATTTCACACATTGTCCAAAATTGATGTACAGAAAGCTACTCAAAGCGGCGCGGCGCTACGCGCTGTGGTTTTTATTCACACGCAAAAAAAAAACACGACAGGGTGGTAACATATGCCCCCCCCCCCCCACACACTGGGGCGAAGGCTAAATACGTAGCCACTAGCCAGCACAATTTGCAAGTCTTTAATTAAATGAAGGCAGAACACAATGGAACCGCGTGAAACCACAGGCCGCCTTGTGTATAAATATGAAGCGCAATGTATTGAAACACGAGCGCCAGCTGCGCCGCGCTTGAGCGCAGCCATATCCTGGGAAAATGTTCAGTATATAGTTGCAAGCTCTCAATTCTAGTTGTTGTTTTTTCTACATGATATAGTATAATTCTAGTGTATATTAGGAAAAACTTTAGAGTACCAGACTCTTTATTGCCCTGATCCGGATATAAGTCCCTTTGCCTATGGAAAGGCGGTCAAAAATTTAGCAGTATTTTTTTTCAAATCAGTGCCTAGCCAGTAGCCACCAAGATATTCCTTCTATAAGATATGTGTGCCAAAGAGACAGATATCAGGAATAGTTAGATCTGTTCTATGACCTAAAATTATTTTTAGTGTAAAACTGGCCCCGTTCAACAGAAATGGTACCCCAAATCTAGTCTGATTTGAAAATTCTACTAAATCCATAGACTTTAATGTTTAATTGACTAAATTTGAGAGGGTTTTATGAAAAAACATGGCCAGATATGAAAAAAGCGGTATGCTATCTTGTGGAGTTACACGTCTACTATCTGCGCCTTTTCGAGTGTTTTCCAATCTGAATATGCAAATCGTGTTCCCAAGAGACTGAATGTGAGCTCTAGAGCAAGGCAACAGCAAGATTATAATGTTTCGTGGAATATTATTTCGGTGCTAATTACTAAACAAACAATGGCCGGCCGGCCACGAGCCGTACTGACCTGATGGTAATGGCGGGCCCCGGCGATGGGCACGCCCCGTTGGAGGTTCTCGAGGGAGTTCGGCGTGAAGGCGGCCGCGGGTTTTGTTGCAGAGTAGAAAACAGCTTGGCTGGTGCACGCGAGTCTGAATGTGAATATAATGCAACTTTATGCACGTCTTCACGCGAAACAAGTCCCGCTCTTTCAGCTGACAAACTATTGCTTCCACGTAAAGTCGCTAGGAACAGGATCCGAAAAAGTAAACAAAAGTAAAAGTCTTGAAAACCGGTGAATATTTTTCGGTGAAATTCGGTAGATATTCGTTTTCACTCTTTCTGAACCGAGCGACATCACTTACATGCCAATTCATTAACTTTTTAACCCGCGCCCTGGTGGGGGGGGGCTATTTTTTGCCCCCCCCCCCCCCCTCCAGACTTTTCGATATATCTCCAGAACCGCTGCGCTGAGCGTCACCAAACTTTCAGTACCCTCCCGGACATCAACTTCACACATTGTGACCAAAAATTTTTCCAGAGGCTATGATAGGTTGGCCAGAAATGACGTCAGAGTGACGTCATGTTCTGCCGTTTTCGACCCAAAAAAGGGTTTCGCGGGAAGAGCTGTCAGGCCTATAGCTTTGTAAATACAGAAAAACGATAAATACATAAAAGCTGTAGAATTGACAGGGCTACAAAACTGCTATCTCGGATTTTTGAAATTTTTGGATTTTGACCCCCAAAAATCAAAAAATAAATTTTTTGAATATTATAGCCGAAAAATCCAAAAAGTTTTTTGAATTTTGCAAAAACCGGAATATATGTGATAGTTCTTACTGCCTTCTATCCACATACCAAATTTCAGATTGATACCTCTTTTTTTGGCGAAGTTATAGCGAAAAAAACTGTTCAAAATTGATGACGTCAAATTTTCAAACTCAATTTTAAGCAATTCTGGACCCCGTAGCGCAAAACAAAGACCACCATTAGACTCCCCGTGACGAGCTGCATCGAATCAATACCCATTTGATGCAAAACTATCAACTTTAAAATTTGACCTTTTTTGACCTGACCTTGACCTGACCTTCACCAGAAAGTGACCTAAGCCGTACCTGATAGTCTTATAACCAACACCATTGAGTTGGAAATGAAAAATTGGCCATAAAACATGCATCGCACAACCATAGTACCTAAAGTTAGGTTCATGTGACCTGACCTGTGACCGTTGGTGACCTGACCTGTGCCTGACCTGGTATTGTCAGTGACCTCTTATAGCAACATATGTACTAGGTTCCTGACGCCCTATCGCTGATTCTCGACAAAATGCGTTTTCTTCGGTGTTATAGCGCATTCCCTAGAAGACCAGTGAACGGTGAAACATTTCATCTTTGACCTGACCTGTGACGTCATCGGTGACCCCGAGGTCAATGAAATTTGGTTCCCCTCGACAAATTTGACAGGGCTATCGAACGCCGTTTGAACTTTGCGGATCCGTCCAGTAGTTTCGGAGATACGAGGGGGGGGCAAAAAATAGCCCCCCCCCCCACCAGGTCGCGTTATAAACAGACCCCACCAGGGCGCGGGTTAAAGGTCACTTTAACTAATCGGGAACCGGTCATTCACATGGTATAATTAGGCGACGCTCGATTTTCTCAGGTTCAGTTTGCGCCTGCTTCACTGGCTTATCCGTGTGCTTAGTCAAAAAACGTACCTGGAGCCCTGCCAAACCGGCAGAAAAGAAAAAAAAACACATCGGAAAAGCTTTAGGTATGCCTAAACCTGTCTTATCAGTTGTGATAGATCAGTTGGGCAACCTAGACCTTTGGAATCAAAATATGGAGGCATCAAAAGATTGATTCCTTATGACCATATTTGGGGATAAATGCAGACCATTTCTAACTTACCAATCACATAAAAATAAGAGTGTTTCAAGAAGGAGCATGCCTGATCTTGAACAGACATGCTGGAACTATCTCCTAAGCAAAATAATATTGCTCCTATCATAACAATTTAAATTCCATATGTAGTGAAAGGCAATCAAGGAATTGATTCACTTTAAACAGATAATCATAATATTGATTCCAATCAGCTGGCTTATCATTATTTTGATTCACAGGTAGGGGAAGTTGGGGGAACGCCGAATACTTTTTTTCTGACGCCCGTAGCACGCAAGGTAGACAACATAAGCTATTCTTGTTGGCGTCATTCGAGAGGCCAGTCTTTTGCCTTTCAAACATACCAGGCGCATTTGATGAATTCGCATACCGTTAAAGGGACTGTCCCACCTTAACATTAGAATTGAGTTGAGATAGCCATCTTGATGGGCGTTCTTTGAAAATCAGAGCCGTGAAAACCGTTTCTCCAGCAATTACTTCATCGCAAAGAAATTTGTGTTTGATTTTGACATCTGTGCAAATAAGTGCCACAATGTATTGGTATTGGCACTTAAAACCTGTGACGTTTCCGCCTTTTCCGAAGTTTCTGTATCTGTCGACTTGTTTTTTATTGAAACCTTGAAAAATAACAACGCCTCTTGGAACAGCGCCCGGCGCCACGAGGTGGAGAATTAAATTGATATGCCAAACTAATTCTAATAGTCTTCTAATTCTAGCAGTATTTTTATTTTTGTATTTAAATATTTAAGAGGCCGTCCTACATGTGACTGAAGAATGCAAGAGCCATGAACTTATCAATGGCAGGTGTCAAGTTCAAGTGTGCAACTCACTGAAATTAATCATAGTATCAAAATCATAAATGATTTGCTCACTGCTGTTTCAACTCCATAATCAAGACATGCTCTGAGGAGTCCACAATCTATTGATGGTGACAAATAAGGAAGAGACAATGAATGTTCACCTTTTTATTTCTGAACATCCAAGACGACTAACCTTGAGCCGTTAAACATTGATAATACCCTGTTTGCTGAAGTGTGGGTGGCCTGAGGTCGACCATGTCTAGTAAAGAACTGTTGTTTGTGTAAACACCATGCAGAGGTATTTTGAAATAAATTTTAGTGATGTAATGCATCATTCTTTGAACTGAGTTGCTGATGGCGGATGAAAGCGGAAGTGCTGCACGTTGAATCAGAAATGCTCTGTTGCGCTTTTAAGCTTATGTTAGATTTTATAGATGGCTTAGTTTTCCTGCAGATTTCATCTTAAAGCTGCCAATAGTGTTTTACCTTTGTTTCCTGGGAGCAGATCCAGCTACTAACATGAGCATGGGACCAGGACTGGGCCTTTGTACCACAGTCGCTGCGCTGCTTGTCAAAACCTAGGTAATGTGCTTTGTTAGGCCATGCTGTGCATTTTTTAAACCTTTAGAGTACTTTGTGATCATTGACACACATATTGAACCTGACAAACAGCAGCAAAATCACACCCCATCCTTACCTCTGTGCAGTGTCACCCAACAGACAACAGGGCTTCAAAACAGGCAGGTTCCGCATTCAAGTCGCTTCTTGCAACTATGTGACTAATGTTAGGACAATAGACGTGCTGCACAGGGAAGGTGTGTTCTTTGTAGCTCTTGAAAAATGAAGTCATGCCTAAAATTCAGTTTAGAATATTACAATTACAAATAACTTGGATAAAAGTTGCAAAACATGAACTCTGACTGGTCAGTTGAAATATCTTGAGTCAGTGAACCACGCCTGGGCTGGAGGTGGTCAGTTCCCTGACTTGCGCAACCTCGGGCACCTCGGGCAGGAGCTGTGGGACTTGTACATGGACAAATTGAATAGACGCTAGCCTAGATTATGTTGTGGCTGCAGTCCAAGACGTGTTCACCAGTTGCCGTTGCTGCCGCTGCCTGCTGCTGCCCTGCGTGCCGGCTGGCAGCTCACTGCTGGACTGTTTGCGCGCCAGGCATCCTACTGGACGAGTGGGGTAGGTCGCAGATCTTTGAGAGTGAAATGTTTGGTCTAAATATAGCTTGAAACTCTTACAAATAATTTAATTAAAAGGCAAAATTTCAGAGGACTCCATTGGTGTCTCAGTGGTGACAATCAGAACTTGATCAGAACTGTTATCATGCTGAATGCTGAAACTGAGGATAGGGCTGAGCTGGTAGGCTAGAATTTAATATGCAGGCTTACAAGGTCCCCAGTTAATCCACAAATTTGTCAGACTTGCCTGTAGATAAATTCATGCAGATGAAATGTTTCTGGCAGATAGCCCTGAGGCAAAATGCTATTCAAGCTTGTTCCGCAGCTTGTTGCGTTCCACATGAGCCACTACATCAGAGTCACACAAGTCACAACTCTGCCAAATGTGCTGAAAGGCCACAATTTTTCCAATAAGTAGGTATATTTATTATTTTTCACAGACACAACAAAAATACAAATGCAGGTCACTACAATTCATTCTGCTTCAATTACAATTGCTGGAATGTGTTTTGCAGACTTATTATATTGAATCTTGAACAGACTATATTATATTACTTTGCTCATGGGCCCAGGCCAGTACTGCAGAGTATGGCTCGCAGGTCGCCAAGGAGCACTGGCCTAAGTTCAAAATTTACACAAACCCTGCAAACTGAGCCAGAAAATTCACACCAAAGGGGGCTGAGAGAACACTTCGCACCCCGCTTCACTAAATCTGCACCACACCAAACCAAATCCACACCCAGTGGCGCAGCCAGGATTTCGTTTCGGGGGGGTCATCGCCTCCAAAGCGGACCCCCTAGTGTGCGGGCCCCCCACCCATTTTTCAGAATCTTTCCATATTTCATACGCATTCTGCTGAGCGGGCCCCCTTTACCTGCATGATAACCCTGAGCGAGTTTGAATCGGAAAATTTTGATAGAACAATAGCTCGGTAATCACCCGGTGTTCAATTTCCACGTGAATTGACCATGACAGAAATATGTTACTATGACGTATGAATTCGTATCTTTCGAGGCCGAAATGTGCCCCTTCCGCAATATGCATAGCATATATGCGAACGGAACTGTTGTCTGCTTCTGTCGGACAAGATTTAAGCAGTCTCATGTGCCTGTCCTAACTCAGTCATATATTGGCTGCTGTAGTAGATTGTGCTTTATTTTTCTTCATTACGTGAATTCGCTCACAAGCAGTTTTAACCCTCGCCGGCACAGGGGGAGGGGATGATGCAACCTCCTCCCCCCTAAGGTTTTTCGCGAATAACTCGGGTAAAAATCGGCCGATCGCGACCAAACTTTCAGTACCCTCGCGTTGATCAGTTTTACACCTACCCTAGAAATTTCATGACCCTGACCCAAATGGCCTTTGACCTGTGACCTACTTTCCGAGACCATGTTTGGCCAGAATCGCGATTCGGCGTATGCCGGCTCGCATTAGCCGCGCGTTTGCAGTCTTTTCGTGGTTTCAAGCATTCAAACATGTGATTTGATGCTGCTCCCATGCATTAGGGTGGATGTCAAGGTCACCTGAAGGTCAGGTCAGGTCATTGACCTATGATGACCCGGTACTTTTTCGAATTATACATGTTTCCAGGCTAGTTTTTGGAGCTGAATCCGAATTAAGTAACCATTTGAACATTTACGAAGTAGTTTTGGTGCCTTCGTAACATGTTACGAAGCTGCCAGAGGCGGCTGGCACGTAGGTACTACGAATACCCGGCAGGACCCCTACTGGTTGACCTGACCTGACCTGACCCGACCTGGCTTAAATGCATAAAGACATCATCTGTGATCAAAACTAACATGATAACTATTCATGATCAGTACCCCGAAAAACCCTATAGCAGCCACAATTAACGACGTTCTAACAGGTCCCGATTTTCCCGATTTTTCGGTCATTGACCTGACCTGGAAGGTCAACCAATGACCAAAAACCTTAAAATTGGGTATCGTCGGCTTCCTCTCGTCACGGGGAACACGCTCGTATTTCCCGCGAAGCTCTAGCTCGATCATGGGCCAAACACGAAGGGGTCGTACCATCCCCCCCCCCCCTCTTGTGCCGTCGAAGGACGCAAAATGGCCGGAATGGCCTGTGCCGGCGAGGGTTAACGCGCTCATATGGGACATGTATTACCATGGGCCGGGTTTGTTGTGGCGTGGTGATGTGGTGACGTAGATTCTGTCTGCTATCGAGGTCCCGGCATGGTGTTACTTAGCGCGGGGTACGGGCCCGACCGTTGCGCCAAGTGCGCTGAAATTTGCGCAACTTATACGTGCCTTTGGGCAACGTGCCTTTGAGGGTCTCAGCTCGATCGGATTGATAGCGAGCACATGACGCGTGCTCAAAAAGTGCAAATTCGCGTTATGGACTTTACATGTATGCATAAATCGGCTTGCAAAATCGGGCGAAAATGACTAAATTTGCCAGACACTGGTCCGGTCCCCGTGCAGTATCTCGGTAGCCGTGGGCCCAATCGCCACGGGGTATCGTGTAGAGAATCGAAAGGGCTATCGAATGGTGTGCGGTGCAGGGATGGCACGCGCCACGTGCACCCGTGAGGGCACTTATGCTGGGAAATATACGTTTCGGACAGATTTGGGACTTAATGCTATTTTCGGGTGACTGACGGAGCGGGTTCTAACAACGCCTGTTGGCAAAAGAAATGTACCGCCTCTCATGGAAAAATTGTGAAAAGCTAATTGATCAAAAACAAGGTGGAACAAATCGCTGGAGAGAATGGTATTTGTTAATGACTTACTTAATTACACGGGTTTTACTGCATAACCTGGTATGTTTGACAGTTGAAAATGGCATAGTTGGAAAGAGCATTCAATTTTGTCCAAAATCCAATCATCGCTTTTGCATGACGAGCAACAGTAATTCTTAAAAATATAAATGTTGGCAACCTCTACATAGTAATTCATCGATGGCTGTCATTTTTTAAATAACCTACGTCAACCGTTGTTATAAACTACACATGACATGTTCTATAGTAGAACGCATGCTTATCAGACACGAGCACCTCGATGCAATTGATATTTTTTCCCAATCCAAAATGCTTAGCCGTCAAAAAGCAATCAACCGAAATGGATACATCACCCACGGACACAAGACCAACCAAACGCCCACCGATCGAAAATACCCCTTATTCGCTTTGCGGAGCAAGCGGGTCACCCTAGCGGGCCCCATTCAACCAGGGGCCCGGGCCCTATCCACACGGGGGCCCGGGCCACGTCCACCTGGGGCTCCGGGCCCCGTCCACCCGGGGCTCCGGGGCCCGTCCACCAGGGGGCCCGGGCCCCATCCATCGGGGGGCCGGGCCCCGTTCTCCCGGGGGCCGGGCCCCATTCACCCGGGGGTCCGGCGTCCACCCGGGGCCCGGGGCCCGTTCTACCGGGGGCCCGGACCTATCCACGGGGGTCCCGGGCCCCATCCACCCAGGGGGCCCGGGCCCATTCTCCCAGGGGCCCGGGTCAATTCTCCCGGGGGCCCGGGCCCGTTCTCCGGGAGGCCCGGGTCCGTTCTCCAATCTCCCGGGGCCCGGGGCCCGTTCTCCCGGGGGCCCGGACCCATCAACGGGGGGCCCGGGCCCCATCCACCCAGGAGGCCCGGGCCCGTTAACCCAGGGGCCCGGGTCAATTCTCCCGGGGGCCCGGGCCCGTTCTCCGGGAGGCCCGGGTCCGTTCTCCAATCTCCCGGGGCCCCGGGCCCATTCTCCCGGGGGCCCGGGCCCCATCCACCCAGGAGGCCCGGGTCCGTTCTCCAATCTCCCGGGGCCCGGGCCCCATCCACCCAGGAGGCCCGGGTCCGTTCTCCAATCTCCCGGGGCCCGGGGCCCGTTCTCCCGGGGGCCCGGACCCATCAACGGGGGGGGGGCATCCACCCAGGAGGCCCGGGCCCGTTCTCCCAGGGGCCCGGGTCAATTCTCCCGGGGGCCCGGGTCAATTCTCCCGGGGGCCGGGCCCCCGTTCTCCGGGAGGCCCGGGTCCGTTCTCCAATCTCCCGGGGCCCGGACCCATCAACGGGGGGGGGGGCCGGGCCCCATCCACCCAGGAGGCCCGGGCCCGTTCTCCCAGGGGCCGGGCCCGTTCTCCCGGGGGCCCGGGCCCCGTCCACCTGGGGCCCCAGGCCGACCCCTCACCCGTGGTGTCCCAGTAGGCATTTCTCGAAGCGGGCTCGTCCGATTAGATTAGGGCCTCTCTCCTCCCTCCCTCCCTCCCTCCCTCCCTCTCTCTCTCTCTCTCTCTCTCTCTCTCTCTCTCTCTCTCTCTCTCTCTCTCTCTCTCTCTCTCTCTCTCTCCCTCTCCCTCTCTCTCTCTCTCTCTCGAGCGGGCCCCTGACAGAAATTTCGGGGGGGTCAGCTGACCCTCTGACCCCCCCCTGGCTGCGCCACTGTCCACACCGCACCACACTTAAATCCGCACCAGACGAAGGAGTCTGCACTGACAACATCTGGACAAAATTGCCATACTTTGCAGTCTGGTTCATGGCTATATCCATTGTGATTCTTAGGTCTGATTATTGAAGTTGAGCTCACTTCCATCATCCATGTGCCCAAGACATTGTGGGCAGCATCAATAATCAAACATCAATATCTTGCTTTTGCTTATTAGGGAACATTCTATAATCTTTTAAAAATGATAAATAAGGCCTTGTTGATATTCTTTGCAGTTTGCGACCTTCTTCTTGACAAAGTTCAAGCTTCAATTTTCCAATTTTCATTTCAATCCTTTCCATGAACATTGAACATGTTTGTGTTACTTTGCATCTTACTAAAATACCAATTTCCTGAGTTTTGATTTCATGCGCAATGTTTGTACTATTCGCGGCAGAAGCGTAACAAAACTTTGTGCCACCGATTTGGCAGCTAGGAAAAAAACTTTGCCCGATAAAAAAACAATCATATGACGTAATCGATCCAAAAGCTTTAAATTGGAATTTTTAAACAATTAGCCAACTATGGGCCGAATGTTTGCCAATTTCGTGTACAGGGGCCCCTAATCTATGTCTTGCAACACGAGAACAGTATATCAAAGCAATTTTTTGAAGGTGGGACAGTCCCTTTAAGCGCACAAACTAAAAATATAAAAGTGACTTTTTCGGCGTTGCCCCGGACTGCGGGGAAAGCCGAAAATGGGATAAATGATCTACGGGAATGCCGAAATTGATGTTTTGCTATTTTATCTCAAATTTTATCCAGAATTCGTCAAAGCTGACACGCGTTTTAAGAGCTTGAGGACGCTTGGTGCACACTGGAAGTTATAATTGTGTGATATAATAAGAAAAGGCCAGGTAAGTCATTCCTTATGGTAACAGGCCGTTGTGTCGGTTAAAGGGACTATCCCACCTTTAACATGGGGTTTGAGTTGAGATAGCCAAGTTTGCGGCGAGGTTCAGAAACCATTATCTATCTAGGTTGCAACCCCCGCGGCCTCTTGGTGTTGAAGAAATTCGTTCCCTTCATTTGAAAATGGGCCTTGTACAAGGCCCTATCTTCAACATGGAGCGACCGTTAGTGTGACGTCACCTCGTTTAGTCATTCTGATTTAAATGGGTTTGTTCGTTGAAAAATCGCTTAAAACTTGGTCTGAACTTTGTTGTGGTGCCTACAGAGTAAAAAGAATCAGCTTTATGACAGTTATGTGGCCTGGGGAAGGAGGTAATTTTGGGCTGTGACGTCACATATTTGAAAGTTTGTGTTTGGAATATGGGAAGCCTAAGATGTTTAATGAAAATAAATGCCAGAACCGTGTTCCTGGTCATCCAATGTATAAAGTCGGGCACAATTTAACTGGTTTTAACAACATTTTAGAAGGTGGGATAGTCCCTTTAAAAGTGTAATTTGTCTGACTAAAAATACGCGTTGCTATTCTACAGCGGTAAAGTTCACGTAGCATGCTTTAACGCGCCGCGTAATTGCACGTTTTCGGCATTACCCCAGCCACCCATACCTACTTTCATTTGCAGCAGGGATGCGGAGCCGGAGCCGGAGTCGGAGCCGGCATATTTTGCACGGAGCCGGAGCCGGAGCCGTGAAACAATATAGCCCGGAGCCGGAGCCGGAGCCGCCAAAAAAGGGGGCGACTCCGGCTCCTTTTTATTTTTTGAAGAGGAAAATAATAATTTACCTAGTTCGGTTTGACAGTACAAGGCAGTAAAACATATGGTACTTACGTCATGGGCCATCAAGTGAATGAAAAAAGCCGAATATCCCCAGTATCCCACAGTACGCAATCAACTTCCTGTCTGCTCCTCCCCCCCCCCCCCCACGTCTACTGCATCCCCAGAACATGAGGACCGGTCATCAGGTCGTAAGCCGTAATCGCCACGCCATATGTGGAAGGCTTTTGGTGTCAATACATACATACATACATACATACATACATACATACATACATACATACAGGTGACGGCCATTGTTTTGAAGCCAGTGCAGTGGACTGCGACTCCCAGCACCGTCTTTTCCCACCCCCACCCCCACCCCCCAATGCAGCCGAGACGGGTGTCAGCTTACGATGGTTCAGTGAACTCCGATTCGCGGCGACTGCGTTTCCAATGCCATCGCTTCCTAGTCCTTTGTTCCTAGTCCTGTTAAGAAAAATAGCCTTAGTTTTTAGTTGTTATGCAAATACAGAAGCAACGTATACCAATCCAATTTTTCTTCCACCCGTATTTAATTGATTGCATAGGGGATGTACTGAGTTGGAGCCGGAGCCGCCGGAGCCGGACCATTTTACTCGGAGCCGGAGCCGGAGCCGGAGCCGCCATAACATTTCACCCGGAGCCGGAGCCGGAGCCGATTTTTTTCTCCGGAGCCGGAGCCGGAGCCGGAGCCGTCTGAAATTTCCACGGCTCCGCATCCCTGATTTGCAGGCCCATAACTTTTCAACGTGCTGTATAAATTTCAAATAGGCAGCACACTTATGCAAAGACGTGCTGAAGATTACTTGACCGAATTGGCCAGACAAACGGTAGCATAATGAGTAGGAAATGCAGCTTCGAAGACGCATGTAGTACAAAGGAAACGTACCTTGATAACGCTCTTGGCGCCCTCACAGCCGAAGTATTCCGAATGACGACTGGTAACAAACATGCGATAATTGGTAGTCACTTAAGCTTCAGATCATCACTGACAGGTGGCATCCATGTCGTACGGTTTTCGAAATATCTCGAATTTCGGCTTTGCCCCAACCCCGACATTGCCCCAACTTCCCCTAATGTTAACAGATAGGCAACAATGACTTGCAAGAATACAGCAGTTATCTTGCTATTAGTCTCATTTAGTGGTATCCTCAGCACCACAACACATACCTATAGCATTGACCATTGTTGTACTTTAGCTTCACTACATTTGATAACAATTCACAATTTTTAAATGTCAAGAATACAAAAACTGGAGCAACAGGTAAAACCATATAATTAATATAAAAGCACTACAACAATGATAATTAGGGGTTTAAAAAATTCATTTTGCCATTTTACACAAATAATGATTGTTTAGTACATATGTGATTCATGATACAAAAATAACATACAGTGTGATTTCCTCAAAACAGCTTTTACGTGATGGACAGTGGCTCTGTCTTTTTCCCATTCACAAGGCCAAAGGCACAATTTCTTAGTTTTGAGGCAACATTTTTGCAAACCTACCACATTTTTCTACTTTTTTAAAGAATATACATTCTTGGACGATACTGTGAAAACGAAATATTTCTATCGAGAGTTTTCAAAGGATTTCATGCACGAGGCCTTGGCCGAGTGCATGAAATTCTTACTCGAGATAGAAATATTTCGTCGCCAGGGGTGTCGATTTTTCAAAATGGTTGGGGGTGCTCAACCCCTGCACCGGGTGAAAGATTGCAGCTTTGCCATGGGGGACAACCGTACATACAAGGCATGGTTGGGTATCCTCATAAGGTACCTACTGATAATCCTGGGATTTCCACTAATATTTCCCAAAGGTTGAACGTTCTTCAGCATCATTCTGCTCGTCCTGGTAGGTACTTGGCTACCTTATTACATAAATATGTCTCCGAAAAAAGTCGTACATTTGCCGGCAGCTGGTTGCAGCCCCGGCACTTCGGTAATAAGGCGACAGTAACCGATGACGGCGATTAGCACCGGTGCAGCAGCCCCTGCGGTCCGCAGGAGCGGATATTGCGCGGAGGGAACGGTAGCTACGAAGCTCTGGCGGTAATCAGACGATCACCATAATCTCTGATAATGACAGGTGATCGCATTTCGATATTTATGGGTTTACGATTTTCCAGTCAGTGGCGTAGCCAGGTGGGCCCGTGAGGCACATGCCCCCCCCCCATCAGGTTCAGGGGCCCCTCGGGTTATTCGGGCCTGAGGGGCCCTGCGGCGCCAATTGGCCGCTGAGGGTCCACGTTGGCCATATTTGGACTAAGTAGGGCCCAACAGGGCTCGTAAGAACACCTCATGGGCCCACAAGTACCAACATTAAGATCTCCATAAGGGCCCCAAGCCAGCCTCTGAGGCCCACTTGCCGGCCTCTGGGGGTCCTAACCGGCCTATAGGGGGCCAGCTCTAGGAGCTGCACACCCGCCTGTAATGGCCCCACACCCATTTCTCTGAGGGCCCCTATAACGGCGACTGTGAGGGCCCTTACCGGCGCCCCTGAGCGCCACACCGGCGTCTCTAAGGGCCACACACCCCTAACTCTGAGGCCCTACACCAATGGCTTTAAAAACCCTACATGGGCGGTTCTGAGGGCCCTTGTCAGTTACCAGCGACCCTGACGATCCCACACAGGTGACTCGGAGGATCCCAGCGGCGTCTGAGCGCACCATACCAGTCTCTGAGAACCCCACAAGGCTTCTGAAGGCACCGGTGACCTCTTAATATCTTCTTGTCGGCCTATGAAGGGTCCGTTCCGTAACAGCAGTTCTGAGGGCCCCACGCGCGCCTGTGATGGCCCTAAACCAGTGTCTCTGAGAGCCCCCACAACGGCGCCTGTGAGGGCCGTCACCGGCGACTGTGAACCCTCCACACCGGCGGCTCCGAGGGCCCCACATTGCCATATCTGAGGGCCCCACACTAGTGCCTCTTAACCCGGCAGTTGCTGGGGTATTTCGCCACACACCGTTTGCTGGGGGGGGGCGTTAAACGCCCCCAGCCGATAACTCGAGAACCGATAGGCGCAGCGAAACGCACGAGGCGGCAAACGAAAGAGCGCGACGAGACGCTTCAGATGAGTACTTTAAAGTTGAATTTTGAGGTCACAGGTCGGGTCAAGGTCAGGTCAAACACCTGAAATCGGGCTTTCAGCAGCATGGACTTCGGGACTTCGCAATGGGCGCCTCTCGTCACAAACTCTGTCAAAACGGTGCACAATCCATCATATAAAGCCTACAAGAGTGTCAGCTCCATGTAGTGGTCAGTCAAGCATAGGTCAAGGTCAAGGTCAGGTCAACCGGGTAGGCACATATCCCCGAAAATCAAAACTGATATTCGCAGCCTGTGGCACATGTTTTATGGGTAACTTGGGGCGTAGAACACGATGGTGACATTCATTTTATCATATGTGTACGTGTTTGGCTCAAAAAGTTCAATTTAAGAAATACATGTATCATGGTAGTGAAGTAGTCACGAGAAATTGCCAAGATTCAGTTCAAGATTTTGGAAAATGCGGAACGATAATCAATAATCGAAGATAGCCATTTGATTGTTCATGGTATTGGCAGTCTAATGGCGTTTACGGCATGTCTGTATGTCTATTTTATGATTTTATATGATTTTTTGAACATATGCCGTTTTTGGTCGAAAACTCAGAAATCATGACGTCACTAAAGCCTCGATATCTCAAAAATTTTCCGACCAATTTTTTTGAAACTTTGTCACAATACACTTCAATCAATTCCCTACAGGTACCCAAAATTTGGCGCGCCTGCGGCGCGCCGTTTTTATGCTATGGCCCGGCGAAAAAAGTGGGGGCGTTTAACGCCCCCCCCCAGCAACTCGCGGGTTAAGGCCCTATATCGGCGGCTCTGGGGGCCCAACATCGTAGCTTCTAAAGGCCCCCAAGTGTGCATGTGACGGCCACCCACCGGTGACATTTGAAGGCCCCACACCGGCTACTCTGAGGGCCCCATCGGCGCTGAGTCCGTGTCGGTCTCTAAAGACGACCCCACAGGGTTTCTTAACCCTCGCACGACCAGGCCATTTCTCATAACACGAACGACCAGGGGGGGGTTGTTACGACCCCCCCCCCTGGCGTTTCGAAACGGAAGGTCGTAGAGCTTAGCGGAAAAAACCAACGGATTGCTCTCAACGAGATCTCGCGATTGGTGGTATATTTTTTGGTCCTAGGTCAACATTTGACCTACTTTTGACCGGTCAAAGGTCAAATTTTCGGAAAAAAATAGACTTTTTTCAACTTTCGGCGGCGATTGCGGCAAAACGGTGGGAGATATCGACTTGAAACCTTCACTATCGTGTTCCTTGATCAATTCTCTATCGTTTGGTATGTATTTCGTTTCCCTAGCTCTAAAAATGGCGCGTTGGGAGCGCCGGAAGTCGGCAAGGTCACAGTCGGCGGCAGAAATTCGAAAAATCAAAATTTAAATTTTTGAAATCTGATTGTATTTTTGGATTTGGGAGGTCCATTTGCTCCCTATAGGAGCTAATATTGCTGCATATTCCCATTGAGGTGACAAGAATTAGCAAAATAGTGGTTCGGGCGCTTTTCAAAAATAGTACCGGACGCTGTTCCTCTTGTGACGTCATAGCTCCGTGACCTGACCTGACCCGGTCAAATTTCTTATACCATATGATAGCCAATACTTGCCCCAACATGCATGGGAAGTTTCATCACGATCCATCAACCGATGTCCGTACCACCGGCAGGAAACCTCGGGCGTTGGCACTCAGTTTGTGAAAATCCGGCCGGAGGCTGTACCTCTTATGACGTCATAACTCCGTGACCTGACATGACCCGATCAATTTTTTTTTCGGCAAAAGATGCGCAAAGGTTGCCCCAGAGGGCATTGAAAATTTCAGCCCGCTACGACAAGCCGTTTAGCGTGTACTTCGAAAAAACCTCAGGGGGGGGTTGATACAACCCCCCCCCCCTAGGCGTTCTAGGGTTAAGGTACCACCGGCCTTTGATGGCCCTTTGTCGGCCTCTGAGGGCCCGTCGCCGGTCGCTGGAGCCCCCTGCCGGCTTGTAAAGGGTACGCGCCAGCAGCTCTAAGGGTCCGACATCCGTGTACGACGGACCCACACCAGTGTCTTTGCAACTTACCGTTTTTTTTTGCCCTTCTTCTTAAAACTAACTTTTCTTTTCTTTACATCTTTATTTCATGCATTGCAAGTTGTGTAATTGTTTTAGTTTTAGTAGTGAAAGACTGCAGAACCAATTATTTTCTTCAAGCAGAGTTAGTGGGAGTTACTAAGGAACAAAATCATTGGGGGTGCTAACTGGAACATTCGGGGGTGCCCGGAAAACCATTGGGGGTGCTCATTTGAGCATTGGGGGTGCTGCAGCACCCCCAAAGGTATACAAATCGACACCCATGTTCGTCGCGGTAGAGTCCTAGATATTATTTCCTGTATGTTTCTTAATATCGTTCGTTATTTGCTTAAAAAAGGCCGAAACATGCATAAATAAAATACAGTAACATTAACTACACGTTAAATACTGAAATACTGGCAGTTCTAATTACTTAACAGTTCAGCAAAGCTTACAAATTTTCTTTATAACAGAAGCCCTCGGTGAAATCAAGCTATCCAAGAAAACCATCCAAGAAAACGTCTCGCGCAAAGTTTCTTGGATGGCTGGATTGCATTGCAAGACTGCATCAAACATACAGGAAAAATCTCACCGTCATGGGCCATTTTTCAACCGTAACGATACATTTGAAGTCAAAAGTGTACACAAATGAACCAAAAAATTGATTCCATGCCCATATTTGGTCATGGCTCCTCCCACCAGAATCAAATTATTGATGCCTCCATATTTTGATTCCAAAAGTCTAGTTTGCCCAACTGAGATTGCATTCCTTACTAAGCGCCGCTATCTTAACCGCATCGACTCTACTTTGCATCAGTTCCGCAGACTGCACAACTCTTGAGATGGACACCATAAAAAAAAACTAAATATAAATAGAGCCCGACATTCGACAAGCGACCGGAAGGGGCCGGCTCGCGCACCCGGCACCAAGCCCGCGCTGCCACCGGTAGCCGGAGGTAGAAGCGGCCGCTTCCGGCCAGCCGTTGCCATGGCAACCAGACGACGAAGGGGTATCCATCCCGTTCCTTTCTGTATGACATTCAGCCCACTCATTACAGTAAAACACGCGGTAATCTCTGCAAGGCGCACCCCACCCCACCCCCACGAGCTGGAGCAGCCCGTGCACCCCCCCACGAGCTGGAGCAGCCCGTGCACCCCCCAAACGTGCACTCACCCGTGTTGGCGCCCCGGCAGCCGCGCAGATATCTTGGACCCGGGCCGGCCGGCCGGTTAGCAGGCACAATCACTGCAGATAGCGCGACACCGCAGACCGCGCAGACATCCCGCGCCGACGCTCCTCACTCCTCCGCGCTCCGACCGCGTCTGGGAACCGTCCGGCGTCCGCGCGCGCCAGCCGGCCGGCCGCTCTGGCAGCTCGCGGGCCGACCAATCACAGCCGGCGGCCGGGGCCGGCAGCCAATCAGCGATAGCGTCCTCTCCGCGGCGTAAACGCACCGCATGGCAACAGTGCATTTGGAAATTCCGACCTGGACGAGCATCTGTGGTAGAAAACCACCACTTCGGTAGGGGAAACTACTGCTGTCTGCTACCATTTGCACTGCATGTGTCGCTATAGTTGAGACATCTATGCATACAAACCGCATATAAACTGCGACATCTGTGTTAGTGATGTCAATTACGGAAAATCGGAATACCGATACCAAACCAAATACCAACCAAAACCGTGGAGAAATACCGATACCAAACCAACTTGGAAACATGAGGAAATACCAACTTTTTGCCTATCTATTTCTTAGCCTCTTAACCCTCGCCCGTATAGGGGGGGTCGAACGGACCCCCCCCCATGGTTTTTCGCGAATAACTCGCGTAAAAAGCGACCGATCGCGACGAAACTGTCAGTACCCTCGCGAAACGGCAGTGAGCCCTGGCAGCCACCGCGCGGGCACCGGGCACCGGACCGGCCGCTGCAAATCAATCTCAGCCCTGTTACGGAGCCGGCCCAGCTGCGGGATATGGTGGGAGCCGACGCCCTCGGAAATTTCCGGCCACGCGGGACCGGGCCAGACGGGCCGGCGCGGCGCGGCACGGGGCTGGGTGCCGCCGGGCCGTCATCAGCGGGCGGCCGAGCGCCACCGCACCGCGGGGGTTCCCCTCCCTGCCGGCCCTCGGCTCCACCGACGCCGAGCCGACTACCGTGGGCGCGCCGCCGCCGCCGCCGCTGCCACCGCGAGCCCATCCATCACCGGGTGCTATCCGTCACCGCAGCACTAATCCCTGCGCGGGGGCGCGATGACACTGTGCGCGCCTCTGCGGGGCTCGGCGGCAGGTAGTATCCCTCTGAGCCCCCCCCCCCGTCCCTTCCCTCCCTCACTGCCCGCCGCCGCATTCCGGGGACGTGGGGATGGAACCCCGGTGGTGGCGTCATTAACCCTCGCCCGCACATGGCGGGGGGGGGGGGTTGCCACCCCAGGTAATTTTTCTGCTCTGCACTCAACATTTTTAGAGCTAGAAGCCTCATTTTTCGTATAGCTGCGCCTCTATTCTTTCTTGAGCGTGCGCTATCACACGTGCTTGGGTTTCCATGGAGACATCACTGGCGGATCCAGACCTGCGTTTTGGAGGGGGGGGGGGGGGGGCAACTCATGCCAGGAGCCAAACCTAGGGTACCCCCAAATCCTGTTTTCTCATCGGATTTAGGCCACTTATTTTTCGTCACAGCCCTGAAACGATATATTTCTAAACTAAAAATATAATAAAAAATATAGAAATGGTAGCCCACCCGACCCGTGCCTTTATATTACTTTAAAAACACTTCAAATTGCTTTTGTTGACCAGTTAGCCTGCACTCCGGGGTCGGTGCGCAGCCTTCGCGGGCCGGGAAGTGTCGGTTGGACCAAGATTTTTGGTTGGACACCCCTGCCGTTCGGCCCCTGATCAAGCTAGAGCTTCGCGGAAAAAACAAGCGTGTCGCCCGTGAGTACCGAGAGGAAGCCGATGGTACCCGATTTTAGGGTTCTTGGTCATTGGTTGACCGTCCAGTCCAGGTCACAGCAGTATCCCAAAAATTGTCGATTTGGGTGCGAACTGACATCCAAATGAAAATCATTTTGCACTCTCATCCCCATCTTTTAAGAGCTATTTCCCACTTCCAATTTTACTGGCAGTAAGTATTTGCGTCGATGGTCGTGTTACACCTGCAATCTGTCACAATTGTAGGTACAGGGTGTCCCAAAAAAGTTTACCTAGGATAAATCTCCGACGCTGAAAGTCAGTTGGGCGCCACTTTTCCATTCTTGAATAACTGCCAATTTGAATAAATGCCAAATCGCTACCAACTTAACAGCGGAAAGAAATTTCTAAAGAAACTTCACTATCGGAAGCTGGAACTTACCAGCAATAATGACCAATCCCGGTGCATTTGGGGGAAGGGGGCTAATTTATATTGCCGCCCCTGTCGAGTTTCGAATGGGGGGGGGGGCTTTAGCCCCTGCCGCCCCCCCCCCCTAGATCCGCCAGAGGGAGACATCCGTATCTCCAATCCTGCCACAATGACGTCACATATGTGACGTCAGCTCGCAAACTGCGATATCTGCAGTGACGATATCTGGTGACGTCACTAGCGGCGTCCAGTGAAATACCGCCCAAAACCGGGAATAGCGCTCCCTTTGTCGGCGCGCGGTCCACGGGCCGGCGGCGGGCAGCGGAGACCCAGTAAAGTCAACAGCCCGCCGCCGTATCGCCGTCACACGGTGTCGTATGGCGGCGCCCGGCCGCGGGGCTCCCAGCTGGGACACGGGGTAATGTCCGCTGGAGACATGGCGACGGAACGGACGGACAGTGGGACTGGGCCAGGGAGAAAGGAGCATGGTGTTTGAGGGAGAGTCGAGAGGGCCGTGACCCTCCCGGAAAGCGGCGATCGTGGTGGTCCCAGATAATGTTTTATTGAGTTCTTACGGAACTTAAAGGTAGTGTGCCAGCTTTCTTGAACCATATGGAGTTAATCACGGGCGTAGGAACGTCATGAAAAGTGGGTGGGCCACCCTGTCAAGGGGCCTCCTTTTCCTGACTGTACTGTTTTCTGCACAAGGCCGTCGCGTCGGCTGGCAGTTTGTATTATTTTTTGCACACTGTCAGCGGCTGGCTGGCAGGTAATCCATGTGCACTTGAACTGCTGATCATTCACATTATCCTTTGTTTGACGCCATCGTCGGCGGATGACGTGTTGTCCGAATCACTCCCTCTCTCTCTCTCTCTCTCTCTCTCTCTCTCTCTCTCTCTCTCTCTCTCTCTCTCTCTCTCTCTCTCTCTCTCTCTCTCTCTCTCTCTCTCTCTCTCTCTCTCTCTCTCTCTCTCTCTCTCTCTCTCTCTCTCTCTCTCTCTCTCTCTCTCTCTCTCTCTCTCTCTCTCTCTCTCTCTCTCTCTCTCTCTCTCTCTCTCTCTCTCGTGCTGCTCTCTAATGCACTCGGTAATAATGCGCGGCGGTAGAGAGCATTCCACAACGTCACATGCGTAAAAGCTCTTGCTCTAACGAAAAATATCCAAACGGCTTAACTCCTCTCAGTATGTTTCCAAATACTTTGAAAGATAATTTCAAATGCTACAACTGACAATTGACGTCCTCCATTAGAACATTGCCCGCGCTCAGAGCAGGTCCGTATAAGCTCAGATGTCCCCCTCCCCCCCCCCCCCCCCAAATGCCCACACCACCGCGTACGCCGCGAGCCAAGCATGTGATCCGAACTGGATCAGTCCGAGACGTACGAGATCGGCTGATACGAGTGGCACAATGCAGTGAGGACATCTGAGACCGCAGAGATCCAATGAGATACGGTGCGAGCGAGATTCGCGCGCCCGAGTTACCCGAGCCGTCATATCGTGTGACTCGGGCCGAGCCGGCGACTTCTCAGGACTGGGCGGCGCGTCTCGGCCCCTCCCACCTCCTCCCCTCCACACACGGCCCGCCGCGCCGGCTGGGCCGTCCGCGCTGTGCCCTCCCCTCCTCTCCCAGCCGTCCGAGCGCCGAGCGCGGGAGTGCCGCACTTCTTCTTCTCCTGCATCCCGCCGCCAACCCGCCCAGGGGCGGCGGCGCAGGCGGGTCGAGCGGCGGCTCGGTCCGCCCGACACCCTCGATGAAGGCGACGACCTTCGTCGCCGGGCCGCCGAGGACGTCGACTAGGCGAGGGTCGACAGTCGACACCCCAGCGGCGGCGGCGGGCCGCCTCATAGGCCGGACAATCGGTCAGCAGGTGCGTCACGCTGTCGGGCTCCCCGCACGCGGGGCATTCGTCGTCAGCTGCCAGGCCAATCTTGTAGAGCGTGTCGCGGGTCAGCGGTGATGTGCCGGTCCTCAGCTGGGACAGCGTCACCGACCCCCAGCGCGCCAGGGAGTCGTGGCCAGGCGTGGGGTCCGGGTGCGGGTGGGCAGCGGTTGCCCTCCGTCGCGACAGCTCCCGGACATGGCGCGTGACGGCGGCCCGCGCACTCGACAGGTCGATCGGTGCGCTGTCTTGGTCGCCCGCCTTGGCCTCACCAGCCAGGCGGTCGGCGGTCTCGTTGCCGTCCAGCCCGGCATGGCCTGGCACCCACTGGAGCACCGTCTCGGTGCCGTTCTCGGCGAGGGTGTTTAGCAGCCTCCAGACCTCGGCGGCCAGGGCCATGGTCTGGTTAGCTGGGCCGCGGCCGAGTAGTTGGAGCCCAGACCTTGAGTCGGTGAGGAGGCGGACCGATTTGGTCGATGCCAGCTCCCCGTCTTCCAGGCCGGCCGGCGGCCGCGCATGGCGGTCAGTTCTGCTCGCTGGAGCAGACCGCCCCTGCAGGAGCGCGCACGGTCTCTTCTCTGTTGAGGTGGTGGAACTGGAGAGCAGAGTTGGCCTACGTTACGTTATTTTGAAGTTTTCGGTAACCCGTAGCTGTCAGTACCGTTTCGTAGCGTAATTGGATGTTTCGGTAGCGTAGTACGGAAAATAACAGAATAACGTAGGAACTACGAAATGGATTCCGTAGCAATTACAGGTCAGCTGTATTTGTATTAGGTAGTTACATAATTTTTTTCAGTTTACTCATATCGTCACCAGACCTCCGGCCGTTTACACGGATGTGAGACGCCTGCTATATGAATACCACTGAGTCTTTCTTCCGGCCGGACCGACACCGGGGATTTCCCACTGGGGAGTCCCAGGGAATTCCCTGTCGGAAGTCCAACGCATCTAGCGAGTAGCGCGTAGGCACCGCCGCACCGACGATGTTGCAAAGCCGGCGATCATTGTGCGCAGTATTTGGCTTACTAGAGACTAACCGTTTCCACTGGGTAGTGGATGATGACATATTGCATAACGTAGTACGATAAAATAATTTGCTGCATTAATTAACAAATACCGTAATTCAGTAACGTAGCAATATATAACGTATCGTAATTCGGTATCGTAGTTTTGGCCAAAAAAGCAAACGTAGCGTAATGTAGTGCGTAACGTAGCGTAGCGCACGCCAACTCTGCTGGAGAGTGCCGCACTGTGTCCTCCCCTCCCCTCCCGGCCGGCATTGCCGCGCTGTGCCCCCCCCCCTCCCTCCGAGCGGGGGGGGGGGGGGTGCCGTCCTCTCCGCCGCCACCGCGCCGCGGCCGTCCGTCCCGAGCGGCGCCCACCCCCCTCACCCCGCCCCTCGTCGCTGACCGGCCGCTCCCCCTCCCCTCCCTCCGCCCCGCCGCCCCGCCGCACAGTGTGGCCAAACGCCAGATTAGCGCGAATTTAATCAGAAAACGAATTTTGGAATTTTGACTTTTTATAACTATCAGTCGATAGGAAATTGTCCAAAGTATGTAAATATCACAATACTTTGGTTCAATGTCTTCCTTTCGGTGTCCAAAAAGCTAGCTAAAGTGGACATACGCAATGCCGGTCCCAGCTGTGCTGAAATCGTCGAAAACCCGCGTCATGTTTACAACACATTTTGGCGTAATTGTCGGAAAGGTTTGGAAATAATTGGAGTGGCATATGACTACTGAGCCTATATTTGATAGTATACCCGAATTCTATAGGTATCCTTGGACTAACCGATGAGTTATGCTCATTTGAAAATGACCTTTTCAAACATCCCCTGAAAACACTGTCCATCTTAAAAACGTAGAGATATAAGAAAATGGCCAAAAAACTCCACGTCAAATCTACCATGAGAAGATTCGCCACACTTTTCTGGACATGACCCATTCAAGAAACCCTGCCCCAACTTGCCCCCCGGCCTTTGGCTCAGCTTTGAACGTATCGGGTTGGCCCGCCCGGGGAGGTCCGGCTACAGGGTGGGCGGGGCGGCGGCTCCGTAACGTTACGCGGATGGCTCAAACGCTGTATTTCTGACTTGTTATATTGCAAAATACGGTCGCCAATGAATAAATCTTGACAATTTTTCAACCCTCGCCCATATAGGGGGTGAGGGTGGGGGTCGAAAGGACCCCTCTCGGTTTCTCGCAAAAAGCTCATGTAAAAAGCGGCCGATCGCGACGAAACTTTTAGTACCCTCGAGTTTATCAATTTTACACCTACCCATTAAATTTCACGACCCTGACCCCAATGACCTTTGACCTGTGACCTATTTCTCGAGACCATGTTTGGCCGGAAGCGCGATTGGGCGTATGTTTGCTTGCATTAGCCGCGCGTTTGCAGTCTTTTCGTGGTTTCAAGCGTCTAAACATGTGATATTATGATGTTGGTCCCATGCATTATGGTCGGTGTCAAGATCACTTGAAGGTCAGGTCAGTTCAATGACCTTTGATGACTTTGGTTCACCTTTTTTAGTTTTACATGCTTCCAGGCTAGTTTTTGGAGCTGATTTCGAATTTAGTAACCATTTGAACATTTAGGAAGAAGTTTTGGTGCCTTCGTAACATGCAACGAAGCTGTCACTGGCGGTTGACACCTATTAATTATGAATACCCGGCAGGACTGGTTGGCCTGACCTGACCTGACCCGACCTACGTTCGCGGCTAGCAAAACACCAATACGGGCGAGGGTTAGTGACATGAAGGTGCTTATGGTGTAAGTCTTTGTTTTTACTCCCATTGCTGAGGTTCAGTTTTATCGGTGCGTGTATTTCAACAACCATCTACCGATTCATGTGCTTCACCAGGAACATTCACACAGAAACATAATTAGATGTTGATTTTTTTTTTTCAAGCAAACTTTGGACAATCATAAGAATTTACCAGAGAAATGATGGGAATTTCGTAAACGATTCCTCCTCCTAACATGCCCATCATTGCTGGGACCCACAATTTTATGCCTCTTATTTGCGGTTAAATTCCAGGATTTCGTAATCAGAGTCGGAGTCGTTCAGAGTCAACAGTTCTGACCCTGCAGTCAGAGTCGGAATCGGAATCGATTTTGGAATCCGGACCAAGACTCGTAGTCTGAGTCACCGAAAATCCATCGACTGCGTGGACTTGCCATGGCTGCGGAGTCAGAGTCCGAGTCGATCGTATAAGTCGACAGTTTTGCCCGGAGTCAGAGTTAAAATTGACTTTTGAAAGCCGTAGTCGGAGTCGGAGTAACTCCATCGACTTCACAGCCCTGGCCTGGTAAGCACATCACCCGTCGTAAGCTAGTTCTCCCTACTTTTAGAGGCGGAACTATGCCATTATTTGTCAGCAAGCATTTAGAATGCATCGTAAAAGGTCTCACATAGGTTTAAGTTTCAATTTTGAAACCAGGGAACCATTTTCAACGGATCCGAGCAGCGCTGGGATTTAATTCGCGCTAAACTGGTGTTTGGCCACACTGTGCGCCGAGCCGGCTGGCCGCGCGGCTCGGCGTCGTCCCGGCAGGCCACCGGACACCTTCAGACCCAGACGGCAGTGTCGAGTGATTCTGCGCCGCCGCCGCCGCCGCCGGGAGAGCCAGGGAGCTGAGAGACAGAATCAGAATCAGAATGGCCGTTTTCACGACGGAATAGCAGGCATCTATTTAATCCCCATTTGATCCTTTGGTTCCTCAGGAATTTTAGTAGTTCTTTTTAGTAGGTTCCCCAGCTTTCGAATGAATGGTGCGTTAGTTTGCTATTTTTCTATTAAATATCACATCGTGTTAGCGAGCAAATAGGCATTTTTGATATCTTCGCAAAGACGGCCGGCGCTCGGGGGGCGGCGGTCGGTCCGCCGCGCCACGCCGCTCACACATGTGTCATCTGGCCCCTGTCCTGGTTCTCATGCCCACGTGTTGTGCGTACCACGAGGGCTGAGACGGGACGGGGGCCTGACAGTCTTCGATGGGACTCCACCGGTGCGCGACGGCCCGGTGCACGACGTGGCCGACGTGGCCTTACGTACGACGCGGCCGACGTGGCCCTACGAGAACGATTCAGTGAACCGCATTTGTGACCGCCGTATTTTGTGCATTTTAATCGTTTCCGTTTCATTCAAGAATAGACTTTTACTTATATGAACAATAACTTTATGGTCCTCCGGGTGACGAAAGAGAACGAGTGAACGATCACGAGCACGCACGAACATTTCCGTATTGAACGAGTGAACTGTACGTTTCTCACGAACATTCTGGTCCTCCGGGCCGGATATCAGTGAACTAGTGTGATGGATTTACAGTGACGACGCGGTGTTGTGAACTGTGAGTACAATGTCTGACAAGCGGTCACGACATGCCAGTGATGCGAAATCACATCAAAGCCGCCGAAGCTCGTATCACACGAGGAGCGAGGCGAGCTTCAGCACGGCGTCCTCCGGTCTCAGTGAAGCCCGCCGCCGGGCTGCACTTAGCCAGCTCCAGGCGGAACAGGCCCAGCGCGCCGCCGCCGCCAAGGCTGAGCTGGCCCGGCGTCTGGCGGAGGCGGACGCGGAGCAGGCCCGGCGTCAGGCGGAGCAGGCGGAGGCGCAGGCAGCGCTGGAAGCTCAGGCGGCGAAGGATGAAGCAGAATGCCGCCAGCTGGAGTTGGAGCTGCTGGAGCAGGAGGAGCGGGGTTCGCAGCTCGCTCGTTCTTACGTTGCACCATCCGTCGCCGGCCTCCCGGTGGTTGCAACAGAGCCACCGGTGCAGGTATGCGTGTCTCGACAGACGGACGAGTCGGTCACGCGCACCCGACAGTGGCTGACTCAGTCTCAGCTACACGTGCCACCAGTGGATACGGCTCCCGTCAGCGCTGTGCCTCCACCTGCAATGCGTCTGCAGCGCCCGTCCAGTGACGACACGCGAGCGGTCCCGCATCTGCCGCGCATCACACTGGAGAAGTTCGGAGGCTCTGCCATCGAGTGGCCGCGGTGGATGGCCCTCTTCAAAGCGCTGGTACACGACCGCGCCGACCTCACCGACGTAGAACGGCTGACCTATCTGCAGACTCACCTGACGGGGCCGGCGAGAGAGTCTGTGCGGGGCATGCTCTGCGACGCCAGTCTATATAGCACTGCCCTGGGTGAGCTGGAACGAGAGTTTGGTGACCCGTCCCGTGTAATACACGCCACGATGAAAAGACTGCTCACAGCGCGGCCAGTGAAAGACGGTGACCTGTCAGCGCTCACAGAGCTGTCTCGTGAGCTCCACACCGCGGTGAGCGTCCTACAGTGTCTGCACGAGCACGACCTCGCTGCCGCCACGAACGTCACCACTGTGACTGGGAAGCTACCAGCCTCCCTCGCCTGGAGGTGGGGCGAGCACATGTTGGAAAATGGCATCACTCGTCCGACGCTCGTCGATCTCGACGAATGGCTACGCCGCCATGTGTCAGCTGGTCGGTTGGCCTTGAACGTGACCACCAAGCAGCTGCCGAAGGTCGAGGCTAACGACGCTGAGTGCCGCCCGAGACGCGTGTTTACCACCACGTCGGCGCGGCCCACGCCGGCGGCTGTAAAGCGGGAGAGGACAGCTGCCATAAAGTCATCTGCAGCGGACGGGAACAGCGACTGGTGTGCCATGTGTCAGCAAACACACGAGCTCCAGCACTGTGACGAATTTCTCGCGCTGACTGTGAGTGAGAAGGCAGAGTTCGTCGGCAGAAACGGACTGTGCTTTAACTGCCTGGGTCGCGATCACATCAGCGCCACGTGTCCCAGTGATGCACGATGTGACGCGGAGCACTGCGGCAGGCGTCATCACACGCTGTTACACAATGGAGGACGAGTGTTTCCGCTGCGCGATTCCGATGATAGTACGCCGTCATCTGCCAAACATGTCGGCACCGCATCGGCCGAGCCTCGCAGTGATATTCTCCTGCAGGTGGTGCCCATCACCGTAAATGGGCCGGCAGGTAGCCGCACCACGAACGCGCTCCTGGATCTCGGGAGTCAGATCACACTGATCACCGACGACCTGTGTGACCGACTCGGCAGCTCGGGGCCCACCGACAAATTGGTGCTGAGTACGCTGAGTGGGACCCAAACGACGACGTCACGACGCGTATCCTTCACCGTTGAGGCTGTGGGCGGCGACGGCAGGGCACACCGTATACGAAACGCCCAAACGACGCCGACGTTAAACGTGTCAGCCAAGGCCGTGGACTGCACAGTGGCAAAGGAGAAATGGCCGCACCTGGCCGACCTGGATCTCCCCAGCGCCACCCAAGGCCCAGTGGAGGTGCTCCTGGGAACCGACGTCATCGAACTTATTGTGCCGCGGGAAGCGATCGAGGGACCGACGGGAACGCCGTGCGCCGTAAGGACGCTGTTGGGATGGACGGTGACCGGGCGGGCGTCGGAACGCTCGGTGCTCGATGATGAACACGTTGTCAATCACGTTCGTGTCAGTGATAAAACGAGTGCAGTCGCTGACCTTCACACCCAGGAATCATCAGAGACGACCCAGTGGTGTCACGCAGCCGAGCCGCCGGGCCCGGCCGACATCTTCAGCAGAGGCGGCCCGGGGACGGACCTCGCCCCCGGCGGACCGTGGATACGAGGTCCAGCTGCGCGGTCCGGCCCGGCCGCCCTCTCCGACGACGAGACGAGGGTGACAGCGTGCGTCACCGAGCGAGCGGAGCCGGTCGTAAACAGCAGTGACTTCTCGTCCTGCCTCATGGACTCCGGCGGCCTGCTCAGAGTCGGTGACCGTCGCTGGAAGCGGAAGAACACGCAGCCGCAGGATCGCTCCTGGCGACGCCGGCGGCGAGAGTGTCTCCCCGCGCACGCCGACCGCACACTGCATGTCGATCATGGACACGACCGAGGTCAGGGTTGGCGAACTAGTGCGACTGACCGACGTAAACGTACCACGTGGACATTGGTCGGTGAGATGAGCGGAGTGTGTGACCCTGGTGTGGGCGGTCTTATTCCCGCCGTTGACGTGACGACTGATACCGGCCAATACAGGCGGCCTGTCTCTCGTCTCTGCCGTCTTGAGTGCGACGGCGACGGACAGTAAATGGACTCGGAGAGATAATATGCGCGCGCGTGGGACGACTGAAGTGAGTCGTTTACGACCCTGCCGTGCCGCCGGCGAGCAGTGTCGAGATCTGGACATCTATTAGTGTTTCCTGCCCTCGTCATTCGCGGTGTAAGCGTGTCTGTGTGTGTGTGCGTGTGAGAGTGAGCCGCTCACTCTGTCCGCGGTCAATGGTCATTTGTGTTTAGTGTTCAGCCATTAGCTATCAACTGTGAGCCGTGTGACGATGCTACGCGTTCACTGTGACAGTGTCCCTCCCGGCCCACTTGGCCGGTCGGTCTACGAATGAGCTAGTTTACGACCTTAGAGTGCGCAGTGTTAGATTAGTCTATGGTACCACGCCCATGTTAGCGCTAGTTTCTGTTCGCGTCCGCTCCGTTCGGTAATGCAATGTGTGTTATGTGTTGTACGCTGGGTGCTGGGTGTTTGTGTGTCGGCAATGTGACGGCACTGTCACTGCCGCCAGTGCCTCTCGAGCGAGTGTTCGTAGTTAACGACATGCGTCAGTGCGTGACAACGGTGACAGTGACCGGCGGCCGGGACCGCGCCGTCGTATAGTTTTACGACTGGGCGCGTGATTGTTGTCAGGAATGACCTCCGCCCCGGCCAGACTCTGTAGTGCGTAATGCGTATTGTATGTGAGTGTATGTATATCGCGCATGTTGAACGGATCGTTACGAGTGTGTGCGTGCGTACGGGACGCTTGAACGATTGCTCGCTAGTTGTTGGATTTTCCGCGGATGATCGCGAAAAACCGGGCCGGCTATGTTAGCGAGCAAATAGGCATTTTTGATATCTTCGCAAAGACGGCCGGCGCTCGGGGGGCGGCGGTCGGTCCGCCGCGCCACGCCGCTCACACATGTGTCATCTGGCCCCTGTCCTGGTTCTCATGCCCACGTGTTGTGCGTACCACGAGGGCTGAGACGGGACGGGGGCCTGACAGTCTTCGATGGGACTCCACCGGTGCGCGACGGCCCGGTGCACGACGTGGCCGACGTGGCCTTACGTACGACGCGGCCGACGTGGCCCTACGAGAACGATTCAGTGAACCGCATTTGTGACCGCCGTATTTTGAGCATTTTAATCGTTTCCGTTTCATTCAAGAATAGACTTTTACTTATATGAACAATAACTTTATGGTCCTCCGGGTGACGAAAGAGAACGAGTGAACGATCACGAGCACGCACGAACATTTCCGTATTGAACGAGTGAACTGTACGTTTCTCACGAACACATCGATTTACTTTATCTAAGGATTTATCACTAATATCAACATAAAGCGTAAGCACAGTTATAAAATTATGAAATTATTAAATTTTAGTACAATAGTTAAAAAAAGATACTGAGTTGCCAGGCTACAAAGAATATATTCATTTATGGCGCACGACAGACATTTAGAAAGCAGCGCCCTGTTTTATTGCACGCTGCTAGCCGCTTCCATTGGGTTTTGCAGGCCGACGTCATTGGTCGTTACACGTATGATGTCACGCGACTTGTGGCCTGTCACGGCTCTTTCATGATCTCCACTAAATGAATGCAACAATGGCCTTTTAAGTTGATCTCTGTGGCCATCTGTCTATGGAGCGACCAATATGAAAGTTGGGTGAATTTACCGGGGTTACATGACTATGAGCAAGCAAATGTGTATCAGGAATGGATTTAGGTGGAGAATTGCGCTGGACCATGAGTGCTCGAACGCTCCCAATTCCACGCCGGTTTGGCTCTGGAGCCGAGACAGACGATGCGGGTCAAGGTCACCGCTGGGGTAACGGTGGATTGGCTGCGCCCGAGCACCCGTAACGCGGCACAATTCTCCATCTATGGATTTTCCTATTCGCTCAGCATTGTGATAGGCGTTCGTAATAGCATTTACTCTGCTCATGTACCTATCCCCGGTTATTTAAAATAAGTTTTTGTGGGGGAATATCACGGCTTTAGGTACTCGGTGGCCCTAACTATTCACGACTTTCAAAGAATGCTCCGATAACTAAACACCGCACAGACCTACTGCATTAGTGAATCTGACAGAAGGTCTGTGGAATTACATCCCCCCTCACCACACCCCTAAAAACTCATCCAGTGTCCAAAACCACTTTTATCGACTCGCCAAAAAAAAAACACACACACACATACACACACAAAGCATGGGGCATGTCAGCTCTCAGTTCATTTATCATTGTCTTTACCATGGTTCAATTGCATTGCGCGATTTAAAGCACGTGAGTGCCTATATAGTATATATGTAGAAAATAATATCTACAGCAAAACATCCAAAATTACAAAGGCTACAATGCTTAAAAAGTAGGTTCATCAAGGAAGCCCATTTTTACTTGCGTTGTGTTCCCAACCATGCGATTCCAACGCGGGCTATTCGCAACGTCTGTTAACCCTCGCCCGTATAGGGGGGGGGGTCGAACGGACCCCCCCATGGTTTTTCGCGAATAACTCGCGTAAAAAGCGGCCGATCGCGACGAAACTTTCAATACCCTCGCGTTCATCAATTTCACACCTACCCTGAAAATTTCATGACCCTGACCCAAATGACCTTTGACCTGTGACATACTTTTCGAGACCATGTTTGGCTGGAATCGCGATTCGGCGTATGTCGGCTCGCATTAGCCGCGCGTTTGCAGTCTTTTCGTGGTTTCAAGCGTTCAAACATGTGATATGATGTCGCCCCCATGCATTAGGGTGGGTGTCAAGGTCACCTGAAGGTCAGGTCAGGTCATTGACCTTTGGTGACCTCGGTTCACTTTTTCGAGTTTTACATGTTTCTAGGCCAGTTTTTGGAGCTGAATTCGAATTTAGCAACCATATGAACATTTACGAAGTAGTTTTGATGCCTTCGTAACATGTTACGAAGCTGTCAGAGGCGGTTGCCACCTACTACGAATACCCTTACTGGTTGACCTGACCTGACCTGACCCGACCTGGCCTAAATACATGAAGACATCATCGGTGATCAAAACTAACATGATATTCGTGATCTGCACCCCGAAAAAAACCCATAGCAGCCACACTTTACGACGTTCTAACAGGTCCCGATTTTCCCGCCTTTGGGGTCATTGACCTGACCTGCAAGGTCAACCAATGACCTAGGACCTTAAAATTGGGTATCATCGGCTTCCTCTCGTCACGGGCAACACGCTCGTTTTTTCCGCGAAGCTCTAGCTTGATCAGGGGCGAAACGGCAAGGGGGGGGGTCCAACGGACCCTCCCCCCCCCTTATACGTTCGCGGCTGGAAAAACACCAATACGGGCGAGGGTTAAGGCACGTTAACAACTGACAAGCCGCCACCGCTGCCACTTATTCATAGATGGTTGATATCGCAGCTTGGGCGTCAGCAGCGCGGCCCACAACGCGTCGGCGCCAGCGCACGCAGCTGTTGGCACTCGGCAGCCGGTGTTGCGACTTAACGGCCGGCCGGCCCCATGAAGGAGAAGCTCTTGGTGAAGCTTTGTGATCGCCTCATAGCCGCCTTGGATGTCATCTTTCTTGGCAGATCCATCCGTTCAGATGGTACGGTGCAGTCTGGATAAAGGACGAAGTCCAACGCCGCTAACCCCGCGACCGCCACCCCACAACGTGGCCGCAGACCGAACGGGCGTGAGGGCCGTAAGGGCCACCCCGCCATCCGGTAGGTGGCTGAGCAGCCGGGCGCAGCGGCGCCTGGGCGGCGGCCGCGCTGAGATGAAGTCCCAAACCGCCATGTCGCCATCACCGCCATCACCATTGCTGCAGCTGTTCCCAACCGCCTCAATCGCCGCCGTTTTGCCAGCAGTCGCGCCGCGGAATGGCAGAAGCTCCAGAGTAGCCTCCAGCGCCCCTCTCCGCACGTGTGCAGGTGCACTGCGGCCGCCGGGTCCGACGTCCAGGCAGAACATGATATTTCCATGCTGCTCCGACGGTGGGCTGGTCTTGTTTGGGCGTTCCTCCACTGTGACGTCGGTCACGCCTGCCCCGGCCAGGGCGCAGAGGCCGACGTGTCACCATCCGGTTGCAGTCCTCAGTCGGGTCGCAACGTGTACCTCTTCCGCAGCGTGGAGCGCGCTCCCGCTGGGCAGCGATACAGCCAAAAGTAGCATAGCATGCGGGCGGTGTACATACAGCTGGTGACCGCGTGAGCCGCCAATCGAAGCTCACGGCTTATAAGCTCGACGCGGGCATCACACGCCGTCCCGATGGGAGCTCCACGACGCCGCCGCGAACTCCAGCGCGGCTCGCAGCGCGAAGACCAGTACGGACGGCCGGGGCAAACGGCGTGCGGGAGTCGCAGGCGACGTTCTGCGGACAGAAAGGGTTGGGCATAAGCTGGTCGGCAGGACACTCTTGAGCCGAGCCTTTGATGTAATTACAGATGATCCAGAAGCATGCACAAAAATTCATGACACACTATTCTCATTTATGTATTTGCTACATATGATATGATATACCAGCTCATGATCAGTGACGCATTCTGGGCAATATGTTCTAAAGTGAAGTAACTGAAGTTACAGCTTAAAAGCTTAAAAAGCAGCTTAAAAAAAAACACACACATTCGATAGCTTATGAGAATAACATGCCTTGTGTGCTTAATGCAGGAAAATATTTTTTTTCACTTTTTTAGAAACAGCAAAAGAGTTGTCAACAAGCCATGTCAACTATCTTAACAATTTTTATGGAAACTGCTCTAGCTAGCTTAAAGTTCCACAACGTTTCCGGAGCACCGTACCCAAACTCAGTTCATGCTACAAGAAAAAACAGTAATAATGCCTCCTAATTTTGAATGAAATATAGGTATGAGTAATTTGATTTGGAAAGCAACAAATTTCCGCACATCATTTTAGCAAAATTACTATTTTCTTCAGCCATCAGGTTACACAAAACTATAGTAAACTTTATGATCTAGTTTACACAAAACCAAAGCCCCGATTTTAACAAATGTAGATAAAATTTAAACAATTTTAAAAAATGTATCGTGGAGAAAATGAAAAGTGTAGATTTGTAAAGCCGGGATATTTCAATTTCACGGATTAGGCACTTAACCCTCGCCGGCCGAGGGGGGGGGGGGCGGGTGCCGCCCCCCCCCCCCATAGGGTTTTTTCGCAATAGCTCCGAACACGCTGGCGATAGAGAGCTGAAATTTGGCATACCTGACCTTTGATCCAAGCCGCATCTTTTGACACCAACCGCATTTTTGGGTCAGGTCAGGTCACTGACCTATGACGTCATAAGTGAACCTCTGCACGGTCTTCAGATGTCGCAACTTCGCAACGCCCTCACTGCCAGAGGAGATGTCACAGGGAAATGAAACTTGCAGGATCTAGTATCCATTATGAGTCCCACAACTTGTATATCTCGGATTTTTCCTAAAGGTCACATGAGGTCAGGTCATTTTCGTGACCTCACCATTATAAGTCAATGGGGAAAAATGAAAACTGCTATTCTGGCGCCGGGAACGATCTCCAACTATCTCAAGCACACAGAGCGTGATTTGATGCACTCCTTGCAAGGTAAGATGCGTCACTTTTGCAATGTTGACCTTCCGTGACGTCATTTATGACGTCATCAAGGTCATATTAGTTTTTCGTCAATAACTCTTGATCAAATTGAGCTAGCGAGTCGTGAAAGCCACCAATGGACTCAGGAAGACCTGCCGAATCGAATGATATGCGACATGACCTCTTTCGACCAACTTCGTGACCTGGGGGTGCTGACCTGACCTTGACCTGAGGTCAACACCCCAAGTTGACCTGACCCGGACAAAAAGTATATCATTCGACGCGCCTGAGCGAGACAAACACGATGCTGCCAAAATCGGCGCTCTGCGGCCGTTTTTTGCGAAGTTATTCACCAAAAACTGAACCGTACCTTGGGGCACTTGACCTGACCTCAGAGGTCATCGGTTGACCTAGGACCTTAAAATCGGGTACCAATCTCTGCGTCTCGTAACGGCGCACACGCTCGTTTTTTCCGCGACGCGCTAGCTCCACCAGGGGCGAAACGGCGAGGGGGGGTCGTACCCGCCCCCCCCCCCTCGGCCGGCGCGTATGTAGAAAACCAATAGGTCCGGCGAGGGTTAAAGAAATATCTTCACCTTTCTTTGAGCCACCAGCCTTCACCCAAGTTTTACACGAAGGTAGTGAAGCAGACAATGTGGCAACTCAAAATTGTGATGGTTTGAGATAATTATGACGGTAAAAGAAAAAGCAACACAAGGTTCTTTACCCTCGTTTTTTTCACATGGGTTCAGATGAGGCTTCAACTGTTGCCGACCTGAGGAGCTATAGGAACTTGAGCTTTCCAAAACTCAATTTCTAAGGGCACTGAGCAGTGTTTGGCTTTCACACGAATGCGATAGTAAGTTATATGAAGTTGACAAAGCAAGCAAAGCAAAGCATGATGCCCCGCGCGTCCGCCCGCGACCACGCCCCGCGTCCGACTCCCGACCGCCGCGTGACCCGAGGCGCCCGGCGGTCACGTGACCTACCGGCCGGGACTGCAAACGGCCCTCACCACCATTCTTGTATGACGTCATATCCTACTGAGGTGCTGATTGGTCGGAATTAGATACCTGAAGGTAATTATCTGCCGTAGTTATTTTTGTTTCATTGTTTTGCGTGTTTTCTTATATGAAATGTAATCAAAAAATTTGTCATATTTTAATCACCATTAAAACATAACTGAATAGGTATAAAAGAGAACTCGATATATACTTTCCTTGTTTTTAAGAATTCCGGAATTAGATACCCGAGGGAGCAAAGAGGGAGCAAGTTGCCACGCTGATTTAATACCTCATAGTCGAAAGGTGGGCTACTAGAACCAAAAATTGCTGTGTTTGTAAATAAATAAGTGATTTGAGGGCAAAAAATGCCCGGATTTAAACTTCTAAAATTATTTTGAACATAAAATATTTCAGTTTGAGGGATGTTAAGGCCTCTAAGGGTAGGTACTTTTTAGGTATCAAATAAGTTCCTCTGCGAAAGTTCCGTCGTGAAAACGGCCACTAAGAATATATTTCATAACGAATCCATCGAATATGGTTTTTCATCGTCACACGTCAAAGGTTGAAAACATACGAGGTAAAATACATTCAGGCCAATACAATACACCACGATACTTGATCAGGTCAGCCATACAGTTCTCTGAGTAGATAGCGTCTCAGACTGGACAGGATAAACTTCCTCCCGTGCTGATTCGGTTTCTGAGCACTGGTGCATGAAAACCGTCTACATAAATTTGATATGAACTTGGATGAATTGTGGAATCTAACTTAGTTGCTGAAAGAGCGAGTACACAAAGTCATTGACATAAACGAAGTGCTGTAGTTCGTGCAGTAGTGCGACGACTGTGAGAGAATTGATATCAATCGATGAAATGCGAACCTGTTTGCTAGTAGGGGGCATTTCCGAGTCGATTTTTGATTGGGTGGCCTTGGGCACGGCGCTTTGGCTGGAGGCGGGTGATGCGAACTGCATTGGCTCCTCATAATGTCAGAATATCTATCCACGCTTCGAATGAGTGTTGCAAAGAAAACCCTTTGCATTTAATTACTTATCGCAATCGTTCATGACAACAATATCAGATCATGGATTATGTAAATCGTATCAGCATTAGCTAGGTTATAGGTACCGTATTAGGATAAGCATTTGTGAATTAACACGGTGATTCAACCATCAATATCAGAAATAATTCATTGAGGTCGACTCAATGTCATTTATATTTATCTTCGACTGCCGTGACTCTTAATTCCTACAAATTTTTACAGTAAAAGCTCACTGTCTTTTATGTCGCATTATTTTTGTTTTTATTCTCGTGCAGCAGGGCCAGTTTATTGTTTTTTTAGCCTTGCTTGAGCCAACCAAAAATGTAAAAGCTGTTTGTAAGTTATGCATAGTTGTTGCGTTTTTTAAGAAATATTTTCTTTTATGTTCTTCGATTTGATCATACGTAAAGGAAAATTTGCACCAGCTGAAGACCTTATTTACGGAAGATACGGAAAATTATTATGGGCGTTATAACCTTCAATATTTTAAACTATTTCGTAAGTTTCTTTTCGTCTGTTCTGTCTGGTTCGCTTTTGTGAAATGTATATCCGGTTATCCATTCCAACTTGTTCCAACTTGTCAACCGCCACAGTCAACTATGACAAGCACAGGAGAGATCACGTCAATGTGTAAATACACATGCACAGGCAATAGGTATAAATCATGATGGAAGATGAAGACAACATCCGAACAGTATTGCAAATATTTCTGGCTTTAACCCTCGCCCGTATGGGGGGGGGGGGTCGAACGGACCCCCTCGTTTTTTCGCGAATATCTCACGTAAAAAGCGGCCGATCCCAACGAAACTTTAGTGCCCTCGCGCTAATCAATTTAACACCTACCCTAAAAATTTCATGACCCTGACCCAGATGACCTTGGACCTGTGACCTTCTTTTCGAGACCATGTTTGGCTGGCATTGCGATTCGGCGTACGTCGGCTTACGCGCGTTTGCAGTCTTCGTGGTTTCAAGCGTTTAAACATGTGATATGATGTTGCTTCCATGCATTAAGGTGGGTGTCAAGGTCACCTGAAGATCAGGCCAGGTCATTGACCTTTGATGACCTGACCTCGGTTCACTTTTTCGAGTTTTACATGTTGCTTGGCTAGTTTTCGGAGCTGAATTCGAATTTAGCAACCATTTGAACATTCACGAAGTAGTTTTGGTGCCATCTTAATTCTTAATTGTTGCGAAGCTGTCAGAGGCGATTGACACCTTCTACACCGTAGGCAGGACCCCTACTGGTTGACCTGACCTGACCTGACCTGACCCGACCTGGCCTAAATGCATGAAAACATCATCTGTGATCAAAACTAACATGATAGTCGTGATCAACACCCTGAAAAACCCCATGGCAGCCACACTTTACGACGTTCTAACAAGTCCCGATTTTCCCGACTTAGATCTGATGGGTCATTGACCTCACCTGGAAGGTCAGCCAATGACGTAGGACCTTAAAATGGAGTATCATCAGCTTTCTCTCGTCACGGGCAACACGTTCGTTTCTTCTGCGAAGCTCTAGCTCGATCAGGGGCTAAACGGCAAGGGAGGTTCCAACTGCCCCCCCCCCTCCCACTGACCCCTGATACGTTCGCGGCTGGCAAAACACCAATACAGGCGAGGGTTATGAGGCGCCGGGTCCTCTCGGTCGGACTGACCTGCCCAGCCGCTGATATGCGGTGGCCCGGGTGTTTGTTTTTTGTGTTGTTGGGTTAGGCCCAAGCACTCTGCACCCGGCTACGGGGTGCACTCCCTCGGGAGCAGCGGTGCCGCTCCAAGGGAGCAGCCTGCGTGAGATAGAGGTGCCAGTCCAGCCCGGAGGGGAGTGCGGCGTGGTGAAGAAGGATTTCAATTTTCAGTATCCTGAGGATGGGAACGATGGAACGGACGGTGGCCGAGGTGTCGTCTGTGATTGATATGAGGCATTACCTGGTGGCGGGTCCGAGGTTTGAGCTGCTACCTGGAACCCTTACACAAAGCACGCATCTCCGATGGTCGTTCAGCGGCGGGGGCGTCCCCTCGTCTGCCCCGGCCGGCGGGGGACCTCCCGCAGCGACCCTCGGTCACCCACGCGTTGTTGGCGTCGGTGGTCTGCCAGACGGGACCGGACCCGACCCGACCCGCGCCGCGGCGCGCCGGGCAGACTGGCCCGGTCCCAGGTGGCCAGAGTTCCTGAAAGGTGTCGGCTCCCACAGTATTCTCGAGGTCCGCCCACCCTGTGATGGTGACTGGTCCGTCTCCCTCTGGCTTCTTCTTCTGACTTCTGTCTCACATGCAGCCGTTAGTCGCGCAGTCGGCAACTCGTTTCCTGAGCTGTCTTGCCAAGTTTTGTTTGATGCACCTTATGAAACACACAGTTTGTATTCATTGACTTTGGTGGAATCAAATGGGTCCAACTGGTTCCGATTTTAACCCTCGCATGCGTAGGGGGGAGGGGGATCGGATGGACTCCCCATGGTTGTTCGCGAATAACTCGCGCAAAAAGCGGTTGATCGCGACGAAACTTCCCAGTACTCCTACTCTGAAAATTTCATGACCCTGACCCGAGTGACCTTTGACCCGTGATCTATTTCTCGAGGCCATGTTTGGCCGGAATCGCGATTCGGCGTATGTCGGCTCGCATTAGCCGCGCGGTTGCAAGCTTTTCGTGTTTTCAAACGCTCAAACATGTGATTTGATGTTGCTGCCATGCATTTAGGTGGGTATCAAGGTCACCTGAAGGTCAGGTCCGGTCATTGACCTTTGGTGACCTCGGTTCACTTTTTTGAGTTTTACATGTTTCTAGGCTAGTTTTTGGAGCGGAATTCGAATTAAGAAACCATTTGAACATTTACGAAGTTGTTTTAGTGCCTTCGTAACATGATGCGAAGCTGTCAGAGGCGGTTGACACGTACTATGAATATCCGTCACTACCCCCTACTGGTTGACCTGACCTGACCTGACCTGACCTAGTATGAATGCTTAACTCATTAACGACGATAATTCCGTGGGCAAATTTCGGCAGTTTTTCTTGATGCCCTGTGCTTCTACATGCACTAGAAATGCACATACGGTGTATTGAAAAATAAAAATATTTTTAACATATATTTCTGGACTGGCAACTATAGTTGCCACTCGGCGTTGGCGTAGTCAAAAATTGCCGCTATCGTAACTTTTCATTAAACAAATACTAATCGCCGGGATGCATTGAATCTATTTATGTCCCAACTTATCCCCCACGAGCCTTAATCCAATTTCCAAACAGAAAAAAGTGGTTACGCCACTTCAATATAAATTTTTAATAAGATAATTACGTATAAGTAGTGGAATCTACACTATGCCCTATGGTATAAGCCTGTAGCCTGTGCCCAAAGCAGCTGCAGTCCTTGGTATCCAGGAAACACAGTTCATTTATCCATCAATAAGTGTTTTTCTGTACCAAAGCAGATGCTCTTTACCAGTCCTTTTTAACTATTTATCTTGACATGCATAAATAAAATCTGCTTGAAAACAATTCAACAAAGAATGCATATTATCTCATACGTAGTTCTCACCAGATCCCTATTTACTCGTACATGGTTGATGGCAGGTATACCGTCCTATCACAAAACTTTCTACCGGGTATGATACATTTGTAAAAACTCGGGGTACAAAGCAACTCGATTATTCATGCCTATTTGCGAGCACGCTGATTACAGGCCTACGGAGCCATGGAATTGTATAGTATATTTCTGATTCCCGCATACGTACGTACTTCTGCTGTCCTTACCTAACCAGTAAATCCGTTCGCCTTCGAATGTTTTTTAGACTGTTCGGACGAGAGTCTGGACAAATTGGATCCCTTTCGTGATCACGACTCGAGCACACACTGGCGGTTGTACTTCAGAATAAGAAGGGGGATATGTTGATTGACGAGTAAAAGTGGTGTAAGTACAAGGCGACCACCACTACTTGCACTTGAACACATTCCACGTGCCATAAAAATATAGTTCAATTTCATCTAGTTTAGGACAACTGAACAGGCCCACATATTTTCTACCACCTGAATCCCCATTTCCTCGTTTCCAGCTGGCAGTGCCAGGAATCAGCACTGCCCCAAGTCAGGCGATGTCTCGCCTTTGGTTCACAATTTTCATTCAGTCCCATGAGACAACATCAGCTACGTGATCGTAACCTAAAGTTTCGTGTGCTGTTATCCTCGCACGAAACCCAAAGCACAAAGCCGCCTCCACCGTCTCATTCAGCTGAATCACCAGCATCTGCTGTGAAAGTTCAGATAGCAAGCAGCTTCATCGGAATCAATTCGGTATCACGACTGTGTCAAGGTCATAATCGGCGTCAATGGGAGCTCAGCGGAGGAGGTGGGGGAGCTTTCGTTTATGGGTCCCTGTTTGTAAACGTCATACAGCGTCTTTACGATGCTAAAAACTTAATTTGTTGATGCAAATAGGCTTAATACCTACGTGCCCCTCCAAATTGAAACACGAGCTGGTCACACGATTTAGCATCATGGCACGGTGCCTGCAGATGAGCATGCCTGAGTTTGGTTATGCATACTGCAAGTGGCGCGACTAACGAACGCTAGGAAAAACCAGCAAAGCATAGCCTTCGACATAGAAAGCGAGAGCGACTCTGGTTTATCCAGAAAGGTGATAGGTGATATCACACGCAGCAGGGTTTGAAAATTCTCGTACCTAAACTTCTCGGATTTCGGTTTGTTATAAATGCATTACTGTGCAATCGTAGGCAATCTTTATCGTATAAATGCCGTTTTAGTTCTCTTTCTTTACAAAGAAAACGAAACAAAATCGGGCAAGTCGGACTCTGTGAGCTATGAATGTCCGTAATGTTTCCTGCATCCGCCAGTGGAGGAACAGGGAAAGAGAGCGAGAGAGAGAGAGAGAGAGAGAGAGAGAGAGAGAGAGAGAGAGAGAGAGAGAGAGAGAGAGAGAGAGAGAGAGAGAGAGAGAGAGAGAGAGAGAGAGAGAGAGAGGAAAGAGAAAGCGAGATTGCATCCCATTCCACAAAAATATCTTCAGTAGATGATAAACATAAACAGATTTAACAATGTCGAGAATAGACCAAGAAAACAATGGATGGGGGTAGGGTTCACTATGGTAATGTATAGACATGCATGTATTTTTTAATTAATTTCTGCCTTAATTGTTAATTTATTTGCAAAAGTCCATGTAACTATGTCCCAAGGTATACACGGGGACAGTCTGGTTGAATAACATATGTTTCGTTACAGTATATCCGTAAATACAACTATTTAACTATGAACCGCTCATATTTTTGACTACGCCAACGCCGAGTGGCAACTATAGTTGCCAAGTACAAATCTAGTACAAATAACTACAAATGAGTAGAGTGCTTTCAAGTTTTGAGACACTGGTAGCCTGCCTACATCCTTTCTGGATCAAAATAAGCCGAAGATTTAATTACGAGGCGGGATGGGCGTGTCTCGGTGGGGTGGCGTCGGCAACGGGGCTCTCTGGACAACCTCTAATGCGCGACGCGTTCGGCTTGGTGGCGGCGACCGGCGATTTAGTTTGTTTGAATCCATTTTAAGTTCTTGTATATGTGTGTATGTGTTTATTTGCTTGTATGTTCTTTAACAGAGCTGGTGCCTCGAATTAAGCACTTTCGAGTGCTTTTGCACCAGTTCTTACTTATCTTGATTTTGTGTATTCTTTTGTTTCTTAATAAACGTGATGATGATGATGAAAATGCTCGGAAATACCGGACACTCTGGAAAAACAGCGTCGTTTTCTTCGGGACCGTCAAGCCAATATGGCGGCCGTCTCTGCAACGTCTGACTATTTCTTGATTTGTGAAGCATGTTGCGCACAGGACGTGACTAAAACCGTCTGATCATGATGAGAAGGGACTATGCTGATTAGGCATCCCACAAATGCTGTTCTGACGTCATTAACTTGCCTTCAGCAGTAGGTTTTTGTAGATGGCAACTATAGTTGCCACTCGGCGTTAATGAGTTAAAGACATCATCGGTGATCAAAACTAACACGATGTTCGTGATCAGCATCCCAAAAGCCCCACAGCAGCCACACCTAACGACTTTCTAACAGGACCCGATTTTTCCGACTTTTGGGTCATTGACCTGACCTGGAAGGTCAACCAATGACCTAGGACCTTAAAATTGGGTATCATCGGCTTCCACTCGTCGCGAGCAGCACGCTCGTTTTTTTCGCGAAGCACTATGTAGCTCGATCAGGGGGTGAACGGCCAGAGGGGTCCAACCGACCCCCCTTACACGTTAGAAGCTTGGGCATTCCACGATAGATCGTACCAGGCCCGTCACCCTCATCTCTCAGATTTGAATGAACATTGGTACTAGTGGTAATTATAGGCTCCAAAAACACCTGCCAAAATATCAGACTTCTCAGCAGGCGCGGATACAAGGGGGGGGGGCCATGGGGGCCATGGCCCCCCCCCCTTGGCCGATTTTTTTTTTCAAAAATAAAATAAAAAGTTAAAAAGTTAAAAAGCTGAAAAGGGGGCCTCCTGAAAATAAAGTGGCCGAAATCCGATGAGTTTTTTTTTTTTAACCTACCCACTTAGTTATTTCTTAGAAGACTAGCTGAGAAGACTTCTTTGTTAGAAGATTGGTAAAGCTTTTCATAACTTGGAGGTCTCTTATACTCACAGAGATGACCACTTTTACAGGGCCTCCTAACCTGCACAGAGGGCCTCCAAGCCTGCACAGATGTTGAGATGTTGCCTGAACAGCTAGATAAGCTCAATAGACGCAGTTTTTTTTTTGGGGGGGCCCAACAAGTGGGAAGATGGGGCCTCCAACAGGTGGGATTATGGGGGGGGCCTCCTGGTTTCTAATGGCCCCTCCCTTGGAGATTTTCTGGATCCGCCCCTGCTTCTCAGATGAAAACTTTTTGAGCTACGTTGCATAATATTTTCTAAACTTCAGATTGTAAGAGTGAGTTTGATGAGCTATAACTCAAAAACGAGCTAAGCAAGCAACAAACGGTAAACAGCTTTGAACTATCGATGAATCAAAGATTAATATAGCTTTTTTTAATTGGAAAGAAAAGCGTTACATATTGAAAAAAGTCGTAATATTTTTTATATTGTCTATAACGGCCCTTGGGGCCAAAATTTTTGCCATTTTTATTTCTTCAAAATAAATTTCAGCTCATCACTACCGTGATGAGTGGTGTGCATACTCATCACTGCACACCACTCAGGAGGTTTGAGCATTGGCATGATTCAGCATCAAGATGACTTCAAAATCATTTGTCAACTATCAGATGTCAGAGGAACGATATGGACGTAGCAGCTCATTTCAACGGGGAAGGGCACGATCTTTCCAACGCTAAATTTTGTAGGGTTAGAAAAGGTATGGAAAGGGTGGGTCGGTCACATACCGTAGGATAAAGGAACAAAGATGGGTTGGTCTCCTCGGCACACACAAAATGGAGGGAGGATTGAACACAAAAAGCAGGTGATAATTTACACTCGCTGAACACCACTACTAGCTAGCAATGCATGGACTGACAATTACGTTTCGGCTTCGATCGATATCCGTATGCGTTTCATGTAACATGATGATTTATGTTGATCAATTGTTATTGCCCACTATATACTACGACCGAATCGACGATTTACGACATTTGTACATGGGTATAGGTAGTTGTACGTCTGCTATATGTCTGCTGCGTATAACAAGACACTCTATTGTATACATGACCCTGACTGTGTGTCTGTTATTTTATATTTGTTATTGTGTCTTTGGATCATCAGAAAGAGGTAGCGATTTGTATGGCGCATGTGTACTTCCCATCGCCAATTGTGAAATATTGTGAAAATGTGACAAATGTGACGGTGCAATTCGCTGAAGCAGGGGCAACAAAGACCACGAAACTGTGCGATAAAGCCGAGTTATCTTGATTTTTAACTAATCAACGAGCCGAGCACGTTTCATATGATTCAGCATTATAAAGCTCCTAACCCGTGATTACGAGCAAGCGCGAGGGACGAAGACTCTTTTCAATATAACGGAAAATAGCGGCATGAGATGTCCGATTCAGCAATCAGCATGTACCGCGTATGAGAAGCTTATATCTCAGCAACCGCTAAGTCGATTGGCATGCAATTTGCTTGGTGGAGTAGTCCCAAGAATACTAGAACTATACCCCAGCAATTACCGCCGACCCGATTGGCTTAAATCTTTTGATTGATTTACTTGATGTAATGTGCTTATTAACTGACATGAAAACCCGATTTCAACGACTTACCCAGATATGTTATCATCCAGAACAATGTAGAAGTCGTCAGCACCAGTTGCAGCTGTGTTGCTGGCTTGTCCGATGACGACGCCTTCAGCTACTCCACCCGATGAAGAGCGGGCATCGCCGGCCGGCGGAACGTCGGCCCTCTCTTTCAGGTGTCGAGCACTGGAACCATAATCTATTAAAATGTGTTCTAATATTGAAAACGTCTGGCAGTGTTTCCTTTTCTGTGTGAAATGCAAATAGAATACACAATGAAAGCTTTGTGAACTTATCACACAATGAAAACGTTTTTGATTGAGGAACATACAAAATAGTGGTTTTAATAGTATAATTTATATATAATAGTAACTGAAATTATTGAATTTTTTTAATTGCACACCTTTTTTAAGTGTACCAGCTGTACATAATAAATAAAAATATACATATAAATTTCAGAGCTGTTCACCAACCTGTTGCCATTGTCAGCGACGATCCTCAGCCCGCTGCCGTTGTTGAGGTCTTCTGTGGCTTCAAACTCTACCCAGACGCCGCCAGAAAACTCGGTGTCCATTATCTCAAGCCGTATGTTCGATTCGTCACTGATCTCAAATTTCTTTTTACATGTCATAAGCAGTTCCGAAGCAGTTTCCACGACCATTTTCTTCCGCCTTTCCCCCCACTCCACGAGAACAGTGACTGGCATATTGAAAGACCCGGTCCGTGCTCCTGAAGTGATAACTGAGGTCAGTCTGTGACTCAGTTAAATTCACACAACTACGCTGGGACGATGGGAAGTGGGAACATCTGTAGTCGCTCCCTCAGTCCAACAACATGGTGACGAAGTGGAATGAACATCTTCGAGTTAAAGGTATAAACTCCTAGCCGCTGAAAATCCACTATTTCTGTAACATTGATAATCTCACCATTTCCGTGTCCGACATGGTAGCTGTGGACATGTTCAGCAAATGAGTGTACACGAAGAACTTCTCCAACTACTTTCCAAATGATGTTATCTGCATTGGAGATGAAAAATTTCATCTTCATGAAAGGGTATTTCTCCCCTGAGGCAGACGCCAGCCGGACAATGAGAACATCGCCAAAATGGTAGACATTACTACGCATGGTAGCTTTTTTTTTAATAAGAACCATTTTCAGGCACGGCAACACTACCGCCCAGCTCTGCTCTGACAGAATCCACACTACGTTTCATGCATCGAAGAGGCTCAGGCTTTTTGTCAATCCGGAATGCCATCGTCTCCTGATGGCGTGTTGCGAGCATTTTGCAGACCGCTTTCGCGTTGCGCATCTTGGCGAACAGTCGTTTGAATACCTGATGTTTACTCTCAAACCTAAGTGTCCACACACTACGCAGCGGGCCGTGCCTCCTGGTTTCAGATGCATAATGGAGCATATAATGCAGTTTGGGCGTCAAGCTTGTGAGTCGAAACACTTTCACCAGCCTGGACAGCCACATTTCGATGCAGCGCTGCATCTCGCTGATCACCGCTTCGTCCAGCACAGGGCAGCAAATCAGCTCAATAAGATCGAGCATCTCCAAGAACACTTTCCATTCCTCTAAGTCACAGGGGGGGCTAGATTGCCGATCATGAGTGGCAGTAGCCTCCCCAACGTCCAGCATTCTGCAGCAGTGAGAGGCAAGTGAACCTCGCCATTCCGCAGACGAGCTGGCGAGCATATTTACGTCTGGACAACGAGTTGCGTTGGAGAGGCCGGAAATAGTGGCGATTTCAGGACCGCAAGAATGGAACGTCATTGGAATGGTCCTTTTTTAAACCGTGCACTGTTTTCGGCCGGAATTTAATAGTTACTACAAAATATTTTTTAATTACGTTTCCACCAAGAATGAATGCCATCAGGGCTAAATTTTTACTACTTTTGCATTTTGTCAAGAAGCATATAGTGCTGTTATATTGCAGTTTTAGCGCGTTTGTTACAAAATATGAAGCGAATAAGCGTCAGTGTAATTCATCAGTGCCAGAAGTTAACTTGAGGAAAGCTGTGCTAATTGCTCTTGTCCATCCACTAGAAGTTATTAGATATTTTGCTTTGTGTATTCCAAGGCCCTAAAACATAAGGTTGGACGAAGTTTTCTACCAAAAATGTACTAGAATAGCGCACGAGTCAAAGCTATTTCCGTTGTTTCTTTACAAATATGTCGCAAACAAGCTTTTTCTGTAATAAATCATTATTTCGTAGTTAAGCAACCAGTTGCTATAAATTCGATAAGCAAACACTTATTTTTATATAAAAGCCTAGCTGATATAGTCCAATTCTAGTTGAATAATCAAGTAGCTACTAAATTTTCCAGATGTGACACATATTGCGCACTTCAGACAAATGCGTTGCTAGGGCGTTGCTAAGAACTCTTTCGCATGTTTTGCTGCCTGGTTTTTGTTATGAAATGAGGGAAGTGAGATGGACAGGCTTTTTGATTTTTTTTCTGGTTTTCTTGGACCGTCTCAATTATTTAACTTGACATACTTCTCTTGCTTTTTTATCTGAGGCTTTTTCAATAATTGATAGATTCCAGCGTGGAAATAAAAGGGCGAGCAGGCCACAGGGGTAAAAGCAAGTCGACTGATAGTGAAATAAAAGGTAGAAGTGTCTGTTCCATTAGAAATTTAATGTGATGTGATGGAACATGAAGCAACCTGCAACAGGATCAGACGCAAGAACCACCAATTAAGCAGAACCAGCAAGCGCCATGCAATCAAAAAGCAGTCATGGTAACGTTTGATTAGCTTTCAGAAAACCTTGGAAGACGCCAGACGGTGAGCAATCAAGAGATCTTACACGACCAGTAGGCAGTTACTTGAAAACGAGAGCCGCCAGGAAAATCAGTAGATTCTTCAATGGCAACACATCTCAACATCTATCTAGCAATTTTTTGCACCAGCGAGGTGCTATCATTGTGTTTTGTGCCTGTATCCCTATACTGTTCAAAAAATATTTGTCAATAAATAAACAAACAAAATAATGCGTCTTTTTCTACTGAAAGTAAGTCCTCCAAGTGGCAGGGGATGAATGATAGAAGGTACCTACATAATTAATTGTCATCTATTCATTCAATTCATAGGCAATTCAGGGGCATCGATCGGCAGCGCCCTTACTGCACGGTACTGCGGATCGTCAATGGGTTTCTTGATGACTCCGACTCTGACTCAGACTTTCAAAAATCAACTCTGACTTTGATTTCAAATGTCGGCTCTGACTGACTCCGACTCCACAGCCCTAGCAGGTCTGCGGAGGCAATGGTTTTTTGGTGACTCCGACTCTGACTCTGGCTTTCAAAATCGACTGTGACACTGACTCTGGTCAGAACTGTCGACTCCGACCGACTACAACTCCGACTACGGAACCCTGAAAGGTATGCGGAGGGGATCGAATTTCGGTGGCTGACTCAGACTCCAGGCTTTTAAAATCTACTCTGACTCCGACTCGACGACTCAGGTCAGAACTGTCAACTCCGACCGACTTCATGACTCCGACTCCGGAGCCCTACTGGCAGCTATCACGCCAGGGAGCTGCAAATCGTATGTTCCGTGGCGGTTTATGGCATTAAAGTCGATAATGCGGCTGAATCGCACTATGAAACATCCTTATTGGCTGCAAGAACCACGAACGTTAGCGCATCACCACTGGAAAACGTGACAGGTTATCGATTAATTGGCCCTGGATTTGGATAAATAACATGTTGATGATCATATTAGCACACATTTACATTGCCATCTATCTCAAGGTTGCCCTTCAGGCGGCTCTAAACTATGGCAATTTCCCTATCTTCAACATGTAAATGCCCTCGGGCGTCCTCGTGGTGACGTAGGCATGGGAGTGCCAGGTTGGTAGGAACTAGACTTCGACGCCCCCTGGTGTATTCCAAAAGGAGAGGGAACTATTTTATTTGTGCCTTCATGTCAGAATTGAAGGTGGATCATTAAATTTTCAAGGCAGTTTACAAACAAGCATTTGGTCTTTCTCGTACCGGTGTATATAAGCAGTGGAGTGGCTAAGAAGAAAAGGGTGATCAATCCTGAAGTTCAGTCATCGTACCTCAACTTGGCAGCAAGATCCCCAAGGACAGAGGATATATTGTATACCTGTCCTGTAAATCAAAGCATTTTTGTGCCTGCAAAGGCTTAAGTTCTTTGTGGTGTGTTCGGAGTGAGGCTATATGACCATTTTTTGTTGCATGTTTATGTGGAGATTGAATATAACTGTGACCTTGTGCTTGTTTGTATATTTACTATGGTCAAACAGGGAACAGCACATTCACATAACATACTCACCTAGCACCTAACTCATAGCTGCAGGATCTGTACTTGTTCATGTCTCGAGCATTAACAAAGCACTAAAGTAGCTTAGTAATCATTTCCCACATTTTCTGAGCATCTAACATGACATACAGTAGTGCAGAGCCTAGCTTCAGAGAAGAAACACTTAAAATGCACAGACTCACACCAGCCACCCAATGAGCCAGTTCCTCAGTTGACTGTTTCCCTGGATGCAGCTTGGCAAGGTGAGCTAACTATTGGCAAGTTGAAGGTTAGCAGGTAAGATTGAGTTAGGGTGAGTACTGAGTACCTACCTATAACTGGGTTCTACTGCTATGCAGGTCTTGGGTAGGCTGCAAATATGTGTGATGATTGAGGTTAGGTCAGCTGTCAGGTTATTCAGGTATGCTCATTGCTCAGGTCACATTTTTATGGACACTTGGCAAATTAAAAAACTAACATAACCTAATCTAAGCTAACCCGACTAAACCTACACAACTGCTGACTATAGGAACTAAGCACCTACCTACTATTGTGCCTACATCTCATACCATGTCAAAGTAGAGTTCCTTGGTGGAAGATTACCCTCAGTACTTTTTCTCCCAGCCCTGTGAAGAAAACTAATACTTTAAGCTCTGAGTCACTGCTGGCCATCCACAGAAAGAATCGCTGAGACTGAGAGCTTTGCCATTGTATATTGGACCAACAATCACTATCACGAATGACCATGAACACATTATTTGATCACATAGTTGCTTGGATTGTCACATTGACAATTTTATAACAATCCTTTTTTCGAGAAATACAGTAATGATTAACATCAAAATTAACATAAACTATAAAGTGGATTTAGTGATCCAAGCTTTCTCCTCCAGTAGCAATGGAATGATTGCATATTTCATTTGCCAGACACTGAGTACCTGATGCACATTACAATCTGCATATGCAGATTGTAATGTGCATCAGGTATATAGCATCTAAGCATAGTAAAGCTGCCAAAGTACATTCATTCTAGATTTTTAACTTGATAGTTGATAGTTAGCACTAATTTATCTTGCTGTTGTAAGTTATCATTCAATATTCATACCACTACATCAATATGCACTTATTGTTACGCGGCGTTTCCGATTAATGTATTGATATTTCGATGTGATGATGCGATGTTGATTTTTGTCGTGGTACCGTGATTTTCTTCCTGTTTCCTTTGGTTCTGGTCGTAATGCTCTCAACTAGTCTTCCTGTTTTCTTTGTTCAACATCATCGTCGCCGCGTAACGCCTCTCACGCTCGCCCGTCAGTTTGTCGGCAGATCATTAAGCAGTTTAGATTCCCAAAGCCCAAAATGCATAAAAGCAACAAGCTGTCGTGACTGACTAATTTTGTTAAAGTCTGAATTGTGCCAATTTGCACTCTCGTATCTCGGTAAACGTTCAGTGCCTACGCATCATAGGTAAATGAAACCAAACAAAGTGCACCAATAATGCCAGGAAAACTCAATAGCCTCATGTACTGTTCCGCTACAAGCACGTTACGGAACTATGAAGACAGAGGGAGGGAGAGGAAGAGTGAAAGAGAAAGAATAAGAGTGAGTGAGTGAGTGAGAGAGAGAGAGAGAGAGAGAGAGAGAGAGAGAGAGAGAGAGAGAGAGAGAGAGAGAGAGAGAGAGAGAGAGAGAGAGAGAGAGAGAGAGAGAGAGAGAGAGAGAGAAGAGAAGAGAGAGAGTGGGAGAGAGGGAGAGAGAGAGAGAGAGAGAGAGAGAGGGAGAGAGAGAGAGGAGGCTGTTTAGTTTCGACAACTATCGATTCGGCGTTCATGCCATAAAACGGCTAGCGGACACGCCGAATGATCCCGGCCGCACCTGCTCAGTACTACTGTCTTACTTGTAAAACTTGTCGGCCCGGGTGACCTGACGAGACTTTGTTAGACGCGCGGAGAGAACAGGCTAAAAGCAAGTTACTAATTCGTTTCGTTACGAGCCAAAGTTGTATCAGTCAAGTACGTGGTGGTGACACTTGTCAATTCTGTACTGGGTGGAACGAGACAATAGTCACAATAAAATGACGCCTCGCCGGTCCTGCCGGCGCGCGCGGCTCGGCGCGGTTGTAAAACGATTACCGATTTGGATTGTTACCAAGCGATGAGTGCAGTGGCACCTGCGCATTGTCGGTCGGCCGTACTGAGAGCCGTGCTATTCTCTCTGGGGTTGAGTATCGATTTCACTGTTCAGCGTCATAAACGAGCAGCTGGTGATGCTGTGCGACTGGTGGACACGCCCGGGCAATACAGGCCCACTCAGAGCGGTCACAAACAATATCGATCAAGAGTAGTTCATCTGACTTTTTGGCAAGTGTTAAATGGTCGGGGTGGGCAGCTAGCATCATTATCTCTGGGCTTCCGCAACTGACATTATTACATGCATTCACCTCCCGTTCATTATCCAGGTCATCCTGGAAGCAACCTATAGCCGAAATTGACCACAGAGTCGGCCTACTCTGAGGGCAATTAGGAGCTTCCGGAACGAGCTAGTAATAATCACATTCGCACGACAACCATACTTCGGAAGTGGATCCCAGAAATTAGTAGCCCCCTCCAAGCGGCTAATCATGGCACCACCATGTAGCCCCGTTACATGAGATACCCTTTTGTCGTGATTCCTTAGACTCACGGAACTCTAACCACCTCGGGGTACGTCCGGAAAACCACAGCGGACTACTCCCGGAATCCGTAACGGGGTACGTCTGGAATACCACAGCAGACTACACCCGGAAAACCACATCGGGACTGTCCGGAATACCACAGCGGACTTAACCCAGCAACATAACGGGGAACGTCTGGAATACCACAGCAGACTACACCCAGAAAACCACATCGGGACTGTCCGGAATACCACAGCGGACTTGACCCGGCAACATAACGGGGTACGTCTGGAATACCACAGCAGACTACACCCGGAAAACCACATCGGGACTGTCCGGAATACCACAGCGGACTTAACCCGGCAACATAACGGGGTACGTCTGGAATACCACAGCAGACTACACCCGGAAAACCACATCGGGACTGTCCGGAATACCACAGCGGACTTAACCCGGCAACATAACGGGGTACGTCTGGAATACCACAGCAGACTACTCCCGGAAAACCACATCGGGACTGTCCGGAATACCACAGCGGACTTAACCCGGCAACATAACGGGGTACGTCTGGAATACCACAGCAGACTACACCCGGAAAACAACATCGGGACCGTCCGGAATACCACAGCGGACTTCACCCGGATATCTATCAACGGCGTCAGCGTGATGCATCACCCTACATCCGGGTTAGCTAATCAGGCACGCACCCTGCACCGCCGCTTCTCACCAGCGGCAGCACAGGCAATCGAACAACGACGCCTGCCCGTTTCACTGCCGGCTCACGACAGTACGGGCCCCCAAACTGGATCTGACCTTCAGCCAGCCAATGGCACGTCTCCAACCATTCGAAAATGTGTGGAGGCATGCAGGTGGTATCTCCATGCAACGACCAACACTGCCTTAAGTACAATCGCACTACCTTGACCGGGACAGGGAGGACAGCACTTATTTCTCATTCCCCGACAATTGAAAAAGTGTAATCCAGTCGATTGTGTATACCGTACCAACACGCTTCAGCTCGCTTCCATGGAGAGGTAATTACGGCCACGCATGGCCAGCCGTCGCTGTCTCATTTATGGGGGCAGTAAACCCAGCGCTCACAGAGCAGTCGGGAGATCTGGGCTGGTGCTGTAGAAACTTTACAGTAAATAGGCGTCATACACTATTGCATGTGTCCTAGAAGTGGACTCGTCGCAGCTCTCACTGGTGCGGGGCATGATGCCAATAATGACAATTAGTAGTAATAATCTACCCCATTCGATATAATGGTAACGACTGGACTATTTTCCTGGTAAGGGCGGCTGGTGTAACGCCAGGCCGTATATGTATCTCTTAACCACTACAATTGTTGTCCCGTAAATTAGTCGCTGAATAGAGGAATGGAGCCAACTGACAATGATTGTTTATCTTATTGACTTGGTCCCAAAATCGTTCGGTTATCTGCTGCACTAACAATTTACATAAATGATAACGATGCGGCGTCCCCTACTAAATGGCTGACGCTAAATAGGCGAACCGGCGCGCCTGGAATTCAGTTGAGTTTGGCGGAGTGATATTGACGTAGTTTACCAAATATGCCAGACGCACTGAATGTCAATTAGGTGAGTGGTCCTTCAGCAAGTATAGGACATTACTAAATGATAATGATACGGCGTCCCCGAAACTAAGCGGCTGCCACTAATAGGGTGAACGGCGCGTCTGGAATTTTCTGAATTAGGCAAAGTTATATTGACGTAATTAACCAAATCTACCAGTCACACTGAATGACGATTATAAGAGCGTTCTTCAACAAAGACAACAGAACAGGTTGACAATAGAATAAATTGACTTCTACGTAATGCCCCTTTGGCATCAATTTCACTGCTGAGAGCCACTGTACCGAAATGTAGCATTCATCACAAAATTAAAGCGGGCGTCGCTTTACGTTTTAAGGGGAAGTTAACTAGTAATAAAACTAGACACTATATCTGTTCCTGATCATGCGTTTTCCATGCCTGGGTTTCATCTAGAAAACGTGCCTTTACCGAGAATTATAGTAAGGTTGGAACCCAACGTACTCCGCACTTAACCATGCCGCATTATATGAAATAGAATGCAAAACGTTCAGCCGCAAAACATTGAATGCGTGAAAGGTGTTTCATTTTGGACCTCCTTGAGCTGTAATTGATGAATAAGCGAACTGAGACCTACTAGCAAGTAACAACTATCCGGATAATTGCGACTGCATACAGGAGAACTACCGTCAAATGGCATGCTGAGCACTGAAGATTTTTTTTTTTTAAACAAGATATTGATTACTGAAATTATCTGGTATTGTCAGTTGACGTCATCCAAGCGTTAATATGAGCTAATGACGGCAGGTTAATAGCAAAGTAATAAAAGGACAACCCCCAGATCCTCAACGCTCAAATCGACCCACTCCCCTTGATATTTGACCGAGATATATCATTTGTTAGCCTTGCTACCCAATTATAGACCACAATTTCCGAACCCCGTTCTACTCTATCATCTACCCGACCTCGTCAACCCATTGCTTCGATCATCTCCCTTTCGTTATAGCCCCTCATTCGCCATCATAGTCTAGTTTCGTCAGTGGGTTATATTGTATGTTACGTGCTAATTTCAGGAGGAGGGAGTAGGGAGGGCAGTGGGAGCACGACATATTTGACATGCACAATCCGCATCATACACACGTGAATGCACACAGACATAAACTAACTTCAGAGCAAGCGAAGGCGTTATAGTGGGTACGAGATTTGCACAACTCTTTATGACGACGTTAACAGTACGCACACAAAAATGATGCAGAAGTCTGAACTCCACGAGTAAGTGACCATTTACCGAGATATTTGAATCAATTGACAGACTCAGATTTTATGTTAGTGGGCCAAAAATAAAGCATTCGATAGGCTGGAGAATCTAATGCCGCCGAATGACCGGCGACGCGCTGCCGGACTTACATGATAGTTGTCGGCCGCAGGGGGGTCAAGAAGCCGACCAGTCAGCCCGGTATCGACGGCGATTCTCACATCGAACGATCACACACCGCGAATGACTGACAGTCCTCCAGCGTGAGTGAACGAATGCGTAGTGCCTTGACGTCCGGGACGAATGTCCCGGACCGAATGGTCCGGCGACCCACGCGGTGTACCGCCACCAGTAGAGTCCAGTGACGAGTGTCCGACTGAGAGACAGAGTGTGTGCGCGCTCGTGTCGCCGCTGCTTTTATAGGGAGCAGCGGAGCGTATCGATCGGCATCGATCGGCAATCGGCCAACACGGCTCGGAGATAGGACAGTGTGTTACATGAAATTCGGTTCGAAAGAAAGTACGGCGTGTCACATCAGAAACAACCTTGGAAAAATTCCGTCCTCGGAATTTCGAAAAAAATGTGATAACATCGATTTCGGTTCAAAAGAAAGTACGGCGTGTCACATCAGAAACAACCTTGGAAAAATTCCGTCCTCGGAATTTCGGAGAAAGGTGGTACCATCGATTCTGAGAAGCACGTCACATACAAAAAGGTGATAACATCGATATCGAAAGAAAGTACGGCGTGTCACATCAGAAACAACCTGGGAAAAATTCCGTCCTCGGAATTTCGGAGAAAGGTGGTACCATCGATTCTGAGAAGCACGTCACATACAAATACCTCTTGACGTAAATCCCGCCCCCGGGATTTCGACATTGCGGTACAACAGGCGTAGTACATCGAGGTGAGCATGGTTCGCTGAAGTACAACGGAAGTCGGGCGCGTGCTACATTATTGATCCAAATATCTCGGTATTTCTTACAAGCTATCGCGACGTCTGCGACCTTGCCGTTGCAGGCACGCTTGCTACAACTAAATACCATGGTGCAAGCGGCGGCGACCCACACACCACTAGTGCACATGTACTACAGTATATATACACACCGCTACAGTTCTACAGTATGCATACGTGCTAGTCTCTTGTCTCCTTCTTCCTCCGGTCATCACTCGTCTTCTCCCCTTTCACTTCTCCCCCTTCTCCTCCTTCCTTGTCGAGTTCATTGTCCTCCTATTCCTCCTCATCGTCCTCGCTTTCCGTCTTCGTCTTGCTCCTTATCCTCCTACTCCTCTTCTATCTTTTTCTTGTCCCTCTTGCTTCCCTTCTTTCTTCTTTTCCTTCGTTGTGAACTGGCAGTGGCCTGGTTTGATGTGTCGAGGTCGGGAAGCAGTAACTGTTTCCGTCGGTAGACTGTTGGGCGGGTGGTGAACTCCCCGTTCAGATGTAACCGGTACTGGGTTTCCGGCTGATTTGGTGGCTGACTTCCGGCTCCAGTTGGAAGCGGCTGAGAAGTGACGGCCGTTCGGCTGAGAGGTGACGGATGGATCAGACACGGTTAGCGGCCATGACTGGACAGACCACCGGACGGCGTGCGAGTGTAGCCGTCCCCTCAGCTATCCGCTCCCGTCGCCGCCAGTCCGGGTGTGGCGTCACCGACGGAATCTGTGGAAATATGTGCTGGCAGTATCATGTTGCAAAATAATAGGGAATGGGTAGGACATGCCACGGTTAAGGAAAGCGGATCAAGGACTTGGTGAAGGTTACGTTTATGTTTGGTTTGCCTCCATATAGCTGATAATTTTTCATTCTGTTTAATTCCCTCCAAAGCTTTAGTAGTTTCGTGTCTTCAGCATCGACGCGTTGTTGGAGTGAAACTATGTCTTTCTGTTCCGGACCGCCTCTCGTGGTGTTGTTGACGGTCACGACGCTGGGGACTGGATCCGGTGTCACTTCAAACAGCTTGATTCCCAGTTACGATATTGACGATGCTGGTTGACATATTGACGATGCTGGTTGACAAAATGCCTATGCTGATCTCGTAGATGGCGTGGCTGCTGATGAATTGGTGTGTGTTCGTCGCTAGTCGTCGCCCATTGCTATGCAACATCTCTGATCAACTTATGACAGAAGCACCGTCCAAAGGCGGTCAACTTAGATCTGGCGTTGGTTTCGTTGTCGTGCCGCTACTCGTTCAATCCAGGGCTGGCGCTGCCCATAGGTTAATAAAACGGCTCCAGTGTTGTTCTCTGTGAGCCCGGATGTACGGTCGCCTGACATCAAAAGGATCTTCGGTTGTTCGCCCCTTCTATGTCTTATCATGTCCGAAGAGGCACAGTCGTCTATACTGCAACCACAGCAGTTCAAAGAAGTAGCCATAAAGTATTTGCCTGGCAATTAGGAAAAAGCGGAGCTATGCGAAATCGCAGCGTCAAAGTGACCGGCGTGGCACTGTAGACACATTGTAATTCACATCGTAGCGGGTCTCAGGTGAACGCTTACATATTGGTCTTATGCGTCTTCTCCTCTTCATCATCATTCATCATCTCCTTCATATTGGTCCTCATCTCGTTACCATCTTTCGTCTTCTTCATATTGATCATCTGCAATCTGCATCCTCAATCCTCTTCTTGATCCTTTGCAATCTGCATCCTCAATCGTCTTCTTCATATTGATCCTTTCATCATCAACCATCTTCATATTGGTCCTCATCATCGTTCATCTCCTTCAAATTGTCCTCTTCATCGTCATTCATCTTCTTCATATCGGTCCTCTTCATCACCATTCGCTTTCTTCAAAATGGGGTTCGGCACGACGCTTGGAGCGGCAATGGGAATCTTCAACTTGCTTGATCATACCGCTTCTTTTCTTCAACCCCCCATACTGGCCACCATTATGTTACGCGGCGTTTCCGATTAATGTGATTGATATTTCGATGTGATGATGCGATGTTGATTTTTGTCGTGGTACCGTGATTTTCTTCCTGTTTCCTTTGGTTCTGGTCGTAATGCTCTCAACTAGTCTTCCTGTTTTCTTTGTTCAACATCATCGTCGCCGCGTAACGCCTCTCACGCTCGCCCGTCAGTTTGTCGGCAGATCATTAAGCAGTTTAGATTCCCAAAGCCCAAAATGCATAAAAGCAACAAGCTGTCGTGACTGACTAATTTTGTTAAAGTCTGAATTGTGCCAATTTGCACTCTCGTATCTCGGTAAACGTTCAGTGCCTACGCATCATAGGTAAATTAAACCAAACAAAGTGCACCAATAATGCCAGGAAAACTCAATAGCCTCATGTACTGTTCCGCTACAAGCACGTTACGGAACTATGAAGACAGAGGGAGGGAGAGGAAGAGTGGAAGAGAAAGAATAAGAGTGAGTGAGTGAGTGAGAGAGAGAGAGAGAGAGAGAGAGAGAGAGAGAGAGAGAGAGAGAGAGAGAGAGAGAGAGAGAGAGAGAGAGAGAGAGAGAGAGAGAGAGAGAGAGAGAGAGAGAGAAGAGAAGAGAGAGAGTGGGAGAGAGGGAGAGAGAGAGAGAGAGAGAGGGAGAGAGAGAGAGGAGGCTGTTTAGTTTCGACAACTATCGATTCGGCGTTCATGCCATAAAACGGCTAGCGGACACGCCGAATGATCCCGGCCGCACCTGCTCAGTACTACTGTCTTACTTGTAAAACTTGTCGGCCCGGGTGACCTGACGAGACTTTGTTAGACGCGCGGAGAGAACAGGCTAAAAGCAAGTTACTAATTCGTTTCGTTACGAGCCAAAGTTGTATCAGTCAAGTACGTGGTGGTGACACTTGTCAATTCTGTACTGGGTGGAACGAGACAATAGTCACAATAAAATGACGCCTCGCCGGTCCTGCCGGCGCGCGCGGCTCGGCGCGGTTGTAAAACGATTACCGATTTGGATTGTTACCAAGCGATGAGTGCAGTGGCACCTGCGCATTGTCGGTCGGCCGTACTGAGAGCCGTGCTATTCTCTCTGGGGTTGAGTATCGATTTCACTGTTCAGCGTCATAAACGAGCAGCTGGTGATGCTGTGCGACTGGTGGACACGCCCGGGCAATACAGGCCCACTCAGAGCGGTCACAAACAATATCGATCAAGAGTAGTTCATCTGACTTTTTGGCAAGTGTTAAATGGTCGGGGTGGGCAGCTAGCATCATTATCTCTGGGCTTCCGCAACTGACATTATTACATGCATTCACCTCCCGTTCATTATCCAGGTCATCCTGGAAGCAACCTATAGCCGAAATTGACCACAGAGTCGGCCTACTCTGAGGGCAATTAGGAGCTTCCGGAACGAGCTAGTAATAATCACATTCGCACGACAACCATACTTCGGAAGTGGATCCCAGAAATTAGTAGCCCCCTCCAAGCGGCTAATCATGGCACCACCATGTAGCCCCGTTACATGAGATACCCTTTTGTCGTGATTCCTTAGACTCACGGAACTCTAACCACCTCGGGGTACGTCCGGAAAACCACAGCGGACTACTCCCGGAATCCGTAACGGGGTACGTCTGGAATACCACAGCAGACTACACCCGGAAAACCACATCGGGACTGTCCGGAATACCACAGCGGACTTAACCCAGCAACATAACGGGGAACGTCTGGAATACCACAGCAGACTACACCCAGAAAACCACATCGGGACTGTCCGGAATACCACAGCGGACTTGACCCGGCAACATAACGGGGTACGTCTGGAATACCACAGCAGACTACACCCGGAAAACCACATCGGGACTGTCCGGAATACCACAGCGGACTTAACCCGGCAACATAACGGGGTACGTCTGGAATACCACAGCAGACTACACCCGGAAAACCACATCGGGACTGTCCGGAATACCACAGCGGACTTAACCCGGCAACATAACGGGGTACGTCTGGAATACCACAGCAGACTACTCCCGGAAAACCACATCGGGACTGTCCGGAATACCACAGCGGACTTAACCCGGCAACATAACGGGGTACGTCTGGAATACCACAGCAGACTACACCCGGAAAACAACATCGGGACCGTCCGGAATACCACAGCGGACTTCACCCGGATATCTATCAACGGCGTCAGCGTGATGCATCACCCTACATCCGGGTTAGCTAATCAGGCACGCACCCTGCACCGCCGCTTCTCACCAGCGGCAGCACAGGCAATCGAACAACGACGCCTGCCCGTTTCACTGCCGGCTCACGACAGTACGGGCCCCCAAACTGGATCTGACCTTCAGCCAGCCAATGGCACGTCTCCAACCATTCGAAAATGTGTGGAGGCATGCAGGTGGTATCTCCATGCAACGACCAACACTGCCTTAAGTACAATCGCACTACCTTGACCGGGACAGGGAGGACAGCACTTATTTCTCATTCCCCGACAATTGAAAAAGTGTAATCCAGTCGATTGTGTATACCGTACCAACACGCTTCAGCTCGCTTCCATGGAGAGGTAATTACGGCCACGCATGGCCAGCCGTCGCTGTCTCATTTATGGGGGCAGTAAACCCAGCGCTCACAGAGCAGTCGGGAGATCTGGGCTGGTGCTGTAGAAACTTTACAGTAAATAGGCGTCATACACTATTGCATGTGTCCTAGAAGTGGACTCGTCGCAGCTCTCACTGGTGCGGGGCATGATGCCAATAATGACAATTAGTAGTAATAATCTACCCCATTCGATATAATGGTAACGACTGGACTATTTTCCTGGTAAGGGCGGCTGGTGTAACGCCAGGCCGTATATGTATCTCTTAACCACTACAATTGTTGTCCCGTAAATTAGTCGCTGAATAGAGGAATGGAGCCAACTGACAATGATTGTTTATCTTATTGACTTGGTCCCAAAATCGTTCGGTTATCTGCTGCACTAACAATTTACATAAATGATAACGATGCGGCGTCCCCTACTAAATGGCTGACGCTAAATAGGCGAACCGGCGCGCCTGGAATTCAGTTGAGTTTGGCGGAGTGATATTGACGTAGTTTACCAAATATGCCAGACGCACTGAATGTCAATTAGGTGAGTGGTCCTTCAGCAAGTATAGGACATTACTAAATGATAATGATACGGCGTCCCCGAAACTAAGCGGCTGCCACTAATAGGGTGAACGGCGCGTCTGGAATTTTCTGAATTAGGCAAAGTTATATTGACGTAATTAACCAAATCTACCAGTCACACTGAATGACGATTATAAGAGCGTTCTTCAACAAAGACAACAGAACAGGTTGACAATAGAATAAATTGACTTCTACGTAATGCCCCTTTGGCATCAATTTCACTGCTGAGAGCCACTGTACCGAAATGTAGCATTCATCACAAAATTAAAGCGGGCGTCGCTTTACGTTTTAAGGGGAAGTTAACTAGTAATAAAACTAGACACTATATCTGTTCCTGATCATGCGTTTTCCATGCCTGGGTTTCATCTAGAAAACGTGCCTTTACCGAGAATTATAGTAAGGTTGGAACCCAACGTACTCCGCACTTAACCATGCCGCATTATATGAAATAGAATGCAAAACGTTCAGCCGCAAAACATTGAATGCGTGAAAGGTGTTTCATTTTGGACCTCCTTGAGCTGTAATTGATGAATAAGCGAACTGAGACCTACTAGCAAGTAACAACTATCCGGATAATTGCGACTGCATACAGGAGAACTACCGTCAAATGGCATGCTGAGCACTGAAGATTTTTTTTTTTTAAACAAGATATTGATTACTGAAATTATCTGGTATTGTCAGTTGACGTCATCCAAGCGTTAATATGAGCTAATGACGGCAGGTTAATAGCAAAGTAATAAAAGGACAACCCCCAGATCCTCAACGCTCAAATCGACCCACTCCCCTTGATATTTGACCGAGATATATCATTTGTTAGCCTTGCTACCCAATTATAGACCACAATTTCCGAACCCCGTTCTACTCTATCATCTACCCGACCTCGTCAACCCATTGCTTCGATCATCTCCCTTTCGTTATAGCCCCTCATTCGCCATCATAGTCTAGTTTCGTCAGTGGGTTATATTGTATGTTACGTGCTAATTTCAGGAGGAGGGAGTAGGGAGGGCAGTGGGAGCACGACATATTTGACATGCACAATCCGCATCATACACACGTGAATGCACACAGACATAAACTAACTTCAGAGCAAGCGAAGGCGTTATAGTGGGTACGAGATTTGCACAACTCTTTATGACGACGTTAACAGTACGCACACAAAAATGATGCAGAAGTCTGAACTCCACGAGTAAGTGACCATTTACCGAGATATTTGAATCAATTGACAGACTCAGATTTTATGTTAGTGGGCCAAAAATAAAGCATTCGATAGGCTGGAGAATCTAATGCCGCCGAATGACCGGCGACGCGCTGCCGGACTTACATGATAGTTGTCGGCCGCAGGGGGGTCAAGAAGCCGACCAGTCAGCCCGGTATCGACGGCGATTCTCACATCGAACGATCACACACCGCGAATGACTGACAGTCCTCCAGCGTGAGTGAACGAATGCGTAGTGCCTTGACGTCCGGGACGAATGTCCCGGACCGAATGGTCCGGCGACCCACGCGGTGTACCGCCACCAGTAGAGTCCAGTGACGAGTGTCCGACTGAGAGACAGAGTGTGTGCGCGCTCGTGTCGCCGCTGCTTTTATAGGGAGCAGCGGAGCGTATCGATCGGCATCGATCGGCAATCGGCCAACACGGCTCGGAGATAGGACAGTGTGTTACATGAAATTCGGTTCGAAAGAAAGTACGGCGTGTCACATCAGAAACAACCTTGGAAAAATTCCGTCCTCGGAATTTCGAAAAAAATGTGATAACATCGATTTCGGTTCAAAAGAAAGTACGGCGTGTCACATCAGAAACAACCTTGGAAAAATTCCGTCCTCGGAATTTCGGAGAAAGGTGGTACCATCGATTCTGAGAAGCACGTCACATACAAAAAGGTGATAACATCGATATCGAAAGAAAGTACGGCGTGTCACATCAGAAACAACCTTGGAAAAATTCCGTCCTCGGAATTTCGGAGAAAGGTGGTACCATCGATTCTGAGAAGCACGTCACATACAAAAAGGTGATAACATCGATATCGAAAGAAAGTACGGCGTGTCACATCAGAAACAACCTGGGAAAAATTCCGTCCTCGGAATTTCGGAGAAAGGTGGTACCATCGATTCTGAGAAGCACGTCACATTATCAGTCAACATTTTCTGGCATGATCCTGCTCAGCACGCTCTTCAGTATTGCTCAAAGATCTGCAATATTATAGCTTGTTTTCGGCCAATAAGCTCCTTTAATTTTACTTTTTCTTGCTGATATATGAGCCCGATCAACTTGCGTTTATCAACCAAAATTTCATAACTTCAAGTTCAACTTAATAGTGATGTTGCTCAGGAGTCAGGACCTCTGTCAGCCTCCTGGATACTTCGGAATGTTTTCAGTCACATGCTTCATAAATATGATATAAGTCAATCTTAAGGGGTTCAAAACATCCCACAAAACGACGTACAAGAGTACGGAAACCACCAGATAAACCAAATAAACTTAAAAAGCGCCTTGGAACAGAGCCAAGTGGTGCTCCATTGTTTGTTTACAATGATTGTAGTGCTGATGTAGTTTTAGGACTCTGAAGGTCGGCTTATAAAAAATGAAACGTTTTTACAAAAGTTGTAAGGCAAGTAATATTTATCTGAAAGAACTAAAATATTCCAAAGCCAAACACTATGAAATACATGAATCGGAACGAAAAAGTAGCCCAAAAATCCAGCCTAATTACCGGCTCCTAAAACTGCAACAAAATCAGTACTTTTCCCCGCAACTCGTTGTCCAGACGTAAATATGCAGCTGGCGAGGGCCTGTTCGCTCTGTCACACTTTGCTAGAGGGAATGCTGCCACTATGTTGTTGAATGCATTCAAAGAAAACAGACGGATCTTCACGATCAAGTAGGTGAGAAGTAGCGACATGACATGTCCCAAAGAACCTTCAAAGACATCATGTGCGATGTCGGGGGGAAACGCGCCGACCACTTCAAATCCTGGAATCTCACTCAAACTGCACTTTGTCTTGATCCCAGTGGCCGTCACAAGTTGTGGGTCAAACTCTGAATCTTCCAATGCCTGTATCTGTGCTTCATACCTTTCCTGCGTTCGAGGAGTCAGTTTGTCCAGTTTCAAAGAAGACAGAAGGTGCTCCTTCCGTGAATCGCAGTAGCGACATGGATATGCACCGCCGGAAAAGGACTGCTGGAAACCAGCCAGCTGATGTACCCCGAGATTGTCGCCGCACACCGCTTTCACTTGACACTTCACCATCATTTTGCCACTCAGCGTGGCCAGCTCCTCTCCTACCACCAAACTCTTCAAGTCTGCTATCAGCGGTTGAAGGACCCCAGACATTCCGGCCGTTTCTACTACAGAAGACCTGAAGAGCATCAGTAGATAAATGTCGTCAGTCCTTGAGTTTCCCAAACCATTAATGCTGAAGTCAGTTTAAAAGCTCTTGCTTTCCCACGAAGCGGGTTGGTTGGCACGAACTCATCTTGGTAAAGCACTATCTCAATAACTGGGACATGTGAGCCATCGGCCTGCACGACACCATTTTCTAGAAGCACCTTCAACTGCTCTTTAATGGACACGTATCGTACAACGCCACCCTCAACGGCCACAGCCCTCGGTGAGACATACGGCATGTGATTTCTGCAGTAGGCCTTCAAGTTGTGCTGACTACGGAAATGATCAAGGCTGGCCATGATGTCGTCTGCCACCACCTGCTTCCCTGGCGCTTCTGCTACGGTTCGCACTACGTCTTTCACATTGTCAACCACAAACTCCACAACCTCTTCAGTGACGACATGATCTGACCGCAATGCAAACAAAAACTCTGCCATTCTTTTCCTCGATGACTCTGGTGCTTCACCAGTCTCCTCTTGTTCATGCAACGGAACGGGATCACCAGTGCCCGCGACTCCTGCCGAGGCGTCATTTGCATTTGGATCATCTGTCGCCATCCTTTCAGAGCATCGCTCTTGGGGCGCTTGGTTTTCCTGAGCGTGCAATTGCGTAGAAGATCGGTGGCGGGACATATAATGTTTCTGCCAGTAGCGCACTTCTTTGAATTGCGCACCACAAAAAGGACACGACATTTTAACTGCTTTATCTGTCAGATGGCGCCTCATATGCCTAGGCATTCTATAGAATGCCTGATTCCACACATTGCCTGTAACATATATACGTCTGGACAACGAGTTACGGGGAAAAGTGCTGATTTTGTTGCAGTTTTAGGAGCCGGTGATTAGGCTGGATTTTTGGGTTACTTTTTCGTTCCGATTCATGTATTTCATAGTGTTTGGCTTTTGAATATTTTAATTCTTTCAGATAAATATTACTTGCCTTACAACTTTTGTAAAAACGTTTCATTTTTTATAAGCCGACCTTCAGAGTCCTAAAACTACATCAGCACTACAATCATTGTAAACAAACAATGGAGCACCACTTGGCTCTGTTCCAAGGCGCTTTTTAAGTTTATTTGGTTTATCTGGTGGTTTCCGTACTCTTGTACGTCGTTTTGTGGGATGTTTTGAATACCTTAAGATTGACTTATAGCATATTTAAGAAGCATGTGACTGAAAACATTTCGAAGTATCCAGGAGGCTGACAGAGGTCCTGACTCCTGAGCAATATCAATATCAAGTTGAACTTGAAGTTATGAAATTTCGGTTGATAAACGCAAGTTGATCGGGCTCATATATCAGCAAGAAAAAGTAAAATAAAAGAGCTTATTGGCCGAAAACAAGCTATAATATTGCAGATCTTGGAGCAATACTGAAGAGCGCGCTGAGCAGGATCATGCCAGAAAATGTCGACTGATGAGTGCATATTGATGTATTGGTATGAATATTGAATGATAACTTACAACAGCAAGATAAATTAGTGCTAGTCAAGTTAAAAATCTAGAATGAATGGACTTTGGCAGCTTTACTATGCTTAGATGCTATGCAGATTGTAATGTGCATCAGGTACTCAGTGTCTGGCAAATTAAATATGCAATCATTCCATTGCTACTGGAGGAGAAAGCTTGGATCACTAAATCCACTTTATGTTGATTTTGATGTTAATCATTACTGTATTTCTTGAAAAAGGATTGTAGTAAAATTGTCAATGTGACAATCCATGCAACAATATGATCATATGTGTTCATAGTCATTCGTGATAGTGATTGTTGGTCCAATATACAATGGCAAAGCTCTCAGCGTTTTTTTTTTCTGTGGATGGCCAGCAGTGACTCAGAACTTGGAAGTATTAGTTTTCTCCACAGGGCTGGGATAAATAGTACTGAGGGTAATCTTCCACGAAGGAACTTTACTTTGACATGGCGTATGAGATGTACGCACAAGTAGGTAGGTGCTTCGTTCCTATAGTCAGTAGTTGTGTAGGTTTAGTTGGGCTAACTTAGATTAGGTTTTAATTTGCCAAGTGTCCATAAAAATGTGACCTGAGCAGTGTGTATACCTGACTAGCCTGACAGCTGACCTAACCTCAATCATCACAAATATTTGCAACCTAGCCAAGACCTGCATAGCAGTAGCACCCAGCATGGGCGTCGCCACAGGGGGGATAGGGGGGACACCGTCCCCCCCCCTGGAGTGAGGGTGGGGGGATTATCCCCTCCTCAAATTGAATGTCAATCGAAGTTTTCGAGCTGCTTTTTCTCAGTTACCTGTCATTCTGCGGAAAAAAAAGAAGTAATCCTTTACCGAACAAGTTTTTTCACTACATTTGGCAGCAACTCAGTAATTCCTGTAGCAGAAAACAGTGAACAACTTATGGCGCAGCCGCACCATACGTGGCGCACGTGGGTGGCTCTGAATTCAGGTTGATGCAATCTTAGGGCTTCGGCTTGATCTCTATAGCGTCGTGTTGTTTGTATGCTAACTTTAGGTAACTGCTGGCATGGATATAAGAAGTTTTTTTTTTCAAGAAAAAGGTAGGTAGATATTAATTATTACGACACTGATATTCAATTCATGATTTGTGTTGTCTTTGAGAGCAAATATCAATTATCATGAGGTAACAAATCACATTCGGCGATCGTTTGTCCTATGCAAGCATTGATTGTAGATTGAGATCATTGATAAGTGGAACATTGATGAGTCTAGATTGATACCTGTATTTGATAACCTTCTTTCCTTCGTGTCCCTCGCAGATTTGGAAAAAGAAATGAAAATTAGTCCTATGTAATTTAAGTCTCAAGGTATCGTATGTTGATTAATGAGCTCCAGTTATCATTTCGATTTTTAAGCACGTATCTATAGGCAAGGGAAGGGGGCTATTTAAACCTAGGTACCGTGTATATGTGTACCTAGGTAGGTATATCAAGCACGTAGGTAGGTAGCTACACAGGGCCTCCTCTAAGGATTTTTCACTGGGTGGGCAAAATTTTTCGCTGCTCCCCTGCCCAAGGGCAGATCCAGTCACTTGTTTTGGGGTGCAACCATGTTCACCTGCGACTGGGGGGGGGGATGGGTTAAGGCCTATGTCATTTTCACAGTCAACCAACTGTGCCATTTATAGTTTAACGTTTGTCGTGTGTGATATGGTATTTCGTGTGTATTTCACCTTATAGGTATGCCTATTGTTTACATTAGTGATATCAATAACGGAAAATCAGAATACCGATACCAAACCAAATGCCAACCAAAACCATGAAAAATACCGAAACCAAACCATAAAAAACATACAACCATCGTGTGTATTTCACCTTATAGGTATGCCTATTGTTTACATTAGTGATATCAATAACGGAAAATCAGGATACCGATACCAAACCAAATGCCAACCAAAACCATGAAAAATACCGAAACCAAACCAACTTGGGAACATGAGGGAAATACCAACTTTTTACCGAATTCGTATCCTCTTATACATTAGCCGAATTCGTAATACCAACAAAATACCAACAACATTAGGATCAAAATACCAAATACCAAGTTTGTATCAGTTTGGTATCGGTATACCAAAAAGTTGGTATCCGATTGACATCTCTAGTCTACATACATTTAAGATTTTAAGAAGACTGCAAAAGTGCAGAGTTAAACTTACTATGATTGCTCCTTGAACCAGAAATCGAATAGGTAGGTGATGCTCGCTGCCTCTTTTTAGGAGGCATGGTCAGCTTACTCTTGACGTGTCCTCTTGATCTAAATACGACTTTTATTGACCTTAATCTACTTGTAATACATCCTTGGCCTTGTAGCGCGCTACTCTGCTGGCCCATGCCGGTCTTTGAGGGTCCCACACTGACCTCTGAGGCCCCATGCTGGCCTGTAAAGGCCCATATTAGCCTCTGAGGGCCCCGCACTGGATTCTGAAGACCCGATGCCGGCCTTATACATCCCCTGTATTGGTGTTTTTCCAGTCGCGAACTTAGGTACTCGTATAGGGGGGGGGGGGGGGTGCGTTGGACCTCCCTTGCCGTTTCGCCCCTGATCGAGCTAGAGCTTCGCGGAAAAAAAAACAAGCGTGCTGCCCGTGACGAGAGGAAGCCGATGATACCCAATTTTAACCCTCGCCGGCACAGGCCATTGCGTCCTTCGGCGGCACGACCCCCCCCCCTTGCGTTTGGCCCCTGATCAAGCTAGAGCTTCACGGAAAAAACGAGCATGTTGCCCGTTACGAGAGGAAGCCGATGATACCCAATTTTAAGGTCCTAGGTCATCGGGTGACCTTCCAGGTCAGGTCAATGACCCGAAAACCGGGAAAATCGGGACCTGTTAGAAAGTCGTAAAGTGTGGCTGCTATGTGGTTTTCCGGGGTGCTGATCACGAATATCGTGTTAGTTTTGATCAGAGATGATGTTTTAAGCATTTAGACCAGGTCGGGTCAGGTCAGGTCAGGTCAACCGGTAGGGGTTGCGACGGGTATTCGTATTACGTGTCAACCGCCTCTGACAGCTTCGTAACATGTTACGAAGGCACCAAAACTACTTCGTAAATGTTCAAATGGTTGCTAAATTCGAATTCAGCTAAAAAACTAGCCTAGAACATGAAAAAACTCGAAAAAGTGAACCGAGGTCACCCGAGGTCACCAAAGGTCAATGACGTGACCTGACCTTCAGGTGACCTTGACACCCACCCTTATGTATGGGAGCAACATCAAATCACATGTTTGAACGTTTGAAATCACGAAAAGCTTGCAAACGCGCGGCTAATGCGAGCCGACATACGCCGAATCACGATTTCGGCCAAACATGGTCACGGAAAAGAGGTCACAGGTCGCGAGTTATTCGCAAAAAATCGAGGGGGGTCTGTTCGACTCCCCCCTATACGGGCGAGGGTTACCCCCCGAGTTGCTGGGGGGGGGGCGTTAAACGCGCTTCCATGACAAAATATCGAAACGCAAAATATCGAAGCGCAAAATATCGAACGCAAATTATCGAAAGCAAAATATCGAAGTCGCAAATTATCGAAATTGCAAAATATCGAAATCGCAAAATATCGAAATGCAAAATATCGAAATCGCAAAATATCGAAATCGCAAAATATCGAATCGCAAAATATCGAATCGCAAAATATCGAATTGCAAAATATCGAAATCGCAAAATATCGAATAGCATAATATCGAAAGCAAAATATCGAAACGCAAACTATCGAAACGCAAAATATCGAAACGCAAAATATCGAAAGACAAAATATCGAAAGACAAAATATTGAAAGACAAAATTTCGAAAGACAAAATATCGAAAGACAAAATATTGAAAGACAAAATATCGAAAGACAAAATATCGAAAAGGCAAAATATCGAGCGCAGAGTATCGAAAAGACAAAATATCGAACGCAAAATATCGAACAGACAAAATATCGAACGCAAAATATCGAAAAGGCAGAATATCGAACGCAGAATATCGAAAAGGCAAAATATCGAACGCAAAAAATCGAACAGACAAAATAACGAGCGCAAAGTGTCGAAAAGGTAAAATATCGACTTGAAATGGCCCTCTGCGGACTCCTTAGAGCTCTGTCGAACTCATCGGGCCCTCTGTTATCTGTAGGCCTCAAAGAGCAATCAGCGGGTCCATGACAGACTTTGAAAGCTCTGATATTTTTTGTAGATCTCAGCAGTGGCGGCGGAAGGTAATTTCGGATGGGGGTGCAAAGTTTTCTCAAGGGGCCCCTCTGGAAGTTTCGCCCCCCCCCCCGATATTTTTTAGAGTGATTATCATTGCTTTATGAAAAACGAAGATTTTGGAAAACTATCCCCAAACACACAAGTTCTGCAAAATATTTGAAATTACAGTGAACCTATCTCAAATAAAGCATAACGAAGCAAATGCAGCTAGTTTTTATCATCTAATCTTGTTTTAGTCTAGCCACCACCCTCAGCATCTCAACCCACTTTTCTGGATCCGCAGTGGACCATTAAGGGCCCTACGAGACCGTTCTTAGAAGACCGTGTTTAAAAGCCCCTTGGAAACCGACCCCTTAGAGGCTCCTCCAGAGACCTACATGACTCCCCAGACCGAATGAGCCCTCCGAGTCCGACCAGGGTCGGTCCCTCAGAAGTTGCTGAAGGGTTTCAGAAAGCAGTATACACGTAGGCTCTAAAGGCTTTTGATGGCTCTCAGAGACTGGCATCGGACCCAAAAAAGCCTGCATGGAGACCCTCCAAAGCCGGGATGGCAACCAGGAGCCGATATTTAGCCTAAAGAGCCAGTATGGAGGACTGAATAGAGGAAAGGACTAGGAGTCTCAGTGGGGCCTTCAGGAGCAAGCGTTTGGGCCCCAAAAGTATGTGTGAGGTCTTTGTGGCAGGTAGGCCCCTGGAGCGTGCACGGGGTGGGACCCCGTGCGCTAGTGAGGTGGGAGCTAGCGTGTGAGCCCAAATATTCGACTAGCGGCTACTAGAACCTGCATGGGGATTCTTAGAAGCCGCTTAGACCCATATATAATGAGTCATGAGTCCCAACAGTCGATGTAGGGGCCTAAAAGCCGGTGTAGGGCCCATGGCCCCATAAGTTCCGGCGTTGGGACTCTCAGAGGCCGGCGAAAGGGGAACCAAGAGCGGATAAAGTGATCCAACAAGCCGACATTTGGCCTGAGAATCAGTGTGGAATTCCAGGAGTCTGCGTGAGCTCTCGGATACCTTCGTTGGGCCCACAAAGGTCGTTCTGAGTGCCCTCTGAATCTGAACTCTTTGCGGAGCCCTTAGAGGCCAGCATGTCCCCTGGCACCTGCCTGCGTTGATTTGAGACCCTCCGAGGCCGTCGTAGGGTTCATCAGAGGCCAGCGTGGGCCCTTGAAGCCTTCGTTAGGCCCTAGAGGCCGTCAAGAGGACTCTCAGAGAATTAAACGCAGTGAAATTAAAATGATATTAACCCGCGCCTGACTGGGATATATTCCATAACACAACTGACTGGGGGGGCTATTTGGAGCCCCCCCCCCCCCTCCTATCTCCGAAGTTACTGGACCGATTTTCAAAACTCAAACGGTGTTTGATAGCAGTGGCGGATCCAGGGGAGGGCAAATAGGGCAATTGCCCTCCACAAAGGACATCATTTTTAACATTATGTCTATGGCAGTGCATGAAAAGAAACAATAAATTGTGATGGTTTGCCCCTCCCAAAACTCTGGGTTGGATCCGCCTATGTTTGATAGCCCCGGAAGATCTGTCGAGCGAAACCTAATTTCGACAGAGTTCGACAGAATAATAATAATATAAGAATAACCAGTAACCTCATAATATAAATCAGAAATAGGAGCCAAAAGGTTATATTTAAAGTTATCGAATATTTCGCTCCTGGAGCTTCGTCAGCGATAATTACAGAAAAACATATACGTTTTAAACATGGAACAACAAAGAACACTGCAGAATAAATAGCAAACTCATGCTACACTTCGCAAGGGACCGACATTTTTGGCGAAGTTTGAATAGGTACAATATGAATGTATGTATACAGTGTACGTATTTACAATATACACGTATATAGGTACAATAAACAATAGCTTTACATACAAACATAATCGACTACATGGGCACTGCATAGTGCATACATTACACATAATATCATCAATTATTCACATGTGATTGTTATTATATACACTTCAGACTATATGTATCCAGAAAACTTTGTGACGCATTTACATTTTGAATGATGTTCTCTTTATGATTATACAACATATACATATATATGTATATAATATACTACACATATATACAGAGAAAATATTATACAGAAATATACAGGTCTATCATACATAGACATAAAAATCTGTAAAGCATTAACATATATACAGATGTGGCATGTACAATGCTTACATATATTTACATATATCTATGAGTCATATATCATCTATGTACAAGTGTCACGTACAGTATATATGTATATCATTCTAAGGCTGCAGCCGTGTCAGCGGCCACGAGGTAGTCTGGGTGTTAAGTGGAGGTCTCTGGTCTCTGATGTACATGGACTCTTTTATTTTTCTGTCGGGACCATCCTTGGCGCGAGCCAGAATGCTCAGTTTCAGGTTGTTGCATGTCAGAGGGGTGTGTAGGTGTTGGTTTTGATGAGAGCCAAACGGTGTGTCTATGCGTTTGTTGCGTGCGTCTCCAAGGTGTTTGTGGGTCTCAGGTTAAATAGGTGCGTGTTCGGAGGAGAGGAAATTACCCACAATGAAAGAACGAAATAAACAGCGAAACGATGGTTAGATATGGGTTAAAACTGGGAGAAAAACGTGAGAAATAAAACTAGGAACTCGTCGAAATACTCAGCCTCTCTGACACTCTGCGTACGACACTAAATTTATATTTTAACTGAGAGCACGTGCCAAAAGCCATAAAGATCAAAAACGAACAGGAAGTCAACGGGGGCGGAACTACACAGCCAAAAATTAAAACACTTTTTTACATAATCAAAAACGAATCGAGTATATGGAAACGGCGAAAAGTCAATCTAGAAATTACAACAAATTAAAGCAAGGACAGATATTAAATACGGGTGAAATCTATAAAACAGAAGTGACGATAATAACGAATTTACAACAATATAAAAGAGGAAAACAAACGTTCATGAAAAATAACATAAACACTGCGCGAGGCGGCGATTGGCGGCGCAAAGGGCGGCCGTGCTGGACGGACACGCCGCAGCTAAATAATACGCGCCGCGCCACATGTTCATTGAATCGCTTCCTTATCGAGCGTCTGCTTTCACCGATGTAAAAGGACTGGCCCTCGGGGCACAAAGAACAATCAATCCTGTAGATGGTGTTTTTGAAGTGGCACTTCCCTGCAAGCCCTGCACAGCATGTGTTGCAGCGCCTACCTCCACCTGGACAGGCAGGAGGACTGAAGGCTGATTTAATCAGCTTCTGGCCGACAGTCTCGCCGCCTTTCCAGGCCACCTGAAAGGCAATTTCACTGCGCCTCACGATGCCTTGCACTATGTGGCACAATTTATCGTCAACGAATGGCAGAACGAGTGGGGTTTTGTAGGCTCTAACCTGATCGTGCTGACCTCGTGTGCCTGTGTCTGTCCTGTTATGGACCTGTCCTGTTATGGACCTCACTTTAGCTCCAGAGCTCGCTCATTTGCTCTCTAATGGTCCCAAGTACGCTCTAACAAGACGCATCACACCAGCTGTGATGAATGCTGCCGAGTGTGGAATAGAGCGTGGCAATTACGCCCTCCGATGGAAGATCGACATCGAAAGTAGAAGAGCACAAACGACTCCGAACGACTCCGACCGACTCAACAGAACACAGCCAGCACCGCCGCCGCCGCCGCCGACGCCAACGCCGCCGCTGCCGCCAGGGTCACCCGAAGGCGTCCCTCCTACCCGGGCCATCACCGACGACAGCACAGGACACCAGCCGGCGTCACCAGAGACCTCCTCAGCACAGCTACGGCCACGGTTTGCTGATGGCGACTGCTCGCAGGCACCACAGGGCCCGCCTGATATAGAGGTGGCCCTAAGACAGGTAAAGAGGCGCATTTTGGCAGCCTACAAGAACCATAGGTCTCCCGATCCTAATTATTCTCGGGCGCAGCTAGCCTCTCTTAAAGACCTGGCGAATAATGGAGAGGCGATTGTCTTCGTTGACGATAAATTGTGCCACATAGTGCAAGGCATCGTGAGGCGCAGTGAAATTGCCTTTCAGGTGGCCTGGAAAGGCGGCGAGACTGTCGGCCAGAAGCTGATTAAATCAGCCTTCAGTCCTCCTGCCTGTCCAGGTGGAGGTAGGCGCTGCAACACATGCTGTGCAGGGCTTGCAGGGAAGTGCCACTTCAAAAACACCATCTACAGGACTGATTGTTCTTTGTGCCCCGAGGGCCAGTCCTTTTACATCGGTGAAAGCAGACGCTCGATAAGGAAGCGATTCAATGAACACCTTGGAGACGCACGCAACAAACGCATAGACACACCGTTTGGCTCTCATCAAAACCAACACCTACACACCCCTCTGACATGCAACAACCTGAAACTGAGCATTCTGGCTCGCGCCAAGGATGGTCCCGACAGAAAAATAAAAGAGTCCATGTACATCAGAGACCAGAGACCTCCACTTAACACCCAGACTACCTCGTGGCCGCTGACACGGCTGCAGCCTTAGAATGATATACATATATACTGTACGTGACACTTGTACATAGATGATATATGACTCATAGATATATGTAAATATATGTAAGCATTGTACATGCCACATCTGTATATATGTTAATGCTTTACAGATTTTTATGTCTATGTATGATAGACCTGTATATTTCTGTATAATATTTTCTCTGTATATATGTGTAGTATATTATATACATATATGTATATGTTGCATAATCATAAAGAGAACATCATTCAAAATGTAAATGCGTCACAAACTTTTCTGGATACATATAGTCTGAAGTGTATATAATAACAATCACATGTGAATAATTGATGATATTATGTGTAATGTATGCACTATGCAGTGCCCATGTAGTCGATTATGTTTGTATGTAAAGCTATTGTTTATTGTACCTATATACGTGTATATTGTAAATACGTACACTGTATACATACATTCATATTGTACCTATTCAAACTTCGCCAAAAATGTCGGTCCCTTGCGAAGTGTAGCATGAGTTTGCTATTTATTCTGCAGTGTTCTTTGTTGTTCCATGTTTAAAACGTATATGTTTTTCTGTAATTATCGCTGACGAAGCTCCAGGAGCGAAATATTCGATAACTTTAAATATAACCTTTTGGCTCCTATTTCTGATTTATATTATGAGGTTACTGGTTATTCTTATATTATTATTATTATTCATGAGCCTCAAGCAGAGTTTCAGCTTTTTAAGAGTTCGACAGAGCTCTAAGGAGTCCGCAGAGGGCCATTTCAAGTCGATATTTTACCTTTTCGACGCTTTGCGTTCGTTATTTTGTCATTTCGATATTTTGCGTTCGATATTTTGCCTTTTCGATATTCTGCGTTCGAATTCTGCCTTTTCGATATTTTGCGTTCGATATTTTGTCTGTTCGATATTTTGCGTTCGATATTTTGTCTTTTCGATATTCTGCGTTCAAAATTTTGTCTTTTCGATATTCTGCGTTCCATATTTTGCCTTTTCGATATTTTGTCTTTCGATATTTTGTCTGTTCGATATTCTGCGTTCGAAATTTTGCCTTTTCGATATTTTGTCTTTCGATATTTTGTCTTTCGATGTTTTGTCTTTCGATATTTTGCGTTTCGATATTTTGCTTTCGATATTATGCTATTCGATATTTTGCAATTCGATATTATGCAATTCGATATTTTGCGATGTCGATATTTTGCGATGTCGATATTTTGCGGTTCGATATTTTGCGATTTCGATATTTTGCGCATTCGATATTTTGCTTTCGATATTCTGCCACTTCGATAATTTGTCTTCGATATTTTGCTATTCGATATTTTGCTTTTCGATATTTTGTCCGGAACCCGTTAAACGCCCCCACTTTTTTCGCTGGGCCATAGCAAAAAAAAAAAAAAAACGGCGCGCCGCAGGCACGCCAAATTTTTGGTGCCTCTAGGGAATTGTTTGACGTTTATTGTGATATTGTGTTATTGTGTTTATCGGCCTCCCTCGTCCGAACCTCCGAGCCAATCTCCTCCGGGTCCATCATCCGTGGCACCTGATGGTGACGCTCCGAGCCCATCATCCGCCGCACCTGATGGTGATGCTCCGAGCTCTCCAAGCCGTTCAACATCACCCTCTAACTCGACTAAGCGGCCCCGCCTCTCCGCCGGTTAGTCTTGAAACGTCGGATATTTTTATTACAAGAGCCTTTCAATCACACGTGAATCGAAAAGACTCACGTTAATGCGACATTGCACGAGCAATTCAAAGGGAGACGAAAGCCGATTTAGGCGGTCAAAATTAAGCACATGCCTTTAGGTATATAGAATATGCTTCGCTTGGTCTGTAGCTGAAGGAAAACGAGCATATTTAAGTCCAGGGATGCGGAGCCGTGGAAATTTCAGACGGCTCCGGCTCCCGCTCCGGCTCCGGAGAAAAAAATCGGCTCCGGCTCCGGCTCCAGCTCCGGGTGAAATGTCATGGCGGCTCCGGCTCCGGCTCCGGCTCCGAGTAAAATGATCCGGCTCCGGCGGCTCCGGCGGCTCCGGCTCCGGCTTCTACTCAGTACATCCCCTATGCGATCAATTAAATACTGGTGGAAGAAAAAAGGCGATGGGATTGGTACACATTGCTTCTGTATTTGTATAACAAGGCTATTTTGAATACCTCATTGTTTTACGCCTTGTACTGTCAAACCGAACCAGGTAAATCATTGTTTCCTCTTAAGAAAAGGAGTCGGAGTCGCCCCCTTTTTTGACGGCTCCGGCTCCGGCTCCGGCTCCGGGCTATATTGTTTCACGGCTCCGGCTCCGGCTCCGGCTCCGGGCAAAATATGCCGGCTCCGGCGGCTCCGTCTCCGGCTCCGGCTCCGGCTCCGCATCCCTGTATTTAACAATGAATGACACGAAAGTTTATCACCAAAAGTTAAACGGCTTCCTTTGAGGAAAGTCAATTTTGGTACTTGTGTTCTATGTATTTATAATTTAAGTAAACAAACCGGAAATAAGCAAGTCTAAACCTTCCTCATTTACATTTACCATTCGTACTCAAAGGCGTTCTTCTGAAAAATCAAAATATCTTAGTGACACCCATGCATTCTGACATTAAAAAATAAAATCAAAGCATAGTGTGTCGTTTATTCTTTGTGTCCCACGATGCCCTGGGCTTAGAAATTATGCCTGAATGAACACAATGAAAAGAAGTGCGCAATAAAAATAATAAAAACCGGCTACATCGAAAATAAAGTGTATCAAATCCAGAGAAAAGGCTGAAAACGGGGTTGCGGGGTTCTAGCATAGAAAAAAATCCTGCAGGATCCGTCGAGCTTCGTCCCCCCCCCCCCACTCAAAAACCCATGGCGACGCCCCTGGCACCCAGTTATAGGTAGGTACTCACCCTAACTCAATCTTACCTGCTAACCTTCAACTTGCCAATATTTAGCTCACCTTGCCAAGCTGCATCCAGGGAAACAGTCAACTGAGGAACTGGCTCATTGGGTGGCTGGTGTGAGTCTGTGTATTTAAAGTGTTTCTTCTCTGAAGCTAGACTCTGCACTGCTGTATGTCATGTTAGATGCTCAGAAAATGTGGGAAATTATTACTAAGCTACTTTAGTGCTTTGTTAATGCTCGAGACATGAACAAGTACAGATCCTGCAGGGTACAGCTATGAGTTAGGTGCTAGGTGAGTATGTTAATTGTTATGTGAATGTGCTGTTCCCTGTTTGACCATAGTAAGTATACAAACAAGCACAGGGTCACAGTTATATTCAATCTCCACATAAACATACAACAAAAACGGCCATATAGCCTCACTCCAAACACACCACAAAGAACTTGAACTTAAGCCTTTGCAGGCACAAAAATGCTTTGATTTACAGGACAGGTATACAATATATCCTCTGTCCTTAGGGATCTTGCTGCCAAGTTGAGGTACGATGACTGAACTTCAGGATTGATCAACCTTTTCTTCTTAGCCACTCCACTGCTTAGGGGAGAGTGGGGAAAGATGCCCAGGGTTTTGCTATGTCATATATTATTCGAAAATGACGATCGAAAAGCAAAAACTTGGAGTTTCAACGGAAGCCGACATCATTTTTCTCCAAAAATATCACACGTTCGTGCCTGAAATATGATAACTTTTTTTTGCTATCAAGCATTTTCCCGAAGAAGTGAAAGGGGGCATCTTACCCCAGAGGGTGGGAAAGACGCCCCCTGGCGTTGGGTAAGATGCCCCCTGCACTATAAGTGACATAAATGGGCACGTGAATCGATTGAACGAATCAGTAGTCCCTTCGAGCCTGCAGTAGACACCAAACGTCATCGTAAGAGCCCTCAAAAGTAGTCGTAAGGGGCTTCAGAGGTCATCGTTAGGGCCATCATAGTCCAACGCGGCCAAACAAGCCTCCGTGGTGGCGTTCGGAGACCACTGTGGGGCCCTTATAGGTCTTCATGATGCTTGAGGGCCCTCGAGCCCATCGTGGGGACCTCAGATGCCAGCGCGGCCCGTGGAGGCAACGTGGGAGCCCTCAAAGGATGTCGTGAGGGGCCCTGGAGCCAATAATGGGGCCCACAGAGGGCGTCGTGAGGGCTCTCAGAGTCAGATGCCGCCCAAAAAGTCGCTGTGTGGGCGGAGAGACCGGCATGGGGAGCTCCCGACCGTACTGGACTCTCAATAGTCCCAGATCGGCTTTTGTCTCTCATCACAAGTATGTAATAAATGATTTGACGGGCTGCTTGAAGGACAGCCTATGGATTTAAGGGGGCGTCTTTCCCCATCAGGACAGGGGGCATCTTACCCCAAGGTACAGAATTAACATTAAATCAGTACAATTTGTTAGCCATAAAACTACACCCTGAAACAAACTGTTTGGGACACAGTACACGCATGTTAATGTATCACGACCATAGCAAGAAACATAAAAATTATTTACATTCTTTGATATTTACAATGTTTTGACACCAAAATATTTTTCGAAAGCAGCAAATAAAAAACATTCAATCACCAGCCAGCCGTTGCCAAACTGAGCTTCGCAAATTTTTGTGCAGTTGACAAGGCAGGCTTTCGCTTTACGCTAAGAACATTAATTTCCAGGTTCGATTCTTTGTTTCGCCGCTAGAGGGGGTGGGGCGTCTTTCCCACCCTGGGCATCTTACCCTACTCTCCCCTATATACGAGAACTAGACCAAATGCTTGTTTGTAAACTGCCTTGAAAATTTAATGATCCACCTTCAATTCTGACATGAAGGCACAAATAAAATAGTTCCCTCTCCTTTTGGAATACGCAAAGCAAAATATTTAATAACTTCTAGTGGATGGACAAGAGCAATTAGCATGAGCTTCCCTGAAGTTAACTTCTGGCACTGATGAATTACACTGACGCTTATTCGCTTCATATTTTGTAACAAACGCGCTAAAACTGCAATATAACAGCGCTATATGCTTCTTGACAAAATGCAAAAGTAGTAAAAATTTAACCCTGATGGCATTCATTCTTGGTGGAAACGTAATTACAAAATATTTTGTAGTAACTATTAAATTCCGGTCGAAAACAGTGCACAGTTTGAAAAAGAATCATTCCAGTGACGGTCCATTCTTGCGGTCCTGAAATCGCCACTATTTCCGGCCTCTCCAACGCAACTCGTTGTCCAGACGTAAATATGCATGGTAACAACGGACCTTTGGCCAGCTGGCCTCACTGGGAGAGCACAGAGCAAAGCTTTCAATAATGGCCACCAGGTGGCAGCAAGGGCGTTACTGCCGATCCATTTGCTGTCGCGGCCGGGGCCGGGTATCACAGAGCGCTGCCAACGCTGTTGGCGCTTTTGGTTTCATACTTGTTGCACACTACCATAGTGTTGGAGATATAGGGGTAGTGTGTGACAAGTATGAAATCAAGGCAGCGCTCCGTGGAACACGGCCCGGGCTGCGTCCGCCCGGGTCGCCCGCGGTCACCCAAGTCCCAGCAATTATCGCGCCTCAGGCTGATATGCAACTGGCTGCTGCTGATGTCCAGCTGCTGGCAGACCAGCTTCAGGCTCATGCCGCCATGCCATCAAATGAACCCAAAGCTTTCAATCATTGATAGAAAACTACCAAATGAACCCTTCCGTAACTCGACTCTTACTCAGAGCAAGAGTCACATCGCAAGGTCAGGTCACTGCCGAGGCGAGAGCCGAAACCAGAGGCACGCATTCATCCAATATTCTCGCTTCTAACGTCAGAAAAGGAACTATGCGAACAGATATGGCGAAAAATAGATGTGCGGATAATTTCGTTACACCCTGTAGAAGTTCCTTTAGACCTGTAACCAGCTGCAGGCAGTACTCGTTCGTTTCTAAATTCATGCCAATGAACTCATGACTTATGAGCGTCACTGCGCGATGGCGAATAAAACACATAGCTTTTGAAGCAGTGTATGATAGTCAACAGCGGTGTATTGAACTGACATCGAAACATAGCAGAGTACCTACTAGCTAAACCACTTCGACAAGGCAAGCTCCAAAACTCAAAAGCATTCAATATCACCGATTACCAAATAACATACAGCTTTCAAGCAATGCACTGTGCACCAGCATACACATGTAGCCCTCCAATGCACCATTCACAAATGTAGGCATGTACAGTAGGTCTACTAAAAAAGTCCCCCGCTCCAGAGGCGGCCGGCCGGCCGAACCCCCGGATTCCAGCCCCGACTCTATTGCGCAGGCCGCGGCAGTGACACGGGTCAGGTCGCGGCGCCCGGCGAGTGGGTCAGTTGGCGGCGGCCGGCCGTGGAGTAAGGACGCCGTGTGTGGGGCGCAGAGATGCCGCAGTGCAGAGGAGGGGAAGATAATGACTCTGCACGATGCCGGAAATGATGCCTTTGTGATCTAAATTAAACACCTGCACTGCAGTGCATATCCTCCCTTGCCCCATTCCTATTACCTATATCATAATACTTCAATAATCCGTAATGACCATTCAACGCAAGCAAGCAAACAAAACAACCCGTTTAGCGGCGACATCATCTTGGATAAAAAAACGACAGTGATGATTAGAATTGACTTAGCGCGAGGGCAAATCGTGGGGTATATATGTATCATATGCCGAGTATTTTATTCCCATCTAGCAAATTAAGATTGGGGATCTTGTCCAACAAGTCAGCGGCCGTTCTAGACACAGATAAATGCTTTGTTTTCGGTCGCATCATTATCTGCAATAATTCGAAGCGAGGTTTAACCCTCGCCGGCCGAGAAGAGGGGATGGATGCCGCCACCATGTATTTTTTGCGGTAGCTCAAAGCACACTGATGATAGAAGGCTGACATTTCATATGCCTTACATTTGATTCAAGCCGGATCATTTGAAATCAACCACGTTTCCATGTCAGGTCACTTAACTATGACGTCTTAAGTAAAGCTCTGCAGACTGCACGGTTGTCGGTTATAAAATGATGCAAATCCGTAACGCACTTAGTGTCATATAAGCATAATGGGAAAATATGGAAACTGTTAATTTGGCGTCGGAAATGACCTAAAAACTATACCTCAAGCACATGAAATCGTGACTTCATACATTCTTGGCAAGGTTTAATGCTTCACTTTGCATTGTTCACCTTGCGTGACGGAGTGCTCGTCAATAGGAGTGCTTCGTCAATAACTCCCGATCAAAATGAGCTAGCCAGTCGGGACAGCCATCAATGGACTCTGCAAGACTTGCCGAATCAAATGTTATGCAACATGTCCTCCTTTCAACAGCTTCGTGACCTGTGTTGCCCTAACATGACATTGACCTAACTCCTAAGCATCCTAAATTGCTTCACCTAAGCAAAAAAGCATATAAATCGACGCGTCTGAGAACAGAAAACACGATTGTATCGAAATGACGATAATACGACCATTTTTTGGCGAAGTTATTCACCAAAAACCGATCGCCCTTGACCTGCCCTAAGAGGTCACTGCTATTTTAAAATGGGGTAACAGTCGCTGCGTCACGTAACGACGCAAGCGCTCGTTTTTTTCCGCGAGGCTCTAGCAGTTAGCTCAATTATAGGAGCTAAACATGGGGTTGGGGAATCGCTCCCTTCTCACTCACTATTTGGCCGGGATAGTGCTTGCAATTATTGTTAAAATCTAACATTTTAAGATTTCAAATGACCCATTTTTTCCGCCCAAGTCAAGTCATTCAAGGTCATAGCACCAGGTCACGCTAAGTGACCTTACCTCAAGGAAAGTTCTTGTGCTCATCATATCTAAATACATCGACTAACCAATCGCTTTAGAACCTTCAGCGATTTCAATGGGCAACAGTATATGTATTTGAAACGTTTTTTTGCAAGTTTGACATTGCTGACAGAAAGGTCGGGTCAATTTTGAGATCGCTGAAGTCAATGGGAGAAAGTTGAACTGCGCTTTTTTTGGACGGAACGCATAATAAACACTCTGAAAACATGTGGTGCCTGATGAGATGCAAAACTGAATGATAAAATTGTTTGTTTTGTTGGGAGCCATCTTTTTTGGTCTGAGAAAGCCCTTGCAGAGCTCTATGACATAACTATGCTCTGGTGTAGTAATTTGGTTGTGCGAGCCAGCGACAGTGATCTGCGGAAGCGTGACTGTTCCCGTGGGACGATTGCCCTGTCGGGGCGGTCCAGCCGTCTCCCCAACGGTCACCCGAAGAGGATTATGTGTCCTGGAATGGAACCGACATCAACTACAGGTTGGCTGGTGGGGTGACCTCCAGTCCAGAGAGGGAAGCATGAAGACTAGGGGCGATGCGGATTGGTTTTTCCTGAGGATAGCGAGGACGGAAGGAATCTAGCACCCTTGACCCCGGGTAACTTTTAAAGGGGGAAAAGCGGAATTTCCCCCCTTCGAAAATTCCGCTCCCCTTTCAAATTGTGCGTGAACGGCTAGGGAGGGAAGGGGGAATTTACCCCTTTCAAATTTATTTTTGAGCCCATTTTCAATCAATTCGCTACTCAGATTCTATAATCATCGTTGATCAGACTCTAGTCATCAATCAACGTTGCTGGCGCTTAGATAATTTTCAATTTGAGGTTCCATCCAACCATTTTACGTTCAGTGCAGCGCAGCGGGAACTACAGATTTGACCCGACACCGATCGGGTCAAATCGGGTCAAAAGATCGGGTCAACTCTTCCGTCTCTTCGCAATCACTGACATATCGCTACAGGCGTCGGCGTAGAAACTGGCGGGGGACGGGGGTCATGACCTCTTACATTAACACGCATAACACGCTGCGAACCAGGGGTTTTCCTTCGAACCAGGGTCCTTCAATCGGTCTTGGCCTAGCAAAAATAGTCACGTGTTAACCTCTCTCTATTTAGAAAGGCGCTAATTGATGTTTGGCCAGGGTAATAGGTTGATACTACTGATTGACATTTGCAAGGGCGCAGTCAAGTTGGGACCTCCCCCGCCCCTTTCCGCCAAGGTTACCTACGTATATTTTTTAGCTAATTTTTTTTTGGCAACCTAACAATATAAAGTGGCCAGAATCCGGGGAGAGAGTAGGATTTGGGGGTAGGTAAGGTTCTGCAGGTGCCATCCTAACAAAAACCTAATGGCATTGGGCCCCCCTTTCAGATGCCCCTGGATCCGCCCTTGCCCCGAACTTAATTCCCCCTCTCGAGTTTTCCTGTAAAAGTAACCCTAGACTTGACCCTTCCTTATACTGAATGTATCTCAGGCTGTTAAATCTCCTAAGCGTTTTTTTTTCTCGACATCGTCAGGGTGTCATTAATAAAAATATGAAATCCGGGAGGATAAATCAAATATAGAAATTGTGGCCAACAGAACATTATCAGTTGCGTTCAACATACTCGTAAGCATGATCACACACCCAGCTTACACATGAGCCATGTAATAAATATTTTGATAGACATGCTTAAGTTATGAAATCATCTAAAGTGTTTGTAAAGTTCCACGATACGGATCTAATATCCTGCTATGCATCATGACCATTTCTAGTCAGGTCATGTCTTTGAACATAGGCCAAATTATTCAAATGACCTTTAAAGATCAACTTTTGATTCATTCGAAGCGTTTTGATCAAGTTTTGATAAGAGGAACACGAGGCTGGTAAATTAATTTCATGCAAGTTTAGCTTAAAACTTTTAGTGTTTGTGGAAAAGCAATTGGTTTTCTCATAATACCGATGGTGGCAGACGGCAGTTGCTGTTATTTACGTGCTAAGCCGTTGACCTTAATTAAATCTGACAATATTATTCAGACATAGCGGTAAACAAGCTGCTTGTTGTGTTAGGTTAGGCTTTTTCGGTCGATTTCAGAGAGGGAAGGATGACAGGAATTAGGGGGAGACAGGGGGCCTGGGCGGGAGTTCTGGGCCTCATGCTCCGCTGGGGCCGAGCCCATCACGTGGGTTGGATTGCCCTGACACATGGATAGCCCTGGGCGATGTTTCACGGCCCCGCTCTGCAGCACGCTGCGCTGCGCTGCCATGCATTGTTGCGGCGGTTGATATGAATTCGGCTCCACGCTAGCGTTACGAGCTTCCGAGTCTGTTGATGTTTCCATGGAAATTGGAAACCCAATGCACCGGTGCGCGCAACGCACCCTGTCCAAGCAAAATTTTACCATCGATGACCTCTGGTGACATGATCTTTTGCTCTGACCCGATCTAAAATTGGCTGAAGTATTTTTTTCTGCTTTTTGCTACTTTTGACGCTACTTCGAATACCACTTAAATGCCCAAAGCTGAGTTATAAGAATGATGCTCAATCCCCATTTCCCCTCCAACAGGGCGTGACAGTCTAGGCATTCCTGTGGGCACGGGCTAACAATGACTATCCCATAATCATTGTGGCCATGAATGATTATTCTTTAACACCGGTAACACTGCCATTCTTTAACACCGGTTTCGCTGCGCTGAGCGGTGGCCGTCCCGTTTGTTGGATTCTACGGCTGGCTGGCGGAAAGCGTTACCGGCCGCCCGTCCACCGCCCGCGGGCCGGAACGAGCGGTCCCGCTGACCCTACCTGACCTGAGCCCGGCGCGATATGGGACGGGCAGACGGGGGTTCGGCTCAGCGAATGCAGCGCCCACTGGTGCTGGGGACTTTTTTAATAGACCTACTGTACAATAAACATGAGACGGTGAAGCTCAGTCTGCTAATGCTAACGTCCCAGAGCGCGCACATCCCCGCCACCTGCATGAGCGATTTCTGCAGGCTACAGACGAGACACACAGAACGGAATATGTCTGAAAGAACAGGTACGTAACCGGCATCGATTTGCCCCCTAAGAAACGAGTAAGTCTTGATCAGACCAGTCATACGCCCGACATGGATATGATCCCTCGTGATAGCGAGCGACTGAGTGCGTTCGGCGGGAGAGAGCTGGGACTTCACTTTAAGGAACGCTGGTGTTATGACACGTACATCACAACAGGCTAACAGATCTTGGACATTGAACCCTGCCTGGTGCTGATATTGACAGCACCATCAGATAGCCCCGCAGTGGTGCAGCACACCCCCCTTCAGTGTTGCACTCTTCATAAGCAGCAACGTTTGGTGGAGGTGGTGCACTCTTCTCCATTTCCTCTGCCTGTTGAGCCCATTCTTGTACCTGTGAAAACAATAAAATTTGTATTAACTGCTTCATACATACTGAATACAGCCTGACAAGGCATGAGATAGACCATTATCAGAAACTTTATGCACATCTTTTATTACCACTGGTTGGTTCTCAGCAATTACCATCTGCCAAAAGGTGAAAACACTTTAGATTGAACATACAATTTGCCCAGTTAAGTATACTTTTGTGACTTGTCTGAGTTGTGGGATAAACAACCTTTCAAAAAAACAAACTGAGAAGTGATCCCCTTACATCTGCCATCCAAATCACAAAACAGAGAATCTCCTATCCTGTCTGGATCTGACAGCGTCTGCCCATTGCTCAAATGTCAATAACGATAAACAGTTATAGATAAATAGTGCCACAAGGCACAAACCTATTCATCTTATCTGCAGGTTAAGGACAGCATCTAAGCTCTAGTTGTTTGCACTGACCAAGCTGTCCAACAGCTGGCCATGTTCCTTTTCCTTGCGCCTAGCCTGCCTACGAATTGCTGAAGCAGTTGAAGCTGGTGCTTTGCCCTGAGTAACAGATGGAATAACCCCCTTCTTCAGCCTCTTCTGCTGTTGTCTGGCCCTTGACAATGCACGTCATTGTTTATAGCACTGTGAAGTGTGTTTTCTTGCCTTAAACTTTGATGGATCATGAAGTATACGTACCTCACCTGTGATGTTGATGCGAGATGCCTACGAAGCATGCAATAATTTGTACAAATAAAGGTAGTTGTATAATTCTAAGATTAAATGATTGTTGACCTCTGTAGCATTTAGGACATGAATATTCCATGAAAAGCAGACCCATTTTTCGTTTGATACCTACTTATGGTGGTAGCCGGTAGGTGACTTCCCAGTTCCCCGGGTGGCGAATGATAGGGTATATCTTAGATACAAAGCTGCGCATGACCATAAAAACTTACCGTAGGCAGTATTTTCCAAAAAATCATCGTCGGTGAAATGCTTCCGACACACAATCAAGTGTTTGGTGGGATGAAATCCGTTGCAGCCTGAGCCAAGCCTGAGCCATATCTATCTTCCTCGGCCTCTTGTCGCGAGAAAATACAAACCCACCATTCTCCGAGCAGCCATAGACACTACACTGGGCCATTTTCTTCCAAATTTAGGTATTATGACACATGTGACCCACTACTTCCTCAATATTTCACCCACTTTCACCGCACGACACTGCTCCGAACGGCACCGGCGCAAATTGAATCAGCAGGAACGCCTACAGTGACACCTGGCGGCCAAAGTTCCGTGTTATCTCCCAGAGCGTGGGAGAGGCCGGCGTCCCACGGCTCCATGCGCGTCTTCGGCCGCTCAGCCGCGGCGCAGTAGGCGCGCCGCGCGCTGATTGGCCGAGGCGGACAGGGGGTGGATCCACACCGGCGCGGGAGCTCCCCCCGGCCAACCCCCGGCCGCGCCGCCCCCGTCAGTCGTCGTCGGCTGGCGCAGGCCGGAGGAGCGTCGCTGCTGTGCCGTGGTGCGGCGTGCTTCTCTCCGACTTGGTCGGGTCGTGAGACCGGGAACAAGCAGAGGTGCTGCTGTCGTTCTCCGACCGGTGAGTACAGACGTCAGCGTTGTGGTTGTGTGTGCGTGTGTGCATTTCGGTCACCCCTGATCGTTGCGTGCCCGATGGAACTGGCCGTTGGCGTTCGTTGCAGCTTGCTGGTGAAGTACCTGTTCTCATACTTGCCCACAGCACATTTCTCATGCCCACACATTCACGGCCTTTTTGGGACTTGGCTGGGTGGGTCCTGGACTCCTGGTATTAGGCGGATTCTGTCTATAACTCGGTTATTTTTCCTAAATGCATGACTCGGTGATTTCCTCCTTTGGCACCCTAAAAAAAACTGAATAAATGCGCTATATGTCATGCCAGCGGCCATTAGTCTGTTTTTGCTCAAAAGGTGTTTGGCTCAAAGTACTTTTTTCAACTAAGCACGCGTTTTATACAGCAAAACAGGCAAACTTTGAACCTGAGAAAATCGAACGTCGCTCAATTATAAGTTATAACAAGTGATTTCTTCCCGATAATTTTCATATGTGCATTTTTAAGCTGGATATTAGAACATTGGTGATGTCATGCTGTGGAACTGTCTGCAATGTAGGGGAGAGTGGGGAAAGATGCCCAGGGTTTTACTATGTCATATATTATTCGAAAATGACGATCGGAAAGCAAAAACTTGTAGTTTCAATGGAAGCCGACATCATTTTTCTCCAAAAATATCACACTTTCGTGCTTGAAATATGATAACTTTTTTTGCTATTAAGCATTTTCCTTAAGAAGTGAAAGGGGGCATCTTACCCCACAGGGTGGGAAAGACGCCCCCTGGCGTTGGGGAAGATGCCCCCTGCACTATAAATGACATAAATGGGCACGTGAATCGCCTGGACGAATCAGTAGTCCCTTCGGGCCTGCAGTAGACACCAAACGTCATCGTAAGGGCCCTCAAAAGTAGTCGTAAGGGGCTTCAGAGGTCATCGTTAGGGCCATCATAGTCCAGCGCGGCCAAACAAGCCTCCGTGGTGGCGTTCGGAGACCACTGTGGTGCCCTTATAGGTCTTCATGATGCTTGAGGGCCCTCGAGCCCATCGTGGGGACCTCAGATGCCAGCGCGGCCCGTGGAGCCAACGTGGGAGCCCTCAAAGGATGTCGTGAGGGGCCCTGGAGCCAATAATGTGACCCACAGAGGCCGTCGTAAGGGCTCTCAGAGTCAGATGCCGCCCAAAAAGTCGTTGTGTGGGCCGAGAGACCGGCATGGGGAGTACCCGACCGTACTGGACTCTCAATAGTCCCAGATCGGCTTTTGTCTCTCATCACAGGCATGTAATAAATGATTTGACGGGCTGCTTGAAGGACAGCTTACGGATTTAGGGGGGCGTCTTTCCCCATCAGGACAGGGAGCATCTTACCCCAAGGTGCCGAGGTAACATTAAATCAGTACAATTTGTTAGCCATAAAACTACACCCTGAAACAAACTGTTTGGGACACAGTACACGCATGCTAATTTATCACGACTATAGCAAGGGACGCAAAAATTATCTACCTTCTTTGATATTAACAATGTTTTGACACCAAAATATTTTTTGAAAGCAGCAAATAAAAAACATGCAATCACCAGCCAGCCGTTGCCCAACTGAGCTTCGCAAATTTTTGTGCAGTTAACAAGGCAGGCTTCCGCTTTACGCTAAGAACATTAATTTCCAGGTTCGATTCTTTGTTTCGCCGCTAGAGGGGGTGGGGCGTCTTTCCCACCCTGGGCATCTTACCCCACTCTCCCCTAATGTACATAAAACTAGCACGGACAGAACCGCTTATTAGATTCGTACGTCACTAACAGTGAAGGAAATTCGCTGAAAATTCGTGCTTTCGTATGGACATAGGGTGCCAGCTGCCACGAGTAGTGACGTTATCATAGCATGCTAATTTTTGTAGACATAATTTCCATGTATTTACCAAGCACAATTTGAATTCGAGCATTTCTACGGCAGAGGTGGAGATCTCGGGGGTCGGGGGGGGGGGAGTCAGGACCCCCCTGAAAACGAATTACTGCTATGTAAGTCAATGGTACTGCATGCAGCCCGCCTCCATCTGCCCGGCCTGGACCCCCCCCCCCCCCCTGAAATTTTGACAGATCTCCACCCCTGTTCTACGGTAAGAAATTCTTTGCCAGACGCTGGAGTAGTCAAAACTCACGTGAGAACTTCGATAACCAGTATAACGCCTTTTGTGGCGGCTAACGGAGCGAGCGAGAGGGTGGGCCTTGCACGTGCGAAATTGCGAGGGGGTACCTCCAACTGACTTGTGCACGGCACGGGCACCTTACTAACCGGTCTCTAGCGATGTGCCAAATTTGAGCACAATCGGCCCAGCCGTTCTCGAGATCTGGAAGCGGCACCCTGCACGTGCGCACGTGCAAAATGGGTCCCAACTGACTTGTGCACGGCACCCTACTAACTGCTCCGTAACCGTGTACCAAATTTGAGCGCAATCGGTCCAGCCGTTCTCGAGATCTGGAAACGACCCCTGCACGTGCGCACGTGCAACAGCACCCCAACTCTGGCACATGGATATGCATCGCCTAGTGGGTGCCTACCTACGTGCCAACTCTCAGCGCAATCGGCCCAGTAGTTACCGAGATATTGCAACAATTACAAAAGTGACACCTCTTGGTTTTGCACGTGGCACGTGCATAAGGGGTCACGCACATGCATCGGGAATAGTGCAATACTTGGTAGAAGGAATGAAGCTACCCTACAAAAATTACCGCATGTAAATCGGTCAAGTGGTTGCTGAGATATAAGCCTCGCAAAAGCGTGACCACGGCCGGCCGGCCGGCCGCTCATACTCAGAAATTTCCGTTAATCTAAGGAAAGACTACGCTCGCTTCGCTCGCTCCGTAATGAACTTGAAGCCAAACACCTTTTGAATAAAAACAGACTATAACTTCCTTGTTGATATCATGTCACATGGTTATCCATTCTCAAAAGCCTCCCGTCATGAAAGTAATATTTTACGGCTATCCGTGAGGCGTGAATTTTGCCAGGTCAGGCTTATTTGATGTCAATTCCTTTTTAATTCCCTGGAGTCCGGAATAAGTTTGAGTAACGCTACCGAAATTACGGAGCATCATTTGACATTAACGACAAATCCTCGAGTAAGGACCAATCAGCGTCATTGGCGTTTTTGAAGTCATCGTAATTCAAGTTCGTAATATCTGTGATGTAATGGACGCATAAATTTGTTGCGTGAATTTTTGGATTCGAAGATAAAGTTATTGTCAGTTTTGATCTTAACGATATTTAGCCCTGTGAGGGAAAATGAAGAGCATCAAGGAGAAAAAGGAAAATCTTCTGTACGAATTGCTTCTTTGCAGCCTTGACTGTCGTAATTTCGTATAACAATCGCGCCGCGCCACTTCGTAGTTTCTTCAGATTGCCTGGCTGGTGTTCTCAATAAATTAGTTTGATATACTCGTAATGCAATCAATGATGTGGTGGCGCCTTCATCTACAAGCATGTTTAAAGGCAGGTTAGGCCAAAATTTCAGCTGCAGAAAACGGCTATCAAATGCAAAATGGTTTTCACGCATTTCAGTCCATCGTATGTTCAGTTGAAGTCCAAAGAATCATTTTGTCGACCCGGATACACGTTTGTTGGCACTGGTATCACTGTCAATGTTACCAAATGCCGTGAATAGAATAGTACGGCACTTTAGGTATAAGATTTGGCACTGCATGGCCCAATCTTATAAAATAGAATAGAATAGAATAGTACGGCATTTTATTCTATTTACGGCATTTGGTAACATTAACAGTGATACCAGTGCTGACAAACGGTTATCCGAGTCAACGAAATGATTCTGTGAACCGTCAACATACGATGGACTGAAATGCGTGAAAACAATTTTGCATTTGATAGCCGTTTTCTGCAGCTGAAATTCAGCCAGTGCTGCCATATCCATTCCACGGCGTTTATAAGATTGAGCCCTCGGAGGAGTGGTATCAGTTATAAGCCGTATGCCGTTTCTCAGCGCGGCGGCGCCCGGCCCAATTTTGCTCGAGCGGTAGTCTGGCTACAGATGCGTGTATCGAGGGTTCGCATCCCGAAAGTGCTGCGTAGTTTCAATGGAATTCAGTTTTTAGTGCTTGTGCAATATGCATGGAGCATTTGTACTTGAAAATAGCTGAGAATAGCCTTTCATAATTTCAAGGAGAGTTCATTACGAAAGTTTTCTTATGAATTTTAGCTTAACCCGGCAGGTGGTGGGCCTCCCAGCCACCTTCCGCGCGGTGGGGGGGGGAACATTTTTTTGCCCCCACCCCGTATCTTCGAAACTACTGGACGGATCCGGAAAATTCAAACGGCGTTCGATAGCCCTGTCAAATTTGTCGAGGGAACCCAAATTTCATAGACCTCGGGGTCCCCGATGACGTCACAGGTCAGGTGAAAGATAAAATGTTTCACCGTTCACGGGGCTTCTAGGGAAAGCGCTATAGCACCGAGTAAAACGCATTTTGTCGAAAATCAGCGATAAGGCGTCAGTTGTCTAGTACATATGTTGCTATTAGAGGTCACTAGTCATACCAGGTCAGGTCACAGGTCAGGTCACCAAAGGTCACCAAAGGTCACCACATGAGCCCAACTTTACTAAGGTTATGCGATGCATGTTTGATGGCCAGTTTTTCATTTCCAACTCAATGGTGTTGGTTATAAGACCATCAGGTACGGTTTAGGTCACTTTCTGGTGGAGGTCAGGTCAAGGTCAGGTCAAAAAGGTCAAATATCAAAGTTGATATTTTTGCATAAAATGGGTATCGATTCGATGCAGCTCGTCACGGGGAGTCTAATCGTGGTCTTTGTTTTTCGCTACGAGGTCTAGATATGCTAAAAATTGAGTTTGAAAATTTGACGTCATCAATTTTGAAGTTTTTTCGCCATAACTTGGCCAAAAAAGAGGTATCGATCTCAAATTTGGTATGTAGATAGAAGGCGGTAGGGACTATCATATATATTCCGGTTTTTTCGAAATTCAAAAAACGTTTTTGGATTTTTCGGCTATTATATTCCAAAGATCTATTTTTTGATTTTTTGGGGTCAAAATAAAAAAATCGAAAAACCGAAATAGCAGTTTTGTAGCGCTTTTGATTCCACACCTTTTATGCCAAAAACATTTTTCTGTATCTCTAAAGCTGTAGGCCTGACAGCTCTTCCCGCGAAACCTTTTTTTGGGTCGAAAATGGCAAAAATGACGTCACTCTGACGTCATTAGCGGCCAACCTATCATAGCCTTTGGAAAAATTTTTGGTCACCATGTGCGCTAGCTGCTCCCGGGAGGGTACTGAAAGTTTTGTGACGATCAGCGCAGCGGTTCTCGAGATATATGGAAAAAACTAAAGGGGGGGGGGCAAAAAAATGCCCCCCCCACCGCCTGGAAGGTTAAAAACGTTGGCTACGTTTCCATGGCATAAGTTCAGCCGGTGTTGAAAAAATGAATTTGCTCCATCTCATCAATTAGACATAATTAGAAAATGTAAATGTTGAACTAGGTACAGGCTTAACCCATATATATGCTCATTTTTTGCATATTGTGAATAATATCCGAGAAAAACGCACGTGAAATTTCGCTATATCGATTTACATAGACGTCATAGAAACGTAGTGATTATGTTGTTGTCATTAGCCAAGATTCTTACAGATAAGATTGGGACATCAGTCTCGTGATCCTTTTCCCAACCCTACTCACGATTTTCATAAGCCTTGATTTATTCTTGAAACACTTTGAACAGAGGCATTTGTAGTAAATTTGTTTACAAAAATAATTAAATGATATTTGAAATTGACAAATGCATTTTTTCTCACAATCTCAAACAAAAGTTTAATTTATTCGCGTTTCATTAATTTAGCCAGCTGGCAACCATCACCCATCGTCCTGGATGCAGTCGAACTTGGCGCACTCAGATATTGTTCGAAATTTGTGACGCTTACTTGTTGCTATGGCGACAGGGCAGTATCTACGCTTTTCATTCGTCAACAAGTGCTTGCAGAGCTGCCGCTCACACTTCTGAACGCATTCTTTATGCGTCAGTTTCACGGATGGAAAATAAAAAGCTATACCAAAATAAATCAAAAGGAAAGCGACTTATTGCTAACTTAAATTCTATCGACTGTCACAAATGCGCTTATGTTTTACTACGAGGATGATTGCTATTTTCTCAAGACTCAAATTATAACAAAGTGAATGAATGTGCCGTACGCGACTGTTCAGAAGGAGAAAACACATAGCTGACGCCACATGCCCGTTAATGACGCTGATTGCTCACGGTGCCCGCCTGACCGCCTGCCCTGACCCCACCGCGGCTGCGGCTGACCTACCCCTCCCCCCCCTACCCAGCGTTTGCGGCGGATCCCTCCCTGCAAGCGGCGCCATAGATTTAAGTGCATAACACTTTTGCGCCAATTGCTTGTTATTCATGAATTTTATGTTCTAGTGTGAAAAACATGATCTCTCTCTCTCTCTCTCTCTCTCTCTCTCTCTCTCTCTCTCTCTCTCTCTCTCTCTCTCTCTCTCTCTCTCTCTCTCTCTCTCTCTCTCTCTCTCTCTCTCTCTCTCTCCCCCCTGCCCTCCCCACCCCGCCCCACCGAGGCGGGCTCCGTCTCCTCTCACCGTCCGGCGGCCGACACCCCCCCCCCCTCCCCGCTGTCACTGATGGTACCCCATCTCCCCCGACGTGTCCAATTCACTGCGCCGCCGGCCGCGGCCGGGCGGCAGTCACCGAGCCGCGTCGTCTCGTGTTTCGCCGCCGCGCGAGACGGCCTTAAACTACTAATTGAAATGGGTCCGTTTCCGCCCGGCTCTATTGGTTTAGGACGGGGGACGGGCGGCCGGGCGACGGACCGATCTGACCCGGATGGCGTGCGTACTGCGTACTGGGAAGGCGGGTCAGACGGCCCAGTGGGGGCCCCAGACGGACCACCAACTGTATTTCGGTGCCCAACGCCGTATATAGTTGGCAGAATGATGAGCCGTGTATTTATATCGGTAACTTTGAAAAGATGTCAGACAGTCCGAGGGTGTCTGACAGTCTGTCTTCGGCCGGCGCCAATGTTTATCTTTGAGGATTTTAGCCTCTAAGGCTGTTTGATAATAACCTTTGGGCTCCCTTAGAGCCGAGCCTAAAAAAGATTATTTGCTGCACAGCAATGTCTTAATAATCGACAAAACCTTGACACCCCATGACGTCATGTCTCCTGAGCCCTCCCTATATGTGGCAGCATAAAATTGAAGCTCCTGTCGGCGCCTGTCGTGCATTTTGCACTTAACGGTAAGGAAGAATGTTATATCCACAAGAGAGACAAGGTTTTGCAATAATCGGCTATTTAATAGTGGTGTCAATCGGAACTTGAATCTTCGGAATTCCGATTTTGTCCAATGTCCAATTCGGAATTCGGTTGGACAATGACAACAGGCTTTGGACAACTTTGGACATTCGCTTGCTACACCTCAGCATTTTGTAAAGTAATCGTGTTTAACATTGATTGGCCATTAGAAAGCTCAGTTTTCCATATGATTAACACTTTTGAGCTGGTAACGATACGTTAAAGGGACTATCCAGTATCCCACCTTCTAAAATGTTATTAAAACCAGTTAAATTGTGCCCGACTTTATAGATTGGATGGCCAGGAACACGGTTCTGGCATTTATTTTTCGTTAAACATCTTAGGCTTCCTATATTCCAAACACAAACATTCAAATATGTGACGTCACAGCCCAAAATTACCTCCTTCCCCAGGCCACATTACTGTCATAAAGCTGATTCTTTTTACTCTGTAGGCACCACAACAAAGTTCAGACCAAGTTTTAAGCGATTTTTCAACGAACAAACCCATTTAAATCAGAATGACTAAACGAGGTGACGTCACACTAACGGTCGCTCCATGTTGAAGATAGGGCCTTGTGCAAGGCCCATTTTCAAATGAAGGGAACGAATTTCTTCAACACCAAGAGGCCGCGGGGGTTGCAACCTAGATAGATAGTGGTTTCTGAACCTCGCCGCAAACTTGGCTATCTCAACTCAAACCCCATGTTAAAGGTGGGATAGTCTCTTTAAAAGCGAATTAAATAACGGTGTTGAGTGTAAACTATTGCGTAGATGTCGGACATCTTTGGACAAATGGCTGGCCTGGACATTTTTGGACGGACAGTCGACGTAAGTATTGGACATTGGACGGACATTAAACATACGTTTTCTGAAATTGACACCACTACTATTTAACATGCAAATCATGATGAGCGTGCTACCAAACGTCTTAGTCAAAAAATTAAAATAGATAGATCTGAGCTGACGTCACACATTCAGAGGGGGCATTCTAATGCATTAGCCCCTCTGAATCCAAGTGCTACAACTTCGAAATTAAATATTTTTGATTTGAGGCATTTCTCGATCTTGTGAGTGCTCAAACCGGTAAGTGCAAGCCAGGGACCCCATTTTGGCTACCTCAACTCAAAACTAATGTTAAGGTGGGATGGTCACTCTTAACTTCGTTGCCATGAATGTGCTTTTTCATTACATTTCTGAGCGGTCTGTATAGGAGGTGACTGAGGCCTCAATCCCTAATTCTGCATCCCAAAATTGCCGAATTTCAACAAGGCGGGCGGCCCTCCAAAGTTTACCAGTCTGCCACCTATGAGAACTTATATCTTCTATCGACCTAAGATTTTTCATTTGCGGGGAAAATGAGCCGCCACATAGTAAAAATGGACCATATGGACCACATCGGTACGTCTTAAACCCAAATCTAAATTTTGAATGCTCGCCGTTGGCGAGCTGCATTAGACCCCAGTCACTGCTGAATATCAACATCAACATGCCTTGGTAGCCGTCATCCTCTGCACTATCATACAGGAGGAAGCGCTCTGGTGGCTGATCGGGTTTGGATTTCGTCAGACGGTCTTCGTTGGCGATCCCGAACACGGCCCGTTTGAAAACGCGGCCCGTATTAATGCTGCCCGGCCCGTATTAATGCTGCCCGGCCCGTATTAATGCTGCCCGGCCCGTATTAATGCTGCCCGGCCCGCTTTAATACTGACCGGAGACCTGGCCCGTATTAACCCGCGCGGGGCTGGGGTCTCCAGCCGAACGCGCGGGGCTGGGGGGGGGGGGTAAATTTTACCCCCCTGTTATCTCCCGAACTAATGGTCCGATTTGGAAAATTCAAACGCCAATCGAAAGATCTCATCACGAACAACTAAAAACATGTACTTAATTTTAAGTTTGAGGTCAAGGTCAAGGTCAGGTCAAGGGTACAAATTGCAAGTTCCTACAATATCGGCCTTGCACCGTAGTTGCCGAAGAATGGAGTCATGGACTGAGACTGATCGCCCAAAGCGTGTTCTTAGGCTACCAAGACAATATTCGTTGCATACAATATCATTCAGAGGTCAAGGTCAAGGTCAGGTCAGGTCAGGTCAGGTCACCAAAACCAAAATATAGAAAAGGGCATGTGCGACACATGTTTTATGGGTCATTTTACTCATAGAATTCAATAGGCACACTCAATAAGTGATATGGACCACCTCTGGATGAATTTCAGGTCGAGGTCAGGTCAAGTGAGGTCAAATTTTGAAGTTGGTTGTTAAGGCCTAAAAAGGTGTCTATCTGATACAGTTTTTCACGGCGAATCGAATGGTGCTATTTTTGTTTCCGTACGAGGTCTAGAACTTCCAAAAAAAATCATTTTTCAAAAAATTTGTGTGTCGTGACGTCATAAAATTTTGAATAACTCCCACATTTTTGAACCGATTCTTCTTAAAATTGGTATGTAGGTGCACATAGACCACTTCTCTGACATATATTCCGGTTTTTTCGATACACTCAAAATTTTGGATTTTATAATCATTTTCCCAAAAAAGTCAGTTTTTTTGGAAATTTTTTGATCAAAATCCAAAATTTTCAAAAAACCGAGATAGCCATTTGATAGACAAAGTAGAATTACGTATATCCTTTTTTGTTACGTCTTGATTCCTTTAAAAATGAAGATGTTAGCGGCGTTTGAACTTTTGCCGTTTTTGAGGCGAAAATGGCGAACATGACGTCACTAAAACGTTAATTTCTCAAAAAATTTCCGACGGATTTCGCTCAAATTTTCAGGGAACGTGTCAAATTGATGTAAGAAAAGGTACTGAAAGTTTGGCGGCGCTGCGCGCCGCAGTTTTTGAGATATTGCAAAAATTCGCGAGGGGGGGTAAAATTTACCCCTCCCCCAGCCCCGCGCGGGTAAATACGGCCCCCGGTCAGCATTAATGCGGGCCGCCTGGCGGTCAGCATTAATACGGGCCGGGCATTATTAATACAGCCCACTTTTTTCCTCACGGCCATATGAAAACTCGGGCCATATCAAAACTAGCCAACTAGTCTCTATTCCATGTCTTAGCAAATGCTGCGTAGGCCTGCAGTGGTCTTAATGTCTTTTATACTTTTTGACTGTTGGCTAGTAAATGTTTACTTATTATTAGTAACTTACTTATTAGTAACTTATTAGTAACTTAACTTAGTAACTTAGTAGTTTACTTATTATTGCACGTTCTGCTCTTGTGACAACGCGAGGAGCACATTCGTCCGCTGCTGACACATTTGCAGCGCCCACGACACACACGTTTGCAGGTGCACTTCAGTATTCCTTGACCGGTGCCCCCCCCCCCCCCCCCCCCCGACGCACGCCGCGCTGCCTCCCTCAATGTCACTGGTTCGCCATCCAGGATGAACTCTGGCGTGAGAAAGTCGACGTCTGATGGAGTGAGTGACGCACGACTGTAAACTCCGGAAAGGCGACCGTACTCTGTACCAGTGTTCGCCACGGGCCCCAAAATCCCCAGCCCAGCCCGGCCCGGGCCCATGGGTTCAGAGCCCGGCCCAGCCCGTAGCCCGCTCTTGGCAAATATTCCAAGCCCAGCCCGGCCCGGCCCGGCAAAAATAGCAATCTAGTTATTGTCTTAGTCTATTGCTATAATAAGCATGATTGATTACATTATTTTGAGAACAATTCAAATTGCATGAATATTAACATGGCAATCATGACTCCCTTCTTTTCAATGAATATAATCATTTCAAGCACCTATGGCACAAATTTTAACAGTAACAGCAAGCACCTCAGTCAATTAGGTCTTGATTACACACCTATAAAAAGTTAACATGATTATATTAACTACATTCTATGAGTAAAGTTATCTTGCAAGCTGATGTGTGTGAACATTATCATTCATAATTGGTGACTCTAATGCATACTTGAAGGAAGTATTTGCCACATACTCTATACTTCCCAGCACTTACCAGCAGAAAAAAAGCTTGACTTATGGGAATTGATGAATCTGTCTGGGATTGACCTTGCTGTTAAATTCACTCCATAGATGCTGCAATATCAAAAGCCTGAGAAAGCATACACAATAGGTGACACTAACCTTAGCACTGTCTTCCAAAAAAAGAGAAAATCCATCCATTTATCAGCAAAACTGATCTTATCTATTTTCAATTCATGCCCACGTGTCAACCAAATCTCTGTGGACAACTATCTGCTACTTTCCTTGCTATTTTATGTTAGGCTCTTTTCAAGATATTGATATCGCTAGCAGCGTAAGCAGAAAACATGGTAAACTTGAAATGTCATTGGGTACTTTTGCGACTTTTACGCATCATCATCATCAATCAAAAATGAGCGAACACTTCTTTATTGTCGCAGCTGCGGCAGGTAGCGATTTTGACCAATTGTATAATAAAACATATATGATCAAGTTTTTGTTTTGTTTTTCGTTCGAGTTTTCAGACTTCGTGATTTCGGTTTTATTTTTTATTTGTTTAATTTTGTTTTTCACCTTGATACTTACTTTAAAAACGTATTTATTTGATATACTGTTGTGTATATTACCTAGGTGCCGCCACATAAACATAGGGCCGCCGCATGGCCGCCGCCATGATTGCAAATTTTGTTGAGAAGGGGCTGGTTTGTTGTGACTTATTTTGACAAATTTATGGACATTTAAAGAAGCTTTCATCGCGAAATACTCTGTAGAGTTCCTCGTTACTTACAGTGTGTTTTGTGAGTATCCTTTTAAGGTTCTGTTCGTTAAAAAGCCGTCGGTGAAGGAAAAAAGACTGTGTTGGAATTGTCTCACTATCGCCATATATAAGTGTTAAACTTAATGTAGCCCTGTGGCCCATCATTGTTGAGTGGCTTCTTAGTTTTTGGAGTTGTAGTGCTAAGTAAGTTATTCTGATGACTACATTTTAACTTTTATTACAAAGTAATGATGCTAGAGATTCTCTGATCTTTTTGGTTGCGGAATTTTTATGAAAACCCTCCTATGTGTGACATGATGTGATATTGGATAATTCTCAAGATTCCCAAAATTCAATATCAAGTAGGTTTTCTTTCACATTCCTTAAATTTGGTTTAGTTTTTGTATTTTCCCAGTGGGTTTTGTTTGCATCAGTTTCCAAATTTTCTTAAATTGACATTAGTCGCAAAACCCATAGTGCACAAAGCTCTTGGCCCGGCCCGTCCATAGCCCGTTAACTAATGATATTTGGGGGCCCGGCCCAGCCCGTAGCCCAGCCCGGCCCATGGCCCGTTGGGCTGGCCCGGCCCGTGGCGAACACTGCTCTGTACCCAAGGTGTATCCGTCTTCGCGAACCTGAAACATAATAGCGGTCTAATAGTCATAATAGCGCCACATCATTCAGATATGGTGTGAGAGACTAAAAGGGTCGTCAAACGATTAAAAGACAAGTGGTGACCGGCAAATTGCCAAATCAAAATCAAAATCAAAAATGACCGGCAAATTGCCCGAGATGGTGAAAAAAATGATAGTAGAAACGCTGATCTTTCCACACATTTCGTATTGTTCCACGGTGTGGGCCGGGTGTACCAAGATCCAGCGCCACCGTTTACAAAAGGTTATCAACCACTGTGCGCAGGTGGTGAAGGGCACCAGACGGTCTGCCCATGTATCACCACTGATGGTAGACCTGAACTGGCCATCCATTGACTCAATGATCACTGAGCGTGATGTTGCACAGGTGCATTATTTGCTTTATCACCCCCAAGCGCCGTCCAACGTAACCCAGGGCATTGTGCACCGATCCGATGTCTCCACCAGGGACACCAGAGCCGCTGTGGCTGGTGCCCTGCAGATTCCCAGGGTAAACAGTGAACATGCGCGGAAGTTTTTCTTTTCCCGCGCGCCCGCCCAATGGAATCGCGCCCCTGCCGGTGTGACAGGGGCTCGCTCAGCAGCGCTGTGTCGCAAAAGAGCGAGAGACTGGCTGAGGGAACGCGACTGATATGAATGTGTCACTAATGTGTCTTCAAACATATACTTTGGGCTTCCGTATGGGTGTTGTGCATTTTAGTGTTACTATTAGCTTTCGTATGTGTATTTTATCTTTGTATGTACTTTGACACTTGTCCCGAAAAGCCATTTACCATGGATGGACATAAGAATAAATGATGAAATGATGATGATGAGTACCTACGAGCCGAACATGTGGAAACATACTATGCCCAGAGCAGCCCAGAGAGAAACCAATGCAATACTATGCTCCCCTCCCTTACCTCCCCTTGCACAAATGGGTTCGATAAATGCAGGTGAGGGTGTCTACTAGCGATATCGACCAGCAATGACTTGAAACAAAATTGACATCCAGATTGAACGGCTAAGTGCCTACCAAAATGGTAATTAACGTCAATACAAACGACCCATTTTTTTTGAAAGATTTAATCAAAACAATCACATCCATGCGCATAAAACGACTTGTGCATATTACCCTGCTTTGTCCAAAACAATAGTGCCTTACCTCAGTTATAATTACCAAAATGTTTGGTGGCTGGTTCCTGGCACGGTCTACGTCGGGTATGCCGAGCCTCACGGTTTGGCCGACAAGGAGGCGAGACTGCCGCGATCTACGCAGCATCTTGGCCGCCTGCTGCTGTTGCGCTGCTGATGCCTCTCTGCGGTGACGTTTCGCTGACTTTGCTTTTTGACAGAGCCTGCAGGAGCTGTCCCCCTGCTGTACCCGCAGCCCACAGGAGACACATTGCAGGCCGCTAGGTCCTGGCTGCGGCTCAGCCGATCCAGACGTTGGATGATGCGTGGGCTGAGATGACGGCGACCTCCTGTTCGGTGACTGCGACGGTGACGGCGATCCCCTTCCCGTTGACGGTGGGAGCGACTCCCTGTCCGGCGGCTGGAACAGCGATCCCCTGTCCGGTGGCGGTGGAGGCGACTCACTGTCCGGTGGCGGTGGCGGAGACGATGACGGAGACGATGACGGCGACCCTGTTCCCGGTGGTGGCTGCCTCGCTGCAGTCGGCGAGGTCAGCGGCCTGCTGACCGACGGGCAGTCCCCACTGACTGGCGGTGAGTCGTCGCGACGAGACGGTGCTGCTGCGAGATCTTCGAGCTCCTGCTGAGTTCTCAGGGTTTTTGCGATGCTCCTGGGAATTTTGGAGTCGCGAAGTCCGAGATGAGGTTTCTGTCCAAAGGTCGCTTCGAAAGGGGTTCTTTTGATTCCCTCGTGGACCTGCAACGGGTGTTGAAATGCATCGTCAGAGAGCTTTTACACGAAGCATCATTGATGCCAGAAGATGAGCTTAACCCGCGACCTGGTGGGGGGGGGGGCTATTTTTTGCCCCCCCCTCCAGACTTTTCGATATATCTCCAGAACCACTGCGCCGATCGTCACCAAACTTTCAGTACCCTCCCGGACATCAATTTTACACATGGTGACCAAAAATTTTTCCAAAGGCTATGATAGGTTGGCCGGAAATGACGTCAGAGTGACGTCATGTTCTGCCGTTTTCGACCCAAAAAAGGGTTCCGCGGGAAGAGCTGTCAGGCCTATAGCTTTGCAAATACAGAAAAATGATAAAGACATAAAAGCTGTAGAATTGACAGGGCTACAAAACTGCTATCTCGGATTTTTGAAATTTTTGGATTTTGACCCCCAAAAATCAAAAAATAGATTTTTTGGATATAATAGTCAAAAAATCTAAAAAGTTTTTTGAATTTCGCAAAAACCGGAATATATGTGATAGTCCTTACCGCCTTCCATCTACATACCAAATTTTAGATTGATACCTCTCTTTTTGGCGAAGTTATAGCGAAAAAACTGTTCAAAATTGATGACGTCAAATTTTCAAACTCAATTTTTAGCAATTCTAGACCTCGTAGTGCAAAACAAAGACCACCATTAGACTCCCCGTGACGAGCTGCATCGAATCGATACCAATTTTATGCAAAAATATCAACTTTAAAATTTGACCTTTTTTGACCTGACCTTGACCTGACCTCCACCAGAAAGTGACCTAAACCGTACCTGATGGTCTGATAACCAACACCATTGGGTTGGAAATGAAAAACTGGCCATAAAACATGCATCGCACAACCTTAGTAAAGTTGGGTTCATGGGGTGACCCTTGGTGACCTTTGGTGACCTGACCTGTGACCTGACCTGGTATGACCAGTGACCTCTAATAGCAACATATGTACTAGACAACTGATGTCTTATCGCTGATTTTCGACAAAATGCGTTTTACTCGGTGTTATAGCGCTTTCCCTAGAAGCCCCGTGAACGATGAAACATTTTATCTTTGACCTGACCTGTGACGTCATCGGTGACCCCGAGGTCAATAAAATTTGGTTTCCCTCGACAAATTTGACAGGGCTATCGAACGCCGTTTGAATTTTGCGGATCCGTCCAGTAGTTTCGGAGATACGAGGGGGGGGGGGGCAAAAAATAGCCCCCCCCCCCCACCAGGTCGCGTTATAAACAGACCCCACCAGGGCGCGGGTTAAAAGACGAACACTAGACATGCTATGGCTTAATAAAAATGTATTTATATATAAATATGCAACTTCGTGAAACAAAATTGTTAACACCTATTATTATTAGCAGTCTCCTGCCTCCTGGGCCCAATCTTACCAATGCCGTAAATAGGATTTGGCAGCACTGGCTGGAGTTAACGGCTCTCATATCAAAGATATCCCTTTTATTTGCACCCAGCTAATCTTGTCCAATGATTTTGATAGCGTGAATGATTATACGTGTAAATGTTGCCTGAACGAATGAATAAGTGAAGGGGGAATAGTTCTGAATGTTACCAAATGCCGTGAATGCGCATTCACAGCATTTGGTAAGATTGGGCCCTGGATACACCTATTTATGGCAGGGGCTGACGTAAACCGACCCATTGTCACCAAAAGGCTTTAATGGCATGCGAAGTGAATGTCTGCAATGCATCAAATGCCATGGATAACGAACGACACACTGTTGAATCTTAGAGTTATGAATTAATGCGGTAAGGGTGTTTTTATCTGAAAATTAAAGGGACACTCCCACCTTAACATTAGTTTTGAGTTGAGATAGCCAAATTGGTGGCCATGGCCTGCAAATACCGGTTTGGGCACTCACAACATCGACAAATGCTTTAATTCGGAGATATGGAATTTCAAACTTGCAGTTTTCGGATTCTAAGGGGCTAGTGCATTGGTATGCCCCCTTAGAATTTGTGACGTCAGCGGAGATCTAACGATTTTTAAATCTTTTACTAAAACGTTTGGTAGCACGCGGTGGTATATGCTGCTTTGCGCGCAACAAATGCCGCACTTTCAAATAAAGTCGCTAGGAACAGCGGAGATCCCAAAAAGTAAACAAAAGTAAAAGTCTAATATCTTGAAAACCGGTGAATATTTTTCGATGAAATTTGGTAGATATTCGTTTTCGCTCTTTCTGAGCCGAGCGACATCCCTTTCGTGCCAATTCATTAACTTTTTTGAAGGTGGGAGGGTCCCTTTAAGCCAGTGGTCGGCAGGTCATTCGGGGTCGTGCCCCCTTTTTGGGCGCCAGGCGGGGCCATTACCCCCACCTACCAGACCCCATTGCTGACACAACCAAGTTTACTGAAATTCCATACCGTCCTGGAACTCTTTGGGTATTTGTGCATTTCCAATGCATCAAATTTAAAACATGACACTTCCTCCACAAAACATTTAATACCTATACCTATCCCAGTAGCGGCGGAACACCTTCAATTAAGGGGGAGGGGGGGGGCACTGCCGACTTTTGGTCCCATTCTTTCCATGCAACGCCCATAGGGCTAATGTTAAAATGCAAAAGTCAAAGGGTGCACGATGCCCCGGTGCCCTCCCCGTTCCGCCGCCTATGCTATATCCCATTTAACCCTTGTACAATCCACAGCAGAAGTAATGTGGGGTTTCAGTCATGGGTATGTTCTGCTTCTGAAGCTTAGAAACGATTAACCAGACTACAATGAAACTTTGAATGTAGCTTATATGTATCGTCACCCTTGCAGCTGCAACTTTAGCTATTGACATCTTGTAGTAATGCAAAAAGTCCAGTACACTCAGATGCCTCTATTCACACCCGTACCCGCTCGTGTCCCGGAGCGCACTGCCCGGCTTCACCACATTAGCCTAGATCATACCTCTGTACACGTCATATCACGTCATATCACGTCATTCTGAACCCTAGACAAAGGCTGATCAATTTCTCCCTCCGCCGACTCACCGTCGCCATAAGACCCTGGCTCGCAATACGACGCGCACCATCATCGCTCGAACCACGCAATGACTAAGACACAGACTACACCTCACCCTGATCCTCAAGATCATCACTTCCGCTGCTGCTGTTTAACGCATCAATCGGCACCACGTGGCCGAAGAAGTCAGGCGGCCGCCGATTACGCTGACCTCGGCGCACCACCCTTTCGCCGCTGTCGCTCTCAGACCGGCCGCATTCACCACCCGCATCATCAGCCTCCTCCACCGGGCGCCCCGGCGCGCCATCGCCCTCATAACCGAATGTCATGACGATCGGGGACCCGGCACGGTCCTCCTCCGCTTCCTGTGGGCCCCCGCTGCCCCGGTCGGGGGTCCGAGGGCCTGCTGCTGGTCCCCCGGTGTCACCGCAGTGGCGGAGGTCTCTGATGTGCCAAGGCACGCCGCCCACTTCAACCACCTGCGGCGACACCACGCCAGACACCGTTCCTCGAACCGACCGCTCGGTGCAGCGGGTGCCCGGCCGCCTCACCCACACGGCGTCCCCCACCTGGAAGTCGCCCTCCCGCCGGGCTGGCGGCCGTCCTATCACGGCCTCCTCGGACGCTCCGGCGGTAGCTCTTTGTCTCACGGCGTCCCTCACAGGGTAGCGGTAGATGCCGCTGGCGGGCGCCTCAGCCGCCGTCCCGCCGTCACGGGGCGTGATATTGTACAGGTGCACGGCCTCTCCGATGCCACACTTCTTCCGCGCCGCGATCACTTTGACACTGCGGTGGTTCCGCTCCACGATGGAGTTCCCGCTGGGGCGATGCACTGCGCGGAAACGCAGCAGCACTCCCCAGCGGGCAGCGAAAGCGGCGAACTGACGACTGCGGAAAGCGGTGTCGTTGTCCGCCAGAAGCTCAGCCGGTGCGCCTCGCTCCGCGAACACTTGTTCGAGTTCACTCGTGACTGTCGCCGCGTCCGACCGCCGCAGCAGCCTCCACACACAAAACCGTGACGGGCCACAGTCTATCACCGACAAGTAGGACTGACCACCGTAGTGCGTGACATCGATGGCCAGCCGGTCCCACGTCCCCTCCACAGCCAGCGACCCGTGCCTCCAGGTCACCGGCGCCGGGTCAACCGCGCGGCAGACGTCACAGGCCGTCACCACTTCCCTGACCACTTTCCGGGAAATCGACGATGACACATCCCGACGCGCGAAATACAGCGTTCGTCGGACACCCGGGTGACCCGCCCTGACATGTACGTCAGTGACGGCCTGTCGGAAGTCCACGGTAACGGCGCCGCCGCCGTCTCCCACTTCCGATCCAACCACTGCCGCTGCTGCCACTGGCTGTCCATCGCTCGGCCGCTGGTCCGCTGGCTGCGAGTCCTGACGCAACCACAGGGACGGCACTCGGGTCAGCGTGTCCGAACGGTTCTGAGACGAGCGGACTAGAGACACGGTGAGAGAAATGCCCAGCTCTGCGACCAGCTGCCTGATGACGTCGACCCGCCGGCGGATAAGCATCTCTCCATGTGCCTTGGTTCGCAGTCTCGCGCGCCCGCTCAGAGCGTCGCTGACCCACCGGTGAACAGTGGCGGAGTCCGTCTTCAGCTCGATGGTCTTCATGTCCCACGCCAGGGCCAGGTTGATGCCCCGCACGGCGGCGTCGAGCTCCGCCATGTTGATGTGGGTGGCCTCGTCCCGGCGGAGCCAGCACGCGTCCTCGATGACGTCACCTCCCTCGCTCTCCAGCACGACGCCGGCGGCTATCGAGCTGGCGTCCGTCCACAGTACGGCGCGGTGCCCAGTCACGCACCACTGCCCACGGGCCGGGTCCTCGCTCGCCAGTCGCTCAGCCACGTGCTTCAGCTGTTCCCGCAGGGCCGCGTCGTGTGTGACGTCATCCCACCCGCGTGTGAGAGAGTTGACACGACGCTTCAGCCACGCTGTCGCTGGTCTCAGCCAACCGCAGACCGGCAGGTGCGCCACGATACGACCACACCATGAAAACACGGAGCGCCGCGTCATTGCCGCGGGCGGTGAGCCGACTGGGTTGTCACGCCTCCAGGCCAGCCCACCCCCGACTGGCTCCACACGCAGTCCCAGCAGCCGCGCTCCGTCCGCAGCCCGCTCCGGCGGCTTACACTGGAGCCCATAGCTCGCGAAGTGGGCGATCACGCGCTCCGCGCTCACCACGTCCTCATTGACGCACAGATCGTCGACGTACGGTATGACGGCGCCCTGCATCACTGGGTCCTGTTGCAGCACCGTCCGCACCACCGCCTTCATGATGAGAGGCGCGACGTTGAGCCCGAATCCGACACGGGTAAGAGCGTACCTTTGGCCATCAATCACGACTGTCTGAAACGGCCACAGCCGACGATCGGTCCTGAGCTGCAAGTACGCCCTCTTCAGGTCGACGACGGCGACGTTGGCCCCGTGCCGCCGCCATTTCCTCAGCGTGTCGGCACATACGTCAGCGTCGGCCGTGTGTGCCTCCACATGGCTGTTGAGCTCGCGGCAGTCTAAGACTGGTCGTACTTTAGTCTTGTTCTGCTGTTCAACAGCCATGAGAGGGATCAGCCCGCGCGGCGGCCCGTCCACCGTCTCGTCGTACGGCTCCAGCCAGCCGTTGTCGATCCATGTACGGAGTTCAGCATCAAACTCCTGCCGTGCCTCGGCCGGCACGCCGTACTGGGGGACACCGTTCCTCAGGCACCCTGGCTCCGCCCCGTTCCGCCACTTCCACGCCACCGTCCAGTGTTGACTTTTCGCGTCATAAGTGACCGTGAAGTCTCGCTCTTCCACGGTCAACGCCGGGGGCGTCACGGCGCTGCATCGCGGCGGCACCCCTCCCGGGCCCGGCACGGCCACGTCGGGCCTCTCGCTGGCACCGAACACCACATCGTCCGCCGCCCGCACTGTCACCCCGCCCAGCGCCGCGATGCCGGTCATCCCCACCAGCATATCCACGCCCAGTGGTTTGTCCGGCACTACCACGGCGCTGAGCGTCACCGCGGGCCCGCCGCTCTTCAGCTGAACCGCCACCTCCGTTACTCCGCTGCTTGGCAGCCGGGACCCGTTGACGGCCATTACAGTCACGCCGCACCGTCTCCAGCTCGCGCAGCACGACTCGTGGATGATGGTGCAGCTGCAGCCCGAGTCGATAACAGCCACTCTGCGCTGCCCATTCACCAGCAGCTGCACCGTCGGTAGCGCGCCTCTTACTCTTGGGCTGCCCGAGAGGAGGTTGGCGCAGACACCGCCTCTCCTGACGCGTTTCCCGGCATCCGTTCCGGGCAGCGTGCCGCGGCGTGTCCTGGCTGCTCGCACCGGAAACAGATGATGTCCGCTCTCCTCTCCGCCCGGCAGTCACGAGCGAAGTGACCGGCTCGACCGCAGCGGTAACACCGTGATGACGCCGGCGTGTGGCGGGAACGGGCCGGCGCAGCGGCGGCAGCGGCTGCAGCGACGGCATTCTCTGCCATCAGCGCCCGAGCCCGCTCCACCAGCTCGGCCAGCGTCAGGCTCTCCATGCGGCAGCCGGCCCTCAAGGTATGCCTCGCCGCATCCGGGAGACCGGCCACGAAGCCGCACATCAGCGCCGTGTCGCCGAGCCCGCCGAACAGGGAGGCCAGCCGCCGCAGGTCTGCCAGGTAGACGTCGACGCTCTCGCCGACACGAAGTCTTCTCGCCGTGAACTCCTCGTACGCCTGGAACTTATCCACAGCGAACGCCCGCAGCAGGGCAGCTTTGACGGCAGAGTACTGCAGCTTCTCCTCGGGCTTCAGCTGCTGGTAGACGCTGAAGGCTCCGCCGGTCAACCGCAGGGGGACGACGGTTTGAATGTCGGACACTCCGCGCAGCTGACAGACGAGCTCCGTCTTATCCAGCCACTCTTCCACAGAGGCGTTACCGCCATCGAACTCGGGGATTAGCCGCATGTCCAGCGCCGAACTTGCCACAGCGCTTTCCTGTGACATGGTTGCCGAAATAGCTTGTAGTAATGCAAAAAGTCCAGTACACTCAGATGCCTCTATTCACACCCGTACCCGCTCGTGTCCCGGAGCGCACTGCCCGGCTTCACCACATTAGCCTAGATCATACCTCTGTACACGTCATATCACGTCATATCACGTCATTCTGAACCCTAGACAAAGGCTGATCAATTTCTCCCTCCGCCGACTCACCGTCGCCATAAGACCCTGGCTCGCAATACGACGCGCACCATCATCGCTCGAACCACGCAATGACTAAGACACAGACTACACATCTTCTTTTCGATCACTCCGCATTAAACAATCGCCAGTCAAAGCCAACCGTTGAGATTGGTAAAACCCTACATTACTTTAGCGGTGGGCTGTACGTATAGGGGCGGCGGGTGGTTTTTCGTTAAAAGCTCACGTAAAAGGCATTGGATCACGACCAAATTGTACCCTCGAGCCCATCATTTTTTTTTTTTACCAGCCCGTAAAATATCATGACCTGAGACCAGTTTTACCAACAGAAAAATAACCGCCTGCCGGAATTTTTGCATCAAGACCGCTTCACATATGGAGCGTAAACGCGATGGGCTCGTAAGCGGATAGGGCTTTACCGTTTACGCTCCATATGTGAAACGATCTTTAGGCAAAAAATTCCGGCAGGCGGCTATTTTTCTGTTGGTAAAACTGGCCTCTGGACCCATAATAACCGTTGGCTTATGAGCTTTTTCTGGAGATCATCTTGAGCCATAAAATCTCACTTCAAAAAGTTATAGCGGGTCCCGATTTTCTCGACACTTGTCATTGCCCCCTTGAATGAGACGGAATGACCAAGGACCTTAAAAATGGGCAGCAGCGGCTTCCTATTGTCACGGGTAGCACGCTCGTCTTTTTTATGCACAGCTCCATCTCAGAGTCCGAGAGGCCGCGGGGGTCCGATCGACTCCTCCCCCTTACGTTGGCGGCTGTTGAAACGCCAACAGACGGGCGACGGTTAAAAGTTGCAGCTGCTTTTGTACGACTGTACGGAGGGGTGAGATGGTGAGGCGAGCAGGTACGTGAAAATTGGTAGCTAATCAATGTGTGCTGTGCCTTTGGCCTGGGCTAATCTTTGAACCCTGGGATGCAACAGTCATGATGGCTCCATCACTGGAGCTATACAAACTCTAAAAAGATAGGCTTTCTCAGAATCCCTCATTACCCCCACCGAAAGGGCTCCATTACCCCCAAAGGGGGCATGCCCCACCATTTGCCGACCCCTGCTTTAAGCAATGAGGTTGTTTTACCTGCGTGTTCATCGCCCACTGAACAAATCGGAGGCCCTCAGGCCATTTGCAGCCAGGGTTTTCTGGCAGCCAGCACCTCAGCTTCTCCTGCACCACTCTGTTGCTGCGCTCCACTGATCCCTGCAGGAAAAACGTGGAAATGTAATATACGTGCAATGTACAGTCACCAGCACTTGCTACTAATCACCTCGTTTTTGTTCAGTAGTTTGAAGACCGATCAATTCTCAGTCGCACAAGATACGTCAAACGATCTGTTTGGTCCTCCGATTTTCGAATATCCAACTTGTTTTTGTATATTCGAAGCATTTTGGGATGGAGAGCCAAAAACCTATTTTCTGCCCTAAAGTGTGCCCCAAGAAGTCGTAGAACCTAGCCCCGCCTCTGATCCACAGACCAGTAGTGCCATCTCTTGTCAGCCGAACAAGCCGCAGAAGTAAATAATGCCACGTGACCTTTGCACACGCTACAATTACTACGCAGCTGTAGTGGGGGAAGCGGGGCGGAGGCGTGGAGGGGGACGCGATCGGTCGGCTGGGGTCAGGTCGCCGAGGTCAGAGGTCATCCGCCGGAGGGTGTTTGAGCGGTTGGGCCGTGTGGGCTGGGGCCTGCGGAGTGGAGAGCGCCTGGACCTGTCTGGAAACAGTAGGGTTGTTCAAAAAAACCGAATTTTGGAAAAGTATATGGGCTCATGGCTCATGTGGTGCGGTATTCTTTTCTGAGACCAATGATGCCCTTTTTACTGAAAAGTATTAACTGTTAGGGGCTCCTCAAACGGCTTAAAGAGGACCATGTTACGCCCGCCAACCGACCGGTGTCAATAAGGGCGAGAGTTCGACGCCGCACGGCGGCGGCAGCGCCTTATCGGCACCGCGCGCCACGACATCTGCCGGGCGGCCGGCTGGGCGGTGGGAAGTTATAAGTGCGTGGTCTTATTGCACACGATCGGGGTGAGCTATCCCATGTTTTCGGGGCGGAAAGTTTCAGTGCAGCATCGGTGCGTCTGCCACGGTGGTCTGTGTCGATGGTATAGAAAATAACTCAAGCAGAGCTCAGAAAAGAATGAATGATTCCGGGTAGTTGCCTCGAAACAACCCGTTTCAAGAATACAGCTGCCTTCTTTACGTACCGTATCACTTGTTAATTCTTCAAAAAGCAAACTCTGAGCAATAACACACCTCTTTGCGTTGCTGTTGACAATTTACGTTAGTTTTTGACGGTGGCTCGCACCCCCAATATGCTGCCGCGCAACTTTATTCCAACGGCGAAACGGCAACTTCGCGAGAATCGAAAATTCACGATATACGTACAGCAGGGGCTGGCAATGCAGTATGCACAAGGACAGAATATGGAGGAGACCCGACAGTCATCGGCCCAAGTTTGGGGGTGGCTTTGACGAGCATATGCGTCACCAATGTCATTATTCAGATACGTTGATGTCAGATGCTGGGGCAACAGAATCGACGCCAGGTGTAACTTAGATAAGCGGGTCGAAAGAGAACATAACATGTCTGGGAATGACAGAGTGGCCACCCTGACAGTGTGACGAAGTGAGACATGAGTAGAGACATTAGCCGGAGTACCTACTCATATAAATCAAGCGCCGTTTATCCAATCCTTCGAGCATAAGCGACGCCGGCAGTCCGGCCAGGGCGGCCGTGCCCACCGATGCCGATCAAGACCCGAATCCAGACCCGGCATAGAACACAGCTCTGCCCTGACGTGACACATTACCCCGGTGTGTCACTCATGACGGATAGACCAATGCAGGAGCCTTGCCAGCTCCTGTTGTACCTACTTCGTTAAATTTTCGATTCTCGCTAAGTTGCCGTTTCGTCGTTGGAATAGAGTTACGCGGCAGCATATTGGGGCTGCGACCCACCGTCCAAAAGCAACTTAAATTGTCAACAGCAATGCAAAGAAGTCTGTTATTGCTCAGAGCTTGCTTTTTGAAGAATTAACAAGTGATACAGTACGTAAAGAAGGCAGCTGTATTCTTGAAACGGATTATTTCGAGGCAACTACCCGGAATCATTCATTCTTTTCTGAGCTCTGCTTGAGTTATTTTCTATACCATCGACACAGACCACCGTGGCAGACGCACCGATGCTGCACTGAAACTTTCCGCCCCGAAAACATGGGATAGCTCACCCCGATCGTGTGCAATAAGACCACGCACTTATAACTTCCCACCGCCCAGCCGGCCGCCCGGCAGATGTCGTGGCGCGCGGTGCCGATAAGGCGCTGCCGCCGCCGTGCGGCGTCGAATTCTCGCCCTTATTGACACCGGCCGGTCGGCGGGCGTAACATGGTCCTCTTTAAGCCGTTTGAGCAGCGCCTAGCAGTAATACTTTTCGGAAAAAAGGGTATCATTGGACTCAGAAAAGAATACCGCACCACATGAGCCATGAGCCCATATACGTTTCCAAAATTCGTTTTTTTTAACAACCCTACCCTACAGCGCTGTGACAGTCGAGAATATTGTGAGGAAAGAGAGAGGGAGAGGGAGAGAGAGAGAGGAGAGGGAGAGAGAGGAGAGAGAGAAAGAGAGAGATAGAGGGAGAGAGGGAGATCGAGAGAGAGAGAGAGCGAGAGCGAGAGAGGGCGAGAGGAGAGGGAGAGAGAGAGAGAGAGAGAGAGAGAGAGAGAGAGAGAGAGAGAGAGAGAGAGAGAGAGAGAGAGCAAGAGAGAGGGCGAGAGAGAGAGAGAGAGAGAGAGAGAGAGAGAGAGAGAGAGAGAGAGAGAGAGAGAGAGAGAGAGAGAGAGAGAGAGAGAGAGAGAGAGAGAGAGAGAGAGAGAGAGAGAGAGAGAGAGAGAGAGAGAGAGGGGGGGCTAAAAAAGACTGGAGGGAAGGGATAAGGACGGGAGGAGAGAAAAGAGAGACAGAAAAGGAAAACCAGAGAGGGTAAAATGAGAAAGAGGACAATGGGTAAATCAGTGAGAGGGAGCGACAGAGGAAAAATTTAGTTGTGTCAGCTTGTTTCACATGTAAAACGTAAATTTGCTTTTCATCATTACAGCTTTAGATTGGAAATTAACCCCGCGTTCGATGTCTCTCGGACGGCGAAGATTCTACGCCGTCCGGCCAATCACGTTTCATAACCGCAGCCGAGCCCCCGCTGACCTTGGACGGGATTGGCCGGACGGCAAAGAATCTTTGCCGTCCGGGAGACATCGAACGCTGCCTAAATCTTAGCATCCTTATGATGAACCCACGTTGACGGGATGCAGTGGCGGCGGAACACCTTCAATTAGGCGGGGGGGGGGGGGGGCGCTGCCGACTTTTGGTCCTATTATTTCCATGCAACGCTCATAGGGCTAATGTTGAAATGCAAAAATCAAAGGGGGCACGGTGCCCCGATAGCCAAATTGGTGGCCATGGCCTGCAAATACCGGTTTGGGCACTCACAACGTCGAAAAATGCTTTAATTCGAAGATATGGAATTTCAAACTTGCAGTTTTCGGATTCTAAGGGGCTAATGCATTGGAATGCCCCCTTAGAATTTGTGACGTCAGCGGAGATCTAACGATTTTTAAATCTTAGACTAAAACCATCGTTAACACGTGGTGGTATACGCTGCTTTGCGCGCAACGTCTGCCGCACTTTAAGGCTGCCAAATTATTGCTTCCAAATAAAGTCGCTATAGTAACAGGGGAGATCCCAAAAAGTAAACAAAAGTAAAAGCCTAATATCTTGAAAACCAGTGAATATTTTTCGGTGAAATTTGGTAGATATTCGTTTTCGCTCTTTCTGAACCAAGGGACATCACTTTCATGCCAATTCATTAACTTTTTTGAAGGTGGGAGGGTCCCTTTAAACATTTTTTTTTTTACGTTTGCTATGAAAATGTTAGGCCCAGTTCATTCAAGATCAGGTCCACGACTCCACAGCTTACAACAGGAGCTAGGCTAGCATAACAATTAACCCGCGCCGTGTTGGTGGCATGAACTTTCCGTCGAGTGCTGGGGGGGGGGGGGCGTTTCACGCCCCTCCGTCTAACTCGGCTCCTGGGCCACGTAGCGACACGCGGTAAGCGGCAATCGAAAGAGCGTCAAAAATAAGGAGGAAAACACTCGGGCATTTTAAGGTCAGGGCAAAGGCCAGGTCACCAGGATTCATCAAAGGTCAAATTTTGTTGATTTCAACGATTTTGAACACCCGATGGCTAACTCGGGAACCAATAGAGCTACAGCGCCGCAGAAAAGCGCATTCGATAGCTCTTTTAACGCTCTTTCGCCAACATGTCCTCAAATTTGACCTCAGATCAACGGTTTAGCCCCCAGAGGGCACCGCTCTGATTGACCTCAAATTTGACCTCAGATCAACGGTGTTTTCACCGCTCTATCACGTCTCTGTCAAAAGTCAAAAAACTGCTGAAGACCTTTTATTTCCTAACATGACCTCAGGGGCACACATGGGGTCACAGGTGCGATTTTCCGATTCAGTGTGTCATGTTTACCTATGGACCGATGTTTGAGTGGGTGTAGAACGAAATTCGTCCAAAAGAGGCGCATTTCAATTTTCTCCCATTGACTTATACCTAATTAGAGATTGCAATCCCGGGATCGGGATCCCGGGATCTCGGCGGGATTTTAATCCCGATCCCGATCCCGAAATTCCGCCAATCCCGGGATCCCGAAAAAAACAGTTTTTCACCATAAACAGAATGCAGCCGCTGCACGAGTCTTGTTTGCACTCTGCATGGTGCTGCGTGACATAAAGCAGATAAACTATTTAGCTGGCATTCCGTATTGGTCGTCCACAATCGACCGTGTTGTAGCTCCCGGGTATCACCCACAGCGGTTAAGCCGCTTAAACACGTACGAAAAAGGATCCCGAACGCCAAAAAAATTGCAGTATCAGCGCTGCAACATCTTTAGGCAGGATCACAGATCGTTCAGCGATTCTGACTTGCCTGTCCGTGGCCGGAACAAAAGAGGTCATCAAGACAAGTCTTTGAGCTCGTGTCGCAGAAAAATGTCACAGATGTCACGCAAGTGACGGCAGAGCTCACTGATTCAGACGTTGAAGACAGTAGAGTGGACTTGGAGCTCTCCCAGTCAGTGACTCTGCTCTCAAAGCGACTTCAAGAGCAAATTCTGAGAGACATTAGTGATGAAAGCGGAACCGGAAGGAGGTGAAGTGACCAAGCGACGTCTTGAAAACATTGTGAAATAGGGAGCTGCCAAATTTAGCGTACACTGGTTGCGAGTTTTTAAGTAGGCAGACAGACCAGCAATGGCTTAAAACTGTCGCGCTAACTACGAGTAGCGCAGACGAAGAGTGAGTGAGGCGTGGATGTGCTAGAACCCGTCTAGTAAACGTACTGGTCGACGCACAGTTTTATAAAGGCCAATTGGGAATAAATACTTATGCTAATCAAATCGAAACGTTTTCTTTGCAAATTCAATCGTTTTTAATGCAAATGACATGGTCTAAGGATGGCTTTTGGTTGCCTCTTTTTTGTGGTAAGCTAAAAGACGCAAAATATGTCCGTAGGAAATCACTCTTACGACATTTAGTGACAAGACCGGGATCCCGGGATCCCGGGATCCCGAAATAAAAACTTTCGGGATCCCGGGATTGGCAAAACGTTCCGGGATTGCAATCTCTATACCTAATGAAGCAGTCGCAAAATTGACCTGACCTTAGGTCACAGACATAAAAAATCGGAGGTATCCATTTTATACACACTATTATTACCCTAAGCAATTACTGAGAGTTTAAAGTCCGCTCAGTCGGTGTAGCTACAGCGAGCTTTCGATTTTTTTTTTTTCTGAGGTAAGGTCACTTGACGTTACGGTGACCTGACCGTCGCAGTTTTTTGAGATATTCGCGAAAAACCTGAGGGGGAAGGGCATAAAACGCCCCCCCCCCCAGCACGGCGCGGGTGGTCGACATAGCAACTCGGACTGAACACATGCCTTTAACGTTTCAACGGTTGAATAAGGTGAGAGGATTGAGGTAGGCTTGTATCGGATTTTCTTCTGCTTGTCGGTAGTTTGGGTTGAAGTTAATTTCGCGAGCTGTCCATAATCATTTAACAGGGAAAATTCAGCTGCACATCGTTCGGGTCAAAGTAATACCAAACATTCTCAAATTTTGTAGTAAAGAGCCAGTAGTCTACGACGAATATATTAAAAAAAAAAACAATTAGAAAAAGAATAAGCGGACCGGTTTCGTCTATCAAAGACTTCTTCAGCGCTTTTTCTAAAACGTATAAGAAAAAAAACTAGCTCAGTGACAATCGTTTGAAATAAAATTGGATTCAGTAAGAACTAAGAACTTCATTGTCCGAAAACCGCTGACAGTTGATAGCTCAATGACAGTCTTAGAGCCGTGCATAAGGAGGCGTGAAAACACTCTCCTCGTCTCGTTCTATTACGAGAGGACCATGTCATGGCGTGAGAAAGGTGTTCTCAAAATAAATGACACTGTATGAGTGAATAAATAATCCGCGCCCCCTTGGGCTATTGGCGGACCCTACCACCTGATCGGGTGGTGCAGCCGTTTCGCCTTCCACCTGAGATCTCGGAAAGTTACCGACCGATTTTGAACATTCAAAGAGCGTTCTAAAGCCCCACCAGGGAACTACCTTGTTACCAGGTTTTGTTGACCTAGGTGCAACCCATGACGTCACAAGTTAGGTCAAAGGTCGCATTTTTTTTCACCGATTTAGTCTAAGGAATGCGTTACAGTCAGTTAACACATCAAATAAAAGGCATGTAATCGAAAAACATCGATGGAGCGCTGGTTGTCTAATACATATGTTGCCTAAAGAGGTCATTGATGCCAGGTCAGTTCACAGAGGTCAGGTCACTAAGGGTTACAATATGAACCCAACTATGCTAGGGTCGTGTGATGCATGTTTTATGGCCAATTTTACATTTAGAATTCAATGGTGTGGGCTAGACGGCCATTGGGGCCAGTTTTGTTTACATTCTGGTGGAGGTAAGGTCAAGGTCAGGTCAAAGAAGGTCAAATTTGAAAGTTGATATTTTGCATAAAAGGGGTATCTATTCGATGCAGCTCATCACAGGAAATCCAATGGTGGTCTTTGGCTTGCTCTGTGTGTTCTCTGACGGCTAAAAATTGAATTTGAAAAAAAAAATACGTAATAAATTTTGAGTAGTTTTTTTTTTTGGCCATAACTTTGCTAAAAATGGAGCTAACGAGTTTAAGTTTGGCATATCTAGAGCAGATAGTTCTATAACATATATTTCAGTTTTAATTTTGAAAGTTGTTGGTATTTTCGGGAAGTTTAATTCTATAGTTTTGATGGTCAAAATCAATTTTTGTTTGGAAATAAGAGTTAGCAGTTTGGTAGCGCTGTTTATTTTATATCTTTTTTATCTTGAATATTTTTCGTTATCTTCAAAACTGTAAGCGTGACAGCTCTTCCCGCTAAACCTTTTATTGGGTCGAAAATGACAGAACATGACATCCCTCTGACGTCATTTGTGACTAACCTTTCATAAGAGCTCTGGAAAAATTTGGTAACAAGGTGTAAAAATGATGCCCGGAGGGGTCTTGAAAGTTTGGTGGCGACATTTGCTATACTTTAGGAGATATCGACTGAAAAGGAGAGAAGGGACCGTTTCGCGCCGCCCTCTCCCCTCAACGGGGCTTTCAGCTGCTGCTCTCACAGAACTATTGGTTATATTACAAGGTAGTGGAATTGCAAGTGGCAATATAAGCTTATAAGCTTCCTGCCAGCGCCGGACCAGAGTTTAAACATGCAGGCTGAATTTTAACATTTAACTTTTGCATTTTTAAACCATTGAGCTTTTAGAAGTTGTATGAACTGTTCAGCTCCTTTTGTGGTCCATCACAGCGGGCTTGTATGTCATTTGTCAACCAAAATCGAATTACAAACTTTTTATTTGGTCTGGCTACCTCGCCAACTTCTTAACTGGATCGTTCAGTAGCTTTTGATTGGGCACTGCCCACGTTGTCTGTCTAGCTTTTCGTGTCATAGACACTGTCTAGTGTCTATGACACGAGAAGAGGCTGCTGACATCGTTTGTCGCGGTTGGATAATACCAATCCACGTTCCAGTGGCTGCTCGATCGCACTTTTCTCTGGCCCACCTCTCCCACCAGGCTAGACTTTGCCCGGCACAGCCGTCGCCTCAGTGCCTTGGGCGGTGACCCGTTCAAAGGGGCTCACAATTCGTATGGTGCCGTGGCTCTCAAACCAATACAGAACAGTGAAACGCAAAGGCTCACTTTCCATATAAGGCGAACGGCTGATTCTGGCGCCGGGGCTTCATTCATGCTAAGGCGCCCAATCACAGCGCCGCATTTCAGTTAGTGTCGGGTGCAAAAGCTACTATGCTCCGCCCCTCCATCACGTGACCCTGCCCTCACGTGGCCTCAGTCACGTGGTGTTTCCACTTCTTGGCGCATGGCGGCGCTAGTCTCGCAGGGGCGGTGGTAGCTTGCTCCCCCGCCGTCCGGGGGTGATGGGTAGCAACTGCTGGTGACTGTACATGCAGCTGTGTAATGAACAAACAGTCCGTGGATACTTTACGACATATACGGGTGTAAAATGCAAATGCTAACGACTAGTAAATGTGTAACAATAATAATCGTAATTAATATTGAACGTATCCCTTTAACTGAATTACAAGTAGAAATGAATTGCTTGAGTGCTTTTTACACCCAAGACAAGTTCTATGCACTACGTCAAAAAGGGGAAATATCTGTTGAAGAAAGGAATCCATCCCATTTATAGTTCATCGACAGAAAGAATGGCGTGTTGGCTGACCAACCTGTGACTGTGAGTGTCTCGGTCTTCCATGCACCAGCATCAGCTGTGGCCACATCAGCTTCAGGTCGTCCAGCAAGGCGTTCCGGAACTCTGCACCGTTATCAGACTGAAACAAATCCGGAAACAATTGAAACGTTCCGGGAAAGAAGTATGCGATACAAAGTTGTTTCACAGACCTGACATAATAGTTACAACAGTTGATAGCAATGGGCAATAAACAGTTACGTTATGACAACTAATTACGAAATTGTTATGGTAAACTAATAATCTTAACTGAACTATTCTGCCAATTTAACCCTACAACAGCTCACTTGTATAATGTTCGGTGCACCGATCAGACAAAAAATGTCCAGGAGATGGTATGCAACCTCTTGAGCCGTCTTCTTCTTCAGTGGGCGTAAAATCACAAAATTTGACAAGTGATCTTGGAAGTTTAAGATGTACCCAAATCCAGCTGATCGTTCACTAGTCCAGTCTATGAGGTCTATCTGCGCTCGTCTTGAAACGTCATCAGTCAGAATTGGCCGCGTGACCGTCTTGTCCCTTGGCAGTGCTCTCTTGAGCTCGCAGCTTTTACACGTTTGCAAGTATATCTCGATAGCCACTCGATGCACATTATAGTAACGACGCTGACACTCCGCGAGCATCTTGTTTCGTCCAGCGTGTCCCAGCTGTATGTGGACGTCGTGTATAACGTCGAACATTCTGGACATCTGTACCACCTCATTTCCAGACTTTCTCTTCAAAATTCTTTCTGCATCACCGCATGTCTCCAGTACAAAACGCTTCACTCAGATATACCCAATTTTGTTGTTTTGAGCAGGTTTGACGCCATTTTTGAAGTCTTTTAGTGTTTCTAACACATTTGCGTATTTTTCGTCGCTATGTACCCTCACATTATTTCCTTTTCCCCTGCAAAATGTTTTGTACTTTCTCCAGAAAACCTCGCGTGTATAACGGACATGTTATACACGCGAGGACATCTGTAACATGTTACAGGTTTCAGTTATCTGCAAATATTGGGTGCACGTCAGAATAGCTAGTGACATTTGAGCTAGTGACTTTTGAGCTAATACAAAACAGCTAGTGCCTCAAAACAGCTAGTGACAAAACAGCTAGCGTCAATATAGCTAGTAGAGCGAAATAGCTAGTGCTTCATTATAGCTAGTGACAAAATCGCTAGCGTCAAAAAAAACTAGTGAAGCAAAATAGCTAGTGCTTAAAAACAGCTAGTGACAAAACAGCTAGCGTCAAAATAGCTATTTCGTTGGACCTCTGTTCCCTTCCCAATCACTTCGCTTCGAAAATGCAAGATATCTATGACTCATGTATTTCCCGCGTCATGCCATCTCAAACATTCAAAGTGATGTTGAAGCCTACTCCCCGAATGAATTCCTTTTTGCTAATAATGCCTTCCCTGCAGCGCCTCAGTAGAGTGACCAATCTGGCATTCATGTCTCTGTATGTTTTCTTTTGTTTTTGAACATCCTGGCCACTTTTGAATTTCACAAGATCAGATGCTTGAAGATTTTGTTCTTTTTGGATGGCGGTGAAAAATCTCATTAATGATGGGTGTGATGAGTCAAACATGCCTTGTATTCCCCGGTGCCACGCTTCTAATTTGTTGTTTGTTCCAGGGATCCCTTCCTCTGTCCTCCTTCTAACATTCCAAATAATTTTGTCAAACAACGGTGCTCTTCTGCTCCTTCTACCCAGCCTTCCTATATATGTATCTTCAAAGTAATCGTAAAATTGATGTAATCCTTCTTCCCCCAGCCGTTCCACTTCCTCTTGTAATTCCTCAAAAGTTTCAACAATTTGCGACGTTTCGAAGAATGCTAGCGCACACAGTGATTTGATGGCTTCTCGGACTGCAGCCTTGTCCCGATACTGCGGGACAAGACCGCAGGCCTGAACCTTACGCCAAACAGCTTGAGTCAAATGAAAAAATTATCCCTCTACTGAGACGTCAGGGAAGGCATCGCGGAGGGCCCTTTTGGCCGACAATTCGAAATCAATAATACACGTACGCGGTTGTAGATCTCTAAATGACTTTAAAATTTCGAAGAATTTTCGGCATGTTGCGAAAGTTTTGTCCGGAAGAAGTGCATAAACGCAAGGGAAAACATGGCCTGAGTCACCTACAACCACATGAATGGTGTATAACTGACTAAAAAGTACTGGTGAAATTTTGAAAGTTCCGTCGAGCATCCATGTATCGTTCGCCGCCAGTTCGTCCAGCATTTGGTCGGTCGCAAAAACTATGATTCGGTCGTTCGGTCGTTCGTTGTAATCGTCTTCGTTTTCGGCGTTGTCGTATAATAAAAAGCGTACGTCTTCTTCCCCTTGCTTAACAAATTTAAATTTTTCGGGAATTTGAATTTCTGCCCTCGTCGACGGCTCCGGGGCATATCCTTCCAGCCTTCTTCTTTTTCTTTGCAGCCTTAATGTAATGTTCTTTCGTTTCGGTGCTATGGCTTGTGCCTCCACACTAATGTTGATGTCACTTATGATGCGTCGGGGAGGTAACTGAGATGTACTTGCGGAATTTAAAGCTTGATGTAGTGAGGAGGCAATTTCGGTACGCACTGAATCGAGAGGATGATTATGTGGTTGTTTCTCGATAATTTCGCCACCATTAATGTAAGTAACAGGTGTGGAAGCAGAGCCCTTGCATCTTGCTATTTCGCAGCGCCAGCTCTGTGTTGTAACATTTGTTGTGTTTTTGCGGTAAATGTATCCATTGTAAATAATCTTGTCTGCTCCCCTGTTTGATTTTATTATTTCCATTGCAACAAATTTAACTTTTGGGTAATGAAAAACTGGCAATTTTGAAAGAATTGAAAATTTGGAAATATCAACTCACTCCAAAAAACGACTATGGGCCTGTTCCAGCGCCTCCAGAAACCTCCAGAAAGCTCCAGAAAGCTCTTAGAATCCTCCAGAGAGCGTTCCAGCGCCTCCAGAAAGCTCCAGAAAGCTCTCGCCAAAGCTCCAGAAACCTCCAGTAGCCTCCAGAGAGTTGGGAGGCCCAAATTTCTCTGGAGCCTCTGGTCTACAATTATGGCGCACATGTGACAATCACTAATGTAAACGAAGAACTTTTGACTGAGATTTTTACAACTTCAATGTAAAGAAAATTACATTTCTATAATTTTGTTTATCTTTTTTACTAAAATTGAAAACAAATTTTGCGTTTCAAGAGAGAACAATCGTCATTCTTTTGGTATCTATACGCCAATCTCCAGAAATCTCCAGATTGCGTTCCAGCGCCTCCAGTGAAACCTCTGGTAGAGCCTCCAGTCAAGAATTTCTACTGGAGGCGCTGGAACAGGCCCTATAATAACTGAACGGAAAAATAAACACGGAAATTTAACTTGAAGGCAACAAAAACACGCGCAAAAATTAAGAAAACGAGCGAAATCTTCACAAAGGGCTCGTCGGGAAAGAATCTATAATAGCTGCCCGTACTTCGTACGAATAAGCTACAGCTTCATTAGTTATTTCGACGCTAGCGATTTTGTCACTAGCTATAATGAAGCACTAGCTATTTTGCTCTACTAGCTATATTGACGCTAGCTGTTTTGTCTCTAGCCGATTTGAGGTACTAGCTGTTTTGCATTACTAGCTATTTTGGCGCTAGCTGTTTTGTCACTAGCTGTTTTGAAGCACTAGCTCTTTTGTACTAGCTCAAAAGTCACTAGCTCAATAGTCACTAGCTGTTTTGACGTGGACCCGCAATTATTTGGGCTGGAAAATACGTTAAAGCTAATACAATTATTCAAAGTAGGATAATGTCCTTATGAAACCAACCTGTTCTTAAACGATCTTACACGTTCAGCACATGTAAATACGATTATAAAAAAAAAATCTTACTTCTTTCTCCCTTGTCTAATTTGACCGATTGCGCATTCACTATTGAGGTTTCTGGAGGACGTTAACTAGCGTCGTTAAAAAAGGTGGGGTCGATTCGACCTTTCCTGAGGTATCAGAATACCTCTGGACTGATTTTGATATGGCTTAGTAACGTATCATTATGGTTATGATGAAGAACACCCTAACAAAGAAGTACCCAATTTAGAGCTTAGGGAAAAGGTGTGAACGAAACTGTAGTAAGGCTCAATGTTAATAGTAAGGCTTTTTTAACGGTTTCAGTCGAGGAAGACCACGTTGCATGGAATTTTCTTCACACTTCTATCAACTATAATTTATAGGGGGAGAACTCTCCAAATTAAAGTGCCCAAGTACTTTAAATTGTAATTGAAGAACTGTACCTACCCAAGTATTAGAGAAATAGAGCAAAATATCTTACACGTAGAGTGAAACACTTCACCCCAAAAGAAATTAACGTCCTTATCTTTTAACCCTCGCCCGTATTGGTGTTTTCCCATCGTTAAACGTATAGGGGGAGGGGTCCGTTGGACCCCCCCCCCCATTACCGTTCGGCCCCTGATGGAGCTAGAGCTTCGCGGAAAAACGAGTGTGCTGCCCGTGACGAGAGGAAACCGAATGTACCCAATTTTAAGGTCCTAGTACATTGGTTGACCCTCCAGGGCAGGTAAATGACCCCAAAAGTCGGGAAAACCGGGACCTGTTGGAACTTCGTAAAGTGAGCTGCTTATGGGTCTTTTTCGGGGCACTGATCACGAATTTCATGTTAGTTTGGATCACAGATGTCTTCGTGCATTTAGGCCAGGTCGGGTCAGGTCAGGTCAGGTCAACCAGTAGGCGTCCTGCCGGCTAACCATAGTAGTGTCAACCACCACTGACAGATTCAGATTCAGATTCAGTGTATTTATCATATTCCTACATACATTCGAGGCTTTTCACATGACACGTCAGTTCAATGGTAAAGGTAAGAAACAGTAAAAAAAAAAACGGGGTTATGCTATGCTAAAAACCACATATGCTAGAAGATCACATATCGAGCAGCACTCGTTCCAATGCTCGCTTAAAACCGCCCATTGACACAGCATCTCGCACCTCGTTTGGTAGGTCATTGTACTTCCTAACTCCTCCGTTGAAAATCCTCCTCTCTCCCGCACATGTTCTGGCCCTCACAGTCACCAGCCATATGAGCATACCTAGTTCGATGCTCAGGATCGGTAGCAGAAAACGGACTCAGTTCGCGAGGTTCACCAGTGACAAGTATGCGGCGTATCAGACACATCTGGTGATACGTGACAAGTTGCTGTGCGGTCATTAGTCCGAGACGACGTACCTCTTGACTAATGTGATCATATTTGCTTTTGCGGCTAATGACTCTGGCACAAAAATTGATCAGTTTTTGTATGCGGTGGAGTTGTGTGGCTCCGCACGTACCATAAATCGATATGCAGTACCTGATCATTGACAGAACTAATGCGACAACAATTTGTTTCATCAGTGAGACGGGAATGCCGTGGCTCAGGTGGACAAGTGCAATCAAAGTGCCGGTACATTTCCTCACAACGTGGTCGATATGGTCGCTAAACGTAAGATATCTATCCATGTACACTCCTAGGTTTTTAACCTCGCGGCGCTCGCTGACAACATTAGTCGTGTTTACATAGGGTTCCCTTAATCTTCCCCTATTTCTCCCCTATTTTCAGATCGAATTTTAGGCATCATAACGCTCGCGTGTAACGTTGCTATGGACGCTATTGTTGTTAGAAGCATACTAAACATCGCTTATGCTGTAAACAATATAAATTGGGCTTATTTAATACTCGAAATTCAACAAATTCATATTTTGAAGTAATTTTATCCTGCCCTTCAATTCCCTCTTTAACCGACAAATAGGGGAGGATTTGGTAGCGTAGCGCCTTTCCAAAAGGCATATTTACGTCTGGACAACGAGTTGCGGGGAAAAGTGCTGACTTTGTCGCGGTTTTAGGAGCCGGTGATTAGGCTGGATTTTTGGGTTACTTTTTCGTTCCGATTCATGTATTTCATAGTGTTTGGCTTTTGAATAATTTAGTTCTTTCAGATAAAAATTACTTGCCCTACAACTTTTGTAAAAACGTTTCATTTTTTTATAAGCCGACCGTCAGAGTCCTAAAAATACATCAGCACTACAATCATTGTAAACAAACAATGGAGCACCGCTTGGCTCTGTTCCAAGGCCCTTTTCAAGTTTATCTGGTGGTTTCCGTACTCTTGTACGTCGTTTTGTTGGATGTTTTGGATGTTTTTGACGTATATCATATTTAAAGCATATTGACTGAAAACAATCCCAAGTATCAAGGAGCCTTCGACTGTCGACAGAGGTCCTGACCCTGAGCAATAACAATATCAAGTTGAACTTGGAAGTTATGAAATTTTGGTTGATAAACGCAAGTTGATCGGGCTCACATATCAGCAAGAAAAAGTAAAATTAAAAGAGCTCATCATTATTGGCCGAAAACAAGCTATAATTTTGCAGATCTTGGATCAATACTGAAGAGCACACTGAGCAGTATCATGCCAGAAAATGTTGACTGATGAGTGCATATTATTGAATGATAACTTACAACAAGATAAGTTGGTGCTAACTATCAAGTGAAAAATCTAGAATGAATGGACTCGGGCAGCTTTACTATGATTAGTTGCTATGCAGACGGTAATGTGCATTAAGTACTCAGTGTCTGGCAAATGAAACATGCGATCATTCCATTGCTACTGGAGGAGAAAGCTTGGATCACTAAATCCACTTTATGTTGATTTTGATGTTAATCATTACTGTATTTCTTGGAAAAAGGATTGTAGTAAAATTGCATCAATGTGACAATCCATGCAACGATGTTATCATATGTGTTCATTAGTCATTTGTGATAGTGATTGTTGGTCCAATATACAATGACAAAGCTCTCAGCATTTTTTTCTTCTGTGGATGGCCAGCAGTGACTCAGGACTTAGAAGTAGGTATTAGTTTTCTTCACAGGGCTGGGATAAAAAGCACTGAGGGTAATCTTCCACCAAGGAACTTTACTTTGACATGATATGAGATGCAGGCACAAGTAGGTACCTAGGTGCTTCGTTCCTATAGTCAGTAATTGTGTAGGCTTAGTTGGGTTAGCTTATATTAGGTTTTAATTTGCCCCAAGTGTCCATAGAAATGTGATCTGAACAGTGCGCATACCTGACTAACCCGACAGCTGACCTAACCTCAATCATCACACATATTTGCAACCAGCCAAGACCTGCATAGCAGTAGCACCCAGTTATAGGTAGGTACTCACCCTAACTCAATCTTACCTGCTAACCTTCAACTTGCCAACAGTTAGCTCACCTTGCCAAGCTGCATCCAGGGAAACAGTCAACTGAGGAACTGGCTCATTGGGTGGTTGGTGTGAGTCTGTGCATTTAAAGTGTTTCTTCTCTGAAGCTGCTCTGCACTGCTGTATGTCATGTTAGATGCTCAGAAAAATGTGGGAAATGATAACTAAGCTAGGTACTTTAGTGCTTTGTTAATGCTGGAGAGATGATCAAGTACAAATCCTGCGGGACACAGTTATGAGTTAGGTTCTAGATGAGTATGTTATGTGAATGTGCTGGTTCCCTGTTTGACTGTAGTAAGTAAACAAACAAGCACAGGGTCACAGTTATATTCCGACCCCCACCGGACACGATTTGGTAGCCGAGGTCTGTGACGTCAGCCGGGCGTGAAGTTTTCCCTTCACCATAGGCTTCACACACAAACCGGCCGAAGTTCATGCCAGGATAGCCCGGCTTGAAAGTGCAAAAATGATTAAATTTTGCCCTCAATAGATTCATTGCTTCATTTTATAACTAAAAACGTCCGTTATTAGGACTCAATGAAGGTAAAAAGTACTCAAAATCGAAGTTCAAGAAGATGCTGTCCGAGCACAATCTGGTAACATCACGTGACCTCTTTTAAGCAGAATGTATATAATTCAAGGATGTTATTACACGATTGCTGCCTAAAACATCATAAATAATACGCTTGTAACATTTATTGCTTCTGTTTAAGTCATAACATTGCAAAACGCAAGGTTTATCATGGAAGTCACGTGACCAAAGGTATAGCAGGGGTTGGGACAAGCACTCAAAGGATTTCAAGTTTTTTAATTAAATTATATAAGTTTCATGATGAAATTGAAAGAATGTATTTTTTCCTAATGAAATACAAATTTCCGTATGTAAAATATTTTCCTTATGGGCGAAATTCTCCATATAAGAAATGTCAGTGACGTCACCAGGGCTTTACTGGGCTTTACTCAAAACATCGGACCTACCTGTTTCTTATAGGTATCTTGGTTATATTCAATCTCCACATAAACATACAACAAAAACGGCCATATAGCCTCACTCCGAACACACCACAAATAAGCCTTTGTAGGCACAAAAATGTTTTGATTTACAGGACAGGTATACAACATATCCTCTGTCCTTTGGGATCTTGCTCAGGGCCTCCTCTAACATACCCACTGGGTGGGCAAATGCCCACCCAGTCACCACAATTGCCCACCCAGTGGCGTCGATTTGCCCACCCAGAAGCAAATGTAAAAATAAAGGTCCGACCGGTGAGGCTTGTAAATTAGGAGCTCTAACTCGCTGTTGCATCTATAAGCCCAGGTAGCATCCCTCTCACGGCATTGGGTTTTAATCGGTATTTGTAAAAAAGTAATTGTCCCGTGAGTGAATAGGCATGTACAATGTACATGTAATCTGGAACAAATAGACGTCACGAGATACTTTATTCACAGCAAATCCATGGAACATGGCTTTTCATTGCAATACGTCAAATATGTAAATACACAAGGTTCAAGACACAGTGCTCAACTGAAACTAACTAGACATCGCAGACTGCTCCATAAAAATGTGCTTTTTGAGCTGGTGTCGAAAGTTGCGAGCGGTGACATCGAACGGTAAGCGGTCATACTCGCGCACAGTGTCGTAGCAGAGCCGCTGTCGACCAGCTTCAGTGCGAATTCTCGGCAACATGTGGTTGCCCGCAGCACGTGTCTGGTACGAGTGGTGCACGGTGCGACCGATAGTTTCTGCGAGAACTTCGGGCTTGCCCGTCGTAGCGAGCGTGTGCACCACACAGATCCGGTGGTACTTAACAAGGCTAGGTGCATTCAGCCACTGCAGGTCGCGGAGTACATCGCTAATATGGTGGTATTTACGACGACCGCTAATGACACGAGCACCAAAGTTTAAAAGTCTCTGCACGCGATGAAGCTGAGTGACTCCACACGTGCCGTACACTGATATGCAGTACCTGATGAGTGAGTTCACAAGCGCTTCTACTATCACTGACAGAGATACCTTTGGTATAACATGTTTGGCATGCATCAGACCGATAAGGACGCCGGTACATTTAGCAGTGATATGATCGACATGATCATTGAACTTCAAATGGTTGTCCATAATCACTCCTAAGTTTTTGACGACTCTAGAATCTGGAATCACAGTACCCATCGCATTTAGTGTGACAGACGGCAGTCCTCGGAGCATAGCAGGAGTTCCAAGCACGACAACTTGCGTCTTAGCTGCATTAAGCTTCATTGAGTTGGTACAGAACCATTGGTACAAACACTCAAGAGCCTGTTCCATTCGTTCTATCACCTGTGGCAAGTCGCGCTTTTTGCCGCTTACAAGGAGCTGGGTGTCGTCAGCGAACTGGACCATCGTGACATTGGCAGGTAGATACAGATACATTTCATTTGCAAACACCGTATACAATGTGCAGCTAAGTGATCCGCCCTGGTACACGCCGATCGTGTTCGGCTTCACACCGGATCGTACGTATCCACCGTCGCCGCTGGGCATCTGCACTTGCTGCGTGTGGCCGCTGAGGTAGTCCGCAAACCACTCCGTTTCCACCCCGTACAGCGCGAGTTTGTCCAACAGCCTGCGGTGCGGCACCACATCAAAGCATTTTGACAGGTCTAATAGCACCAGTATCGATACCTCTCCAGCATCCATCGCTTCCAGCACACGGTCTGATATAACACCGAGTGCCGTTTCGGTGCTGTGTCCGCGACGGTAGCCGTGCTGGGTGGCAGACAACAGCCGGTTCACCTCCATGTACTGAACCAGCTGGCGCTGTACGACTCGTTCGACAACTTTTGCCACTGCCGGTAGGATGGAAATCGGCCGGGTGTTTGCTGGCTCAGATGGTCCCTGTCCTTTGGGAATCGGTGTTACCATTGCGTGTTTCCACGGGCTGGGCACGCTGTTGGTGGTGAGGCTGGAGTTCAGGATATCCAGGAGGACGTGACCCATGCCCCAGTAGAACTTTTGGAACATGCTGACACTAACCCCGTCAATACCAGTTGAATTGGACGGCTTCATGTGCATCAGGAGCTGGCCCAGTGACTCGATGTCAATCGGCTGCGGTCTGAACCCGCTGGTGGTGACACGCGGCAGCCTGATCGGCACTGGCGTTGCAGGCTGGGGGACGCTTGCAGCTGTGCTTGGCCCGATGTTTACGTAGTAGTCGTTTAGTGCATCCGGCGTGGCATTGGGCACCGACACTTCTAGGGTTCACGGCTAGGGTTATAGAGCATCGCTAACTATAACCCTAGCCGTCACAGGGGGCGGGGTGATGCATTGCAAACCCCTAAGTTTCTTTTTTCGCAAATAAATCGCGTAGAAAGCGCCCGATAGCGACGAAACTTGCAGTACCTTCGAGTTAATCAATTGTACACCTACCCTGAAAATTTCATGACCCTGACCCAAATGACCTTTGACCTGTGAGTTACTTTTCGAGACCAGGTTTAGCCGGAATCGCAATTCGGCCTACTTCGGCTCGCATTAGCCGAGCGTTTGCAGTCTTTTCGTGGTTTCAGGCTTTCAAACATGTGATATGATGTTGGTTTCATGCATTAGGTTGGATGTCAAGGTCACCTGAAGGTCAGGTCAGGTTATTGACCTTTGATGACCTCGGTTCACTTTTTCGAGTTTTATATGTTTCTAGGCTAGTTTTTTTAGCTGAATTCGAATTAGGCAACCATTTGAGCATTTACGAAGAAGTTTTGGTGCCTTCATAATATGTTACGAAGCTGTCAGAGGCTTTTGACACGTACTACGAATACCCGGCAGGACCCCTACTGGTTGACCTGACCTGACCTGACCCGACCTGGCCTAAATGCATGAAGATATCATCTGTCATCACAAATAACATGATATTCGTGATCAGCAACCCGAAAAAAAACATAACAGCCACACTACGACGTTCTAACAGATCCCGATTTTCTCGACTTTTGGTTCATTGACGACCTGACCTCACCTCAGAGGTCACCATTTGAACTATGACCTTAAAACTGGGTACCGTTGGGTTCGTCTCGTGATGACCTCCACGATGTTTTTTTTTTCCGCGAGGCTCTAGCTCAATTAGGGGCCAAACACCCCCCTTGCGCTTGGGTTCGACCCCCCCTTGCGCCGTCGAAGGACGCAAAGCGGCCTGTGCCGGCGAGGGATAAAAATAAAACACACGACAAACGTTATCTTTGCAAACTATCATCTTGTTTCCAATCCCCCTCCAGGCAGTGGGGGGGGGGGCATTTTTTGCCCCCCCCTTTAGTTTTTTCGATATATCTCGAGAACCGCTGCGCCGATCGTCACCAAACTTTCAGTACCCTCCCGGGAGTAGCTAGCGCACATGGTGACCAAAACTTTTTTCCAAAGGCTATGATAGGTTGGCCGCTAATGACGTCAGAGTGACGCCATTTTTGCCATTTTCGACCCAAAAAAAGGTTTCGCGGGAAGAGCTGTCAGGCCTACAGCTTTAGAGATACAGAAAAATGTTCCGACATAAAAGGTGTGAAATCAAGAGGGCTACAAAACTGCTATTTCGGTTTTTCGATTTTTTTTTTGGATTTTGACCCCCAAAAATATTTTTTTTTTGAATATAATAGCCGAAAAATCCAAAAGCTTTTTTGAATTTCGAAAAAACCGGAATATATCTGATAGTCCCTACCGCCTTCTATCTACATAGCAAATTTGAGATCAATGCCTCTTTTTTTAGCTAAGTTATAGCGAAAAAAACTGTTCAAAATTGATGGCGTCAAATTTGCAAACTCAATTTTTAGCAATTCTAGACCTCGTAGCGCAAAACAAAGACCACCATTAGACTCCCCGTGACGAGCTGCATCGAATCGATACCCATTTTATGCAAAAATATCAACTTTGAAATTTGACCTTTTTTGACCTGACCTTGACCTGACCTCCACCAGAAAGTGACCTAAACCGTACCTGATGGTCTTATAGCCAATACCATTGAGTTGGAAATGAAAAACTGGCCATAAAACATGCATCGCACAACCTTAGTAAAGTTGGGTTCATGTGGTGACCCTTGGTGACCTTTGGTGACCTGACCTGTGCCCTGACCTGGTATGACCAGTGACCTCTAATAGCAACATATGTACTAGACAATTGACGCCTTATCGCTGATTATCAACAAAATGCGTTTTACTCGGTGTTATAGGCTAGCGCTTTCCCTAGAAGCCCCGTGAACGGTGAAACATTTTATCTTTGACCTGACCTGTGACGTCATCGGTGACCTCGAGGTCAATGAAATTTGGTTTCCCTCAACAAACTTGACAGGGCTATCGAACGCTGTTTGAATTCTCCGGATCCGTCCAGTAGTTTCGGAGATACGGGGGGGGGGCAAAAAAATGCCCCCCCCCCCACCCACCCACCGCGCGGAAGGTGGCCGGGAGGCCCACCGCCTGCCGGGATAATGGCACAGCTTATTTCGCCTCACCCCCCCCCCCCGGCACAGGTTTTTAAATTGGTTGAACCCCAAAACAAGTGGCTGGATCCGCCCTCAGGCAATGGAGCGGCGAAAAAAAAAATTGCCCACCCAGTGAAAAATCCTTAGAGGAGGCCCTGATCTTGCTGCCAAGTTGAGGTACGATGACTGAACTTCAGGATTGATCAACCTTTTCTTCTTGGCCACTGCCTTTATACGAGAAAGACTTAATGCTTGTTTATAAACTGCGTTGAAAATTTAATGATCCACCTTCAATTCTGGCATGAATGCACAAACAAAATAGTTCCCTCTCCTCTTGGAATACACAAAGCAAATTTCCCTCAAGTTAACTTCTGGCACTGATGAATTACACTGACACCTCTGATCCAATTAAGATAAACTAGGAATGTGTAAACCTGCCTAGTCAATCATGCAACAGATCATGATATGTTGCTATGGGTAGGTATACACTATACATCAACGTTGCTTTGCAGTTTGGAAATTCAATTCGCTTCATATTTTGTAACAAACGCGCAAAAACTGCAATATAACAGCACTATATGCTTCTTGACAAAATGCAATAAAAGTAAAACTTAACCCTGATGGCATTCATTCTTAGTGGAGATGTAATTACAAAATATTTTGTAGTAACTATTGAATTTTGGCTGAAAACAGTGCACGGTTTAAAAAAGAATCATTCCCATGACGGTCCATTCTTGCGGTCCTGAAATCGCCACTATTTCCGGCCTCTCCAACGCAACTCGTTGTCCAGACGTAAATATGCTTCCAAAAGCTGCTACGCTACCATATCCAGTGGTTCTCAAACTACCACATCACAAAAGCGGCGTGCTGATTGGCCGGTAGTTCCGAATCGTCCGACTGGTGGTCCCCGACTCGACAAGCGCACGTGCGCCGACTGAGGATTTTTAAGTGGCATTAACGCAGGCATTAACGCATAAACGGCAGAAACAGTGTTGCCGTTCTGGTACTATCGTACCAGATCTGGTACTTTTTCGACGTTTCAGGTACGGAGGTACGCCTCAGCGAAATCTGGTACTTTCTCGCCGAAATGCATTTTTTTGGTATTTCCTAAATATTTCTTTCGAGCTAAATGATAAAATAATTTTCAATTTTCGAAGTTCAAAAATAATTTTCGTCAGGAAGGATGGCGTTTCTTACAATAATTGTCCATGCATCGGACTCCGAATTATTAATATTCCTGTTTTTTGCTAGCAGAGGTAAGCAAGCGGAAAATTCGGGCGCCACGCCGGCTGCCACAGCCCCATGCCAAGGACTCTGCAGCCGGCCGAGGCAGTTGTGTCGCGAGTTGGAAATTTGAGTTCAAGTTATATTGTGAACAGTGATTAGTGAAATGTGAGTTGTGTCAACGGTAGAAGGGCTAATGAAAGTCTTACTTTTGAATCAGTGTTCCAAAGGTCAAAATTGTGTGATTCGGTTGGAAAACTAAACGACACCCCTCTGATGTACAGTCTGTCTTAAAAGTACCGCGCAAACTGACGGTGGATCCATCAAGCCTGACCGAGAAAGGGCCTGTTTTAATTTAAAAGTCACCGACCAATTGACCTAGGGAATGGACAAGGATGCCAATTGCTTCGGTAACCCAAATTTAGCAGGCCCTTGCCCAGTCAGGCTCGATGGATCCACCGTCACTTTGCGCGGTACTTTTAAGACAGACTGTACAGTTGTGAAACTATTTTGCTGTACCATGCACAGCAAAACCACCCTTTTTCTGCTATTTTGACCGTGGTCTTTTACCCCAATTTCACCTCTCATGTCATTTTTGGGCTCCAATTTCCCACTCTGACACCCCGTAAAGAAACCATTTTTGCCAGTGTAAGCTAGCCCCACGCTGAAATCAAATTCTAGTTGCGCCACCGGACCCGCCTATTTCACGATTTCACAATTTGGGACACTGATCTGAGTATTTGTGACTTGTGAGCGATCCAACGGAATGACAATCTGATTCTGAATCCGTGAAGAATCAGGATGGGAAAGGAATATGAGTAAAAGTATCGTAAGGAGTGGGAAAACGAGCCGGAACTAAAAGGTTGGCTGGTGCAATCCAAACACGATAGCGCGAAAGCGTACTGCAAGATCTGCAACAAGGAGATCATGGCTAAGTTGCCACATCTGAAACGGCACGGGACATGAACTGAGGGTCACAAGAAGAACGCAGCCAGCTCCGCAGGCTGTAGTAAGCTACCAGCCTTCGTTGCTGCTGCGGAAGAGAAGCATGGCCACGTTAAACAGCGGGACGATGTAGCCCAGGGCGAGCTACTGCTGGCGGGGTTCATCGCTGAACATAATCTGTCAATATCGGTAAGCGACCATCTCGTGCCTTTGATCAAAAAGGTATGTCCAGATTCAGATGTGGCGAAAAAGCAAATCAGCCAGAACGAGGACAACAAAGACTATCAATGACGTCATAGGAGAAGAGGAGAAGCAAAGAGTGAGCGAACTCATGCGCAATAACCCATTCTCGCTGATATTGGACGAGACGACTGACAGGTCTACGAGCAAATCTCTTGCCATTGTGGCGCGAGTTTTCGACGATCGAGATGGCAAAACCAGCTGCCGGACATTGGTCACGTGACCACATTTTCCGTTTGACCTTGAGTTGGCACCAGATTTTGTCGACAGACGTGGCGCAGCTTATTTTACTGCATTATTTTGGATACTAAATATTTAGCCGTGTGGTGGTAAATGATACCGTGCAAATAATATTGAATCATCGGTGACATAGTTACCACTGAAACTTGAATATCATCAATGAAATACAATTAATCTATTATTACTCTTCCATTGATTTTATTGTGCTTGCAGGCATAGGTAGAAACTGAAGAGCTGAGCCTGCAGCTTACAGTTGTTCTATACAGTAGCGGCGGAACACCTTCAATTAAGGGGGGGGGGGCACTGCCGACTTTCGGTCCGATTCTTTCCATGCAACGCCCATAGGGCTAATGTTAAAATGTCAAAATTAAAGGGGGCACGGTGCCCCGGTGCCCTCCCCGTTCCGCCGCATATGGTTCTATAACTCTAAATGCATAAATCAAGGCTACTGAGGGCTGCAAATTTGTTTCATTTATCTTTAATAACTTATGCCCTACCTTCATCTACTATTATCTGTAAGAATCTTGCATCAATCATCACCAGACTTCTTAGTTTTTTTACTACGCCCCGGCCGCAAGAGCGAGCGGGTACGACTCCCTCGCCCTAATTGAGCTAGCCTCGCGGGAAAAACAAGCATGTGTGCCGTTACGGGACCGGGGACGCAGCGATTGATGCACGGTTCTAAAGTCTCAGGTCAACTGGTGGCCTCTGAGGGTCAGGTCAAGAGCCCCGAGGGCCAAAATACGATTTCGGGTTTTGAGAAATAACTTTGCCAAAAACGGCGCAGAGTCGCGATTTTAGTACCATCATGTTTGTCATGCTCCGGTGCGTCAAAATGGTACACTTTTGTTTGGGTGGGGTCAACATAAGGTGTTCACATCGGGTCAAAGCCAGGTCAGAGGCACTCAGGTCACGAAGTTGGTCGGAGGAGGTTAATATCGTATATCATTCGATTCGGTAAGTCTTCCCGAGTATATTGGCGACTTTTCCGACTTGCCAATTCAATTTTATCAGGACTTATTGACGAAAAAACTTGTGACCTTTGTAACGTCATAAATGACGTCACGCTAGGATAAAGATGCAAAAGTGAAGCATTAGGCATTGCAAGAATTGCATGAAATTGCGATTCCATGTGCTTGAGCTAGGTTTAGATCATTCTCGGCGTCAAAATTACAGTTTCTATATTTTCCCCATTGACTTGTAATGGTGACGTCACGCGATCGGCCTGACCTCATGTGACCTCTAGGAGAAATCCGAGATATACAAGTTTTGAGACTTCTAGAGGATACTAGGTCCTGTATATATCATCTCGCTGTGACAGCTCCTCTGGCACCGAGGGCATTGCGTAGTTTCGGTATTTTGGGACTATTGCAGAGGTTCACGTGTGACGTCATAAGTCAGTGATCTGACCTGAGACGGAAATGCAATTGGTTTCCAAAGATGCGTATGGAAGCAAGGATAAGGTGTGCCAAATAGCAGCCCTCTAGCTGTAAGGTGTTCTGAGCTATCGCCAAAAGTCGTGAGTGGAGCGCTACCGACTCCTCCGGTCGGCCGCCGGGGGTTAGGAGGCGTGCAGGGTATCGGAAAACCACCTGGTACTTTGCGAATTTTGCCGATAAAAATACGTTTCTTATGCCGATTTATAGCCAAAAGACTACTGAATCTCAAACCAGTCGTATCCTTGCACTAAATGGCTTGGTTTAGACACGATAGGTCTGAAAAGAAAAGGTCCCATGTATTCTCTATGGGCGCCGCGAGGCCGTTGGCACCAGAGTTTCGGGAAGTGCCCTCGCCACAACCGCACGTGCAGATTTGGTCACGTGACCAAGCGCATTTGCCGCCACTGTATTTATATACACTGTGGGCAAAACCAGGGACCTTTTTTGGACTTGGTGGAGGTGAAGGATGCGACCGCCCAGGGCTTGTATGACGCCACGCGGGAGTTGCTGGCCGTTAACGATGTGCCACTGAGGAACATGATAGGACTTGCGGCCGATAATGCTAGCGTCATGATGGGGCGTCACCAGAGTGTGCAGGCACTGTTTAAAAGAGAGCTGCCGCACATCTTGATCACTGGCTGCATATGTCACTCCCTGCACCTGTGCGCCTCCGCAGCGTGCATGAAGCTGCCTTCAACCATCGAGGATCTAGCCCGAGACGTCTACAGCTATCTCAACAACAGCCCGAAGAGACTCCTCGAGTACAAGACCGTGCAGGAACTCGCCAACGTCCCAGTCCACAGGCTGCTGCGACCAGGGGCGCACCCAGGATTTTCCAGGGGAGGGGGCCCGGGCTCAAAGGGGCCTCCGTGTTCCGCTTGCCAGGGGGCCTTTTCTCTATCGAGGGGCCTCCAAATGGCTTACTTTTTGACGGCCTCTGTATGTTTGGTGACGTTCTTAGCGTTATTAGTAAAGCTTAACCCTCACCCTGGCAGGGGGGTCGATGCAACCCCCCCTAAGGTTTCTCAAAGATAGCGTAAAATTGGCGGCGCGCAACGCCGCTAAATTTGGCACAACCTATGGGGCAACCTTTTTTCATGTGATCTGCAAATTTCAGGTCCGGTCGACCTTGGGTCAGGCCACCATGTCAGAAAAACGGGTACAAGGTTATGGTCAAATTTAATTTTTTATGTACCTGTCCAACGCACAGTTTTGGACTGATTTCCTTCAAACTTTCAGGATGTGCTAAGTTCACCGAGCTGTATAATATGTAGTTCGTTTTTTATGTCACTGACCTGAGGTCAGTTAGGGGTCATTACGTCGTAATGTTAAGCCTATGGGAAAATATTCAAATAACTCCTATTCGGAAAATATAGAGATGTCCGCTTCGTTGTATCCCTTTTGTTCTTTGATACCACAGTACTTAACATAATGTCACTCGGTGTTTCTTTGTTTGGTGTACTTATCTAAGGTTCAGGTCAAATGAGGTCAACTCAGGTCAAATGACGTTTGTGCCGATAACTTGTCACATAATAGAACAGGTTTCAAAATGGTATCATTCTGTTCCTCTTGAACAGCTGAGTCGAATGATATGCAACATTAAGCATTTCAACCATTCCTAAGACTTAAGTTTTACTTAAATTGTGCACTTAAGTACACTTTAATACCTACACTTTTAAGTACACTTAAGCAAACAAAAAAAGTATATCATTCGACACGCCTTGACGTGCTGAGTTCACTGGTGCTTTTGTTTTGCTCTATCTTAACCCGCGCCGGGCCGGGGGGTGTTTGAACACCCCCCCCCCCCCGGCGGCTTTTCGCAGCTCCGCGCCGCCGTTTTTAACACACCTGTTCGTGCATCTTTTCCGCACATGCTGTGAAAATTTCAGACCCAGGTCTCTCAAGGTCAGGTCAGAAACAAATTAGAATGTTCGTCATGGCTACACCGACCGCACGATTGCCTTGAAACTTTCAGCGATTGATGAGAGTAACAGTGTATCTCGTGTATCCTATAAAACCGTGTATAAAAACCTATTAAACGTGTATCTCGGAATTTCGATATCGGTGACCTAAGGTCAGGTCAATTTTGCGGCCTCTCTATTATAATTCAATGGAAGAAAATTGAAAGGCGTCTGTTTTGCACGAACGCCATTCTAGACACTCTCAAACATCGGGATGTAGGTAAAATGGACACACTGAACCCGAAAATTGCACCTGTGACCCGGAGTGTGACCCCTCGTTCTGAGATGTCCCCGAGGTCATCTCAGGTCACGAATAGTATCTAACAGTTTTTTGCTAATAACTTCTGATAGAGGCATGATAGAGCGATGAAAACGCCTTAGATATGTGTTCGGCTCGACGATGCGGATCGACTGATATGCAACATGACCTTTTCCGGTCAGGTCCTGAGGTCAAATTTTTAAGTTGACTTTTCAAGGTCAACTTATAGTTCATTCGACGCGTTTTGACAAGAGGAACACGATTCTGGCAAAAGTAATGTCGTGGCTTTTTTGAGTCAGAAGTTATTGCCGAAAAACACTGTTCGTAAAAAACGGCTATTTTTGGAGTTTTTGCCCTCTGGAGGCTAAACCGTTGACCTGAGGTCAAATCTGAGGACATATTGGCGAAAGAGCGTCAAAAGAGCTATCGAATGCGCTTTTCCGCGGCGCTGTAGCTCTATCGGTTCCCGAGTTAGCCGTTGGCAGTTTCCAAAATGTTGAAATAGCCAACATTTTACCTTTGGTGACCTCTGGTAACCTGACCTTTGACCTGACCCAAAAAATGACTGAAGTGTTTTCGTACTTATTTTGGACGCTCTTTTGAATGCCGCTTACCGCGTGTCGCTACGTGACCCAGGAGCCGAGTTAGAAGGGGGGTTTTCAGACACCCCCCCCCCCCCCCGGCCCGGCGCGGAAGTCGCGGAGCACCTGCCCGGCGCGGGTTAATTAGATCAAAAGTTATCAGCGAAAACTTTTGACCTGTTTTAGCAAATTTTTTACAATTATACCTCCCAAAAACCCCTAAATATTGACCTAGAGCAACCAAATTTGCACAGGGACGAGGATTTTAAGAGGGCCACCTACCTACCAAATTTGGTATTTCTAGGTGCCATAGGATCCAATCGCGAGGGGGGTCACATCGACCCCCCCCCCTCTGCCAGGCCGCGTTATGAAAAATGCCCTGCCAGGGCGAGGCGCTGCCCGGATAGGACCTCTTGTGAAGAGGGGCCTCCTATCCAGAGATGGCCTCTTTCCCAGAGACGGTCTCCTTCCAGAGGGGATCCAGAGAGAGTCCTGCCAGAAGGGGCCTCTTGTGCAGAGGGAGCCTTCCATCAGGAGAGGGCATAAAGGGTCTCGTTCAAGAGGCCAGAGGGGCCTCCTGACTCCTGCCCAGAAAGGGCCCCTGTGCAGAGGAAGCCTCGGGGTCTCCTGCCCATAAAGGAGCTCCTGCCAGATGGGGCCTCCTGGCTCCTGCCTAGATAGGGCCCTCTGTGCAGAAGGGAGCGTCCCATCCAGAAGGAGCCTCCTAAGCATAAAAGGTCCTCTGCCAGAGGGGACTCCTGCCCATAAAGGGTCTCCTGCCAGAGGGGGCCTCCTGGCTCCTGCCCACAAAGGGCCTCCTGTGCAGAGGGAGTCTCGGGGCCTCCTGCCCATATAGGATCTCCTGCCAGAGGGGGCCTCCTGGCTCCTACCCAGATAGGACATTTTGTGCAGAGGGGGCCTCCTGACTGCTGCCAAGATATGTCCTCTTATGCAGAGAGAGACTCCCATCCAGAGAGGGCCTCCTGCCCAGAAAGGGTCTCCTGCAAGAGGCCAGAGGGGCCCCCTGACTCCGGCCCAGAAAGGGCCCCTAAGTAGAGGAAACCTCGGGGCCTCCTGCCCAGTATAAGATTTCCTGCCAGAGGGGGCCTCCTGCCCAGTATAAGATTTCCTGCCAGAGGGGGCCTCCTGGCTCCCACCCAGATAGGGCCATCTGTGCAGAAGGGAGCCTCCCATGCAGAAGGGGCCTACTAAGCAGAAAAGGTGTCCTGCCAGAGGGGCCTCCTGCCTATAAAGGCTTTCCTGCCAGAGGGGGCCTCCTGCTCCTGTCCAGAAAGGGCCTCCTGTGAAGAGCGAGCCTCGGGGGCCTCCTGCTCATGAATGATCTCCTGCCAGAGGGGGCCTCTTGATTCCTGCCCAGATAGGGCCTCTTGTGAGAGGTGCCTCAAATCCAGAAGGGGCCTCCTGTGCATAAAAGGTCCCCTGCCAGACGGGGCCTCCTGCCCATCAAGGGTCGCTTACCAGAGGGGGCCTCCTGTGCAGAGGGAGCCTCGGGGGCCTCCTGCCCATGAAGGATCTCCTGCCAGAGGGGGCCTCTTGATTCCTGCCCAGATAGGGCCTCCTGTGAGAAGGTGCCTCACATCCAGAAGGGGCCTCCTGCCCATCAAGGGTCGCCTACCAGAGGGGGCCTCCTGGCCTCTGCCCAGATAGTGCATCTTGTGCAGAATTATAGTAGGTTAGGCAGGAAAGTCAAGTGTAAAAGTACCCTAAGCGGTGCTCAGGGGGCCTCCTAATTATGACCGAGCGGGGGGGGGGGGGCCCGGGCCCCAAGGCCCCCCCCTTGGGTGCGCCACTGGCTGCGACCCTGTAGGACGAGGTGGCTCTCCCTCGAGGCGGTGGTGAAGAGGATGTACGAGCAGTGGGCGGCACTTCTCCTCTTCTTTCAGCAGGCGGCGGACGAGGATCACCTCCTCGCCGCCCGGACAATCCTGAACGCTCTCCGCGACCCCATATACAAGATGTACATCGCGTTCCTGAACAACGTTCTCCCACTGGTCACGAGGGCGAACGAGGTGTTCCAGTCAGAGTCATCCAAGATCCAGTATGCACGAGCTGCGCTCCTGAAGCTCTACCTCTCCGTGGCCAGCAGCTTCCTGCGTGCCGAGCCAGGTGTGCGACTGGAGACGGTCAGTCCTGATCATCCCAGAAACTTCCTCCCTCTGGAGCAGATGTACTGCGGCGCCAACGTCGAGGCCGTCATCCTCTCAGAGTCTGTCCCTCAGGAGGTGGTCCAGACCTTCCGCCTGCGTGTGCAGATGTTCTACACAGAGCTCAGCAAGCAGATCCGGCGACGATTCGACTTCAGCGACAAGACCTGGGAGCTCTTGGAGCTGCTGAACCCGACCTCGCAAGCGCCCTCTATTGTACCGCTGGCGCTGAGATTCCCCAATCTCGTCGAAGAGACCGAGTACGAGGCCCTGAACTCGGAGTGGCAAGGGCTCCAGCAGGCAGCAAAGGAGCAGCTCCCAGACAAGGAGAAGCCAGCGTGTGAGTACTGGGCGGAGGTGAAGAAGCTGAAGGATGGCAGTGGCGAGGCGGCGTTCCCAAAGGTAGCCCAGCTGATGCAGGGTCTCCTGTCCCTGCCACACTCCAGCGCGGCCGCGGAGAGGGTTTTCTCAAGCCTGAACTTGATCAAGACGCAGCAGCGGAACCGCCTCCAGGTGGGAACAGTGTCTTCCCTGATCCTCACAAATCAACAAGTCGCGCCCTCCTGCCACGAGTGGACGCCCACAGCTTCCATGAAGTCAAAGATGATTCGCCAGTAACGAGACTCACTCCAGGTAATTCCAGCCGTTACTTAGTTTCCTACATGAATAGCCTATAAATATTTTCCATTGGATTTGCTTGTAACTGCCCACAAACCGGCTATAATGATATCTTCCCTGTTTCACATTAATTCGTTTATTATGAAAATTCACAATCAGAAATTGACCTTGAAAATTCCATGTATAGTTTTAAACCACGTCTCCTAAATTAGATGCGCGCTGCAGCTCGAACCTAACCGGACCTGACCTGTGTTACAGCGCGCGTGGACCGACAACAGCAGAGGGTTATACCGACTACCGAGGAATCAGTTGGAAATCGCGGCGCCACTTTGCCTGTTCTTCGATGCCTGTTCATCCTGTTCCGATGCCTGCTCATCCCGTTGTGATGCCTGTCCATCCTGCTCTTCGATAAGGTCAGTGAGCAGCGCTGACGAAAATATAAAAAAATCACTGAGCAGTGGCGGATCCAGTATTTCGGTGAGAAGCGACATGTTTGAGAGCGCCAGAACTAGGATCCTGGGTGCAATCGCCAGTCTCAACGGTACACTGGAGTGCCCCCCCCCTCTCTCTCGAAGGCCGGATTTCGATTTTTCTACTTTAAGGCCAATTTTAGGCATACCTATGGGCTTTTAGAAGGATGCCTTTCTGCCTTTAAGGTGCCGTAAGGGAAGACGGGACGAATTACTGGGTCAAATGAGTCATAAATTACTTGCTGGCATGTACATACCGAAATTATGGCTATTTTGATAGAACTGAATTATTAACATTTCGACCTACTACGATCTGGTACTGTACCTACGCAGCCAGAAACAGCCAATCTGGTACGATTTAGACGCGACCCTGGTACGCTGTAAAATCTGGCCGCGGCAACACTGGGCAGAAATCAAGGCGGAAATTCGACAGGTGCGGTGTTCTGATATTGCCGTGGCTGTGATTACACCTACTTGAATAATAGCTCAGCCGTTTAAAGTATGTTAAATGCCAGATAGTTTTCTGATTTTTCTTGCTTTGAGCTTTCATGTGCTATCACTTTTACCTCAGTGTCTAGTCTGGAAGCTATTTGGGAGAGCCCTAAAGGTAAGTAACAATTGCAAACTGCTTCTAGAATGACTTAGTTGCGCCATATTTGTAGTGAAGCGAGGTAAAGGAGACAGAGGATTCTTTTATAAGGGACATTTAAGAGACAAATAGGGGAAGATTAAGGGAACCCTATGTAAACACGGTTATCGTTTCCTACTCGGACAGACACAGTGGGGAGGTCTCTCAGCATCGCCCTGGTACCAAACACGATTACTTGCGTCTTCGATGAATTCAATTTCAGTGAATTATGGGCGAACCAGTCGAAGACTACGGCGAGCTCGCTTTCTAAGAACCGCCTTGGTATACACCGGTGGTATTTGGTAGCGATCGCGACATAATCTTGGTACCATCCTTCGTCACAATTTTTACCTGCTGTTTGTGATTTTGAAGGTAGTCAGCAAACCAGTGGTTATTATACCAGTGGACAGCTTCGTAACACGTTACGAACGCACCAAAACTACCTCGTAAACGGCCAAATGAGTGCCAAATTCGAAATCAGCTAAAAAACTACCCTAGAAACATGTAAAACTCGAAAAAGTGAACCAAGGTCATCAAAGGTCAATGACCTTGACCTGACCTCACGTGACCTTGACACCCACCATAATGCATTGGTACAACATCATTTTACATGTTCCAGTGTTTAAAACCACAACAAGACTAGAAACACGCAGATAATATGAGCCAACATACGCTGAATTGCGATTCCGGCCAAACATGGTCTCGAGGATCAGGTCACAGGTCAAAGGTCATTTGGGTCAGGGTCATGAAATTTTAGAGCAGGTGTAAAATTGAATAACTCGAGGGTACTGAAAGTTTCGTCACGATCGGCCGTTTTTTACGCGAGTTATTCGCAAAAAAACGAGGGGGGGAGGTCCGTTCGACGCCCCCCTATAAGTGCGAGGGTTAAGTGGAAATCAGTGCTAAAGTCCTCGAATTATGACATTTTCAAAATGAAGTTGCCATACTCTTTATGATCACTAGTTTTTACGATCAGATAATGAAACAGATGCGTGCTACGCTGATACTCACTGTCGGTCCTCCAGCGGTAATGGAAGAAATGGGCGCGCGGCAGTGTCGGCACTCCCTGAGGTGACCTTGGGCGATGTGTTAGACCTGCTTTTATTACCCTGGGCAACGTCTAGAATCTAGATGAATATTGCTGGTTGTCTCTACAAAATTATGATAAACCCTCGTTTGTTTTCTCTAAATGGTGTTTTGAACTATTTTAATCACGTATAATAGCATCTATTTCTCGAGCACGTTTTGTTCCATATCATTGCCGAGCACTAGTTTGAACTGCTTGCCCAATTCACTGCCTTTCGATCTGTTCGCTAGTCTCGGGGTACTGTTCCGGTCTTGTAATCGAATGGTTGTGGGTTCGAGGCGGGGTTGGCGAATATTTACACATGGCGTTCAACTTTTATCAGTAAGCCGCCGTCTATAAAGACATGCTAATGTAATTGATTTTGCAGCAGACGGATAAGTTTTGAAATAAAAGGTGGGCAGCATTAATACTGCCCACCTAAATCGGCCGCATTAATACCGACCGGCAAGGCGGCCCGCATTAATGCTGACCGGCCCGTATTAATACGGGCCAGGTCTCCGGTCAGTATTAATGCGGGCCAGGCAGCATTACCCTCGCCGGCACTGGGGGGGATCAACCCCCCCTAAGGTTTTTCGCGAATAACTCGCGTAAAAAGCGGCCGATCGCGACGAAACTTGCAGTACCCTCGCATTGATCAATTTTACACCTACCTGAAAATTTCATGACCCTGACCCCAATGACCTTTGACCTGTGACCTCTTTTCTGTGACCATGTTTGGCCGAAATCGCGGCTCGGCGCATGTCGGCTCGCATTAGCCGCGCGTTTGCAAGCTTTTCGTGGTTTCAAACGTTCAAACATGTGATTTGATGTTGCTCCCATGCATTAGGGTGGGTGTCAAGGTCACCTGAAGGTCAGGTCAGGTCATTGACCTTTGGTGACCTCGGGTGACCTCGGTTCACTTTTTCGAGTTTTACATGTTTCTAAGCTAGTTTTTGGAGCTGAATTCGATTAGCAACCATTTGAACATTTACGAAGTAGTTTTGGTGCCTTCGTAACATGTTACGAAGCTGTCCGAGGCGGTTGACACGTATTACGAATACCCGTCACTACCCCTACCGGTTGACCTGACTTGACCTGACCCGACCTGGTCTAAATGCTTAAAGACATCATCTCTGATCAAAACTAACACGATATTCGTGATCAGCACCCCGGAAAACCACATAGCAGCCACTTTACGACTTTCTAACAGGTCCCGATTTTCCCGGTTTTCGGGTCATTGACCTGACCTGGAAGGTCACCCGATGATCTAGGACTTAAAAATTGGGTATCATCGGTAGGATTAACTTTGGTAGAAGTTTCTAGTATAACTGCTAGAAACCCTACTTTATGAAGTCGGGACTAGCAAAAACCCAGTTCAAACTAGAATATGGTAGCACTGATGGTAGACAGTTGTGCGGGCAAAAATGACCGCAAAAACAAAAATCTGCTCACAACCGACGAATCCGTAGTGCGAGACGCTACATGTGACCGGGCACCGCCGTCCGGAGAGGAGCGACGCGGGCGCGGCCGTGCGGATAAAGCTTACCATGTCCATGTCTGCCGTAGGTCGGCTGGGTTTCGTGAAAAATGGTGGAGGAGTTGTCGGAGGAACATTCGTCGATCTACCATATGAGACTAAGAGCCGTGAAAGTCTTCAAACGTTGGCTAGGATATGGCTTGCCGAAAACAGACCACATGTAAACCCCAAGGCCCTAAAACATAAGGTTAGACGAAGTTTTCTACCAAAAATGTACTAGAACAGCGCACGAGTCAAAGCTATTTCCGTTGTTTCGTTACAAATATGTCGCAAACAAGCGTTTTCTTAAATCATTATTTTGAAGTTAACCAACCAGTTGCTATAAATTCAATAAACAAATACTTATGTTTTATACAAAAGCCTAGCATATATACAGTGGCGTACCCAGGAATTTGCGAAGGACCAGGGCATTGGACGAGAGGGCGCCAATCAAGGAGGGCGCCAACAACAAGGAGGGCGCCACATACCTGAAACTTGAATGTGTCAGTTATGTTCGTACACGTGCGGAACGAACATAACTGACATACTGGACAGAGGGGCGCCACCCACCATCATCTAGGAGCGCGACGCTATCGATTGGAGGGGCGCCAATACTGGACAAAGGGGCGCCACCGGCCCACCATATCGTCTAGGAGGGCGCCACTATCACCAGAGGAGCGCCAATACTGGACAGAGGGGCTTCGCCATCAACTAGAAGCGCGCCGCTATCGACTGGAGGAGCGCCAACACTGGACAGAGGGGCGCCAGTCACTGAGGGCGCCGGGGACGATGAGCCAAAGGGACAGGGCATGCACGGAATGTCCTGTATGTGCGTACGCCACTGCATATATAGTCCAACTCTAGTTGAATAATCAAGTAGCTACTAAATTTTCCAAATGTGACACATATTGCGCACTTTAGACAAATGCTTTGCTAGGGCGTTGCTAAGGACTATTTCGCATGTTTTGCTGCCTGGTTTTTGTTATAAGTGAGGGAAGTGAGATATGGACAAGCTTTTTGATTTTTTTTCTGGTTTTCTAGGACCGTCACAATTATTTAACCCTCGCATGTGTAGGGTGGGGGGGTCGGATGGACCCCCCCATGGTTTTTCGCAAATAACTCGCGTAAAAAGCGGCCGATCGCGACGAAACTTTCAGTACCCTCGCATTGATCAATTTCACCCCTACCCTGAAAATTTCATGACCCTGACCCAAATGACCTTTGACCTGTGACCTCTTTTCCGAGACCATGTTTGGCCGGAATCGCGATTTCGCGTATGTCGGCTCGCACTAGCCGCGTGTTTGCAAGCTTTTCGTGGTTTCAAACGTTCAAACATGTGATTTGATGTTACTCCCGTGTGTGTCAAGGTCACCTGAAGGTCAGGTCAGGTCATTGACCTTTGGTGACCTCGGGTGACCTCGGGTCACTTTTTCGAGTTTTACATGTTTCTAGGCTAGTTTTTGGAGCTGAATTCGAATTTAGCAACCATTTGAACATTTACGAAGTAGTTTTGGTGACTTCGTAACATGTTACGAAGCTGTCAGAGGCGGTTGACACGTACTACGAATACCCGTCACGACGCCTATTGGTTGACCTGACCTGACCTGACCCGACCTGGTCTAAATGCTTCAAGACATCATCTGTGATCAAAACTAACACGATATTCGTGATCAGCACCCCGAAAAACCCCTTAGCAGCCACACTTTACGTCTTTCTAACAGGTCCCGATTTTCCCGACTTTGGGTCATTGACCTGACCTGGAAGGTCAACCAATGACCTAGGACCTTAAAATTGGGTATCATCGGCTTCCTCTGGTCACGGGCAACACGCTCGTTTTTTCCGCGAAGCTCTAGCTCGATCAGGGGCCAAACGGCAAGGGGGGGGGGGTCCAACCGACCCCCCCCCCCTACACATTAGAAGCTGGCAAACGCCGCACACATGCGAGGGTTAACTTGACATAGTTTTCTTGCTTTTTTTATCCGAGGCTTTTTCAATAATTGGTAGATTGTAGCGTGGAAATAAAAGGGCGAGCAGGCCACAGGGGTAAATGCAAGTCGACTGATAGCGAAATAAAAGGTAGAAGTGTCTGTTCCATTAGAAATTTAATGTGATGTGAATGTGATGGAACATGAAGCAACAGGATCAGACGCAACAACCATCAATTAAGAACCCAGAACCAGCAAGCGCCATGCAATCAAGAGCAGCCATGGTAACGTTTGATTAGCTTTCAGAAAACCTTGGAAGACGCCAGACGGTGAGCAATCAAGAGATCTTACAAGACCATTAGTTACAAGGCTATAGAACTCCAGGTAAGGACACCAGCCGTTTGACCTTGAACGCCGCCGGCCGGCCGATGACGTCATTGGAGGCAAGTCGGCTCGGCGGACGCATCGGGCGAGCGTATAACGGAGGAGCGTTGGGACGTTGCGGGAGCCGGGGAGAGATTTTAAAGCGTTTTTTTGCATACCACCATTGTTATGTTGATTGATCTAGACTGCATTCTTATAAAGTTCGACGCATCTTAGGCCTGAATGGTGCGTACATTCGTAGAACGGTCCGACGTCCGTGGTCGAAGCTGTCTATATGTAGGTACCTAAAGACGCCAAGACCGGTATAATAACGGCGACCTGATCCCGTCTCTGGCGATTCTAGGAGTCGTTAGGACCCAGGCCGAGTCTGACCCGTCCATTTTAGGGAAACGGGGTAATTGAGAACCGAATACCGATGGTTAGAGTGGATCCCGTCGTCGAGCGATGGTTGATTGACAGACAACACATGTTGTAGTGGGGTGGGTGGGTGGATAAGCATCAGGGATGCTGCCTGAACGCAGGCAAGCATAATTGGTCTGCCATATTGTTTAGGAATATAAAATCGTAACGGAGGTCCTTGAGGATATGATCTTTACATTACGAGGATTCGCCACCAGTGAAATTACTATACTGTTAAAGGTAGTGTGCCAGCTTTCCTGGACCGTATGGAGTTAATGGCCCAGATAAGGAGAACCGGATTTTTAGAACTTATCCATACCTTCAAATCTCATGGAAACGTCTTAAATTCTTCAAATTTTGAGTACCCCAGTGCGAAATTCGCCCCGACGGGTTGTCGGTCGTACCCCAACCACATGTCACAACACTATGAACAATAAATGCACACACTGAAATCGCTATTACCGATATACTCATCCAATCAAGTTTCGATAAACCCGTTCATCATCATCTCCTGCGGTTTCGAACACGCCTGTTAGGTGGTGCGGCAGACCGCGCCCAAAGCCAGGGCCCCGGTAACGTGAGGTAGCCGAGTCGGGGCAGCGTGCGCTGACCCAAGCCGGGGCCGCGCGTCCTCCCGGTGTCATGTGATAGCCCGGGGCTGCCCGCGGGGATGCGGTAGACCGCGCCCAAAGCTGCGGCCCCGGCTTGGGTCAGCGCACGCTGCCCCGACTCGGCTACCTCACGTTACCGGGGCCCTGGCTTTGGGCGCGGCTTCTGCTCATACTTTGTGGTGCGGTGGTGGTGCGTCGGGCCGCGCGCTCTGACTTCGGCCAAGAAAAAATGCGTCAGCTGATCATTGTCATTTCTGCCACTTGCGTGTGGTGAAATGGGGTCATAACTTAAGAGACGGCTTTTTCATATCAATTATTTTACATAAAATCATATTTCAAACCATGAATAATGTTCGACAGCCAAATAAAAGAAGCAATACCAATACAGGTTTACAGTTTAAGGCTCGACATTGTGTTGTCTACGATTAGACAGCTGATAACTCATTCCCGTACGTCGTAACTCTATAATGACCTTTGCTTATGTCACATGTGCGCCGCATTCGCGATTGTTGCCGACGCCTGTTTGCAGCTCAGCCCACTACAGTTGTTATACATATCGAAAAACCGATAAACTTTTAGGCGAAAAAGGCACTATTCCAGGCCCATTTTTGATTTTCTTGGCGATATTAGGTAAAAACAAAAGCTTCTTATCCTAGGAAAAATAAAATGGGAAATCTTTCAAAGGTGGCACACTACCTTTAAACCCTCAGTCCCGGGCAAATCCGGGGAGCTGCAGTAGTATCCGGCGGCCACCTCGTCGACTCGCAGGTCCTGTGGGCTTCCGTGATACTTCAGTGCTTCACCCATAGAGGCACAGGTAGAGCAGTAGGATGTGGGGTGTGGTGTCTATACGCCTGAGGATTATCAATAGACAGGTGTGATATATTATAGTGCACTGTGCATGTATGGCCTTAACTTTTGAATTTATTGTAAAAGGGGAAAAAACGCAAGAAATTACCCAACGTTTCGCATTTATTGCTTAGTCATGGGTCTTGGAGTGCGATAAAAGTCTACTCATTGTAGGCACGACGTATACAGTGCCCGGTCCCGCCGAAGCTCGATAATCGACCGTGACATATTCTTAACTGGCGGATCCAGGAAGCGGTCTTGAACACATCGGGAGGCACCCCCTAAAAAGTTTTCTGTGAATTAAAAAAAAAAACATCGGATTTTGATTCCTTGCGCTCTACTGTGCAGTTCGATCAATAAAATTTTCCTCAGAAAAGTTGTGAAGTTTTCGTTTTGTTCTTGAAAAACGAATTCGGACGCTGCCCCGGATGTGGGCCTGTGGGGGATAACATTTGTCCCAAACGCCTTCCCTTGGATCCGCCAGCGGGTTGCCCCACCCTGAGCTTAACTAAAAAGTAAAAACGTCTTAAAATCCCACCAGAGAGCCCGATGGTAAGGTCAATTCAAATCCGATAACTCATCTGTCTGTCCGCCTAAATTACTGCGCACCGTACCTACGGCGCCCGGCCCCGTCGGAGCTCTGAACCGACCGTGATATTTTTGGTTTTCCCCCATCCCAAGCTCCATTAGAAACGTTCTCTCTCCCCATCAAATTGCTCATGATGTCATTTCAAATTCAATACCTACCGGCTACCTCATCTCTGTCTGCCCGCCCATTCATTGCACACCTTACGGCGCCCGGCCCCGCCGGAAGGATCCTAGCGCGCTGAGTGGTTGCCTCCAGCCGCGTCATCGCGAGGCCCCGCGAGGCCCGTAAATTAATACATTGCGTGAATAGCCGTGTCGCCCCCCTGATTAGTTACTTGAAAACGAGAGCCGCCAGGAAAATCAGTAGATTCTTCAATGGCAACACATTTCAACATCTATCTAGTAATGATTTGCACCAGCGAGGACCGAGGTGCTATCATTGTGTTTTGTTCAATATTATAAGACATGTTTATAAAGTCTGATGGCCAAGAGTTGCGAACGAAAATTATAATTAAAATCTAAATCTTTTTGTATTTCAGACGTTTCGACAACACTGTGCCATCGTCAGTAATTGATATAAAATATTTCCTAAAGTCACAAATCACATTTTAAAAATAACCATTTATCACATTTTAAAAATAACCATAAATTAAATTTTAATAAATAACAAATTAAAAATAATGTTATTTTTAAAATGTGATTTGTGACTTTAGGAAATATTTTATATCAATTACTGACGATGGCACAGTGTTGTCGAAACGTCTGAAATACAAAAAGATTTAGATTTTAATTATAATTTTCGTTCGCAACTCTTGGCCATCAGACTTTATAAATTGTGTTTTGTGTCTGTATCCCTATAAACCGCAAAAAATATTTGTCAATATAAATAAACAAACAATAAACAAACAAATAATGCGTCTCAGTCCCCGGTATGCCTTAGTGCAACCGGGATGCAAAATTCTTTCTCATGCGTCTTTTTCTACTGAAAGTAAGTCCTCCAAGTGGCAGGGGATGAATAATAGGAGGTACCTATCTAATTAATTTTTATCTATTCATTCAATTCATAGGCAATTCAGGGCATCGATCGGCAGCGCCCTTACTGCATGGTACTGCGGATCGTCAATGGGTTTCTTTATGACTCCGACTCTGACTCACACTTTTAAAAGTCAACTCTGACTTTGATTTCAAATGTCGGCTCTGATCGACTCAGACTCCACAGCCCTAGCAGGTCTGCGGAGGCAATGGATTTTTGGTGACTTCGACTCCGACACTGGCTTTCAAAATCGACTCTGACTCTGACTCTGGTCAGAACTGTCGACTCCGACAGACTACAACTCCGACTACGGAACCCTAAAAGGTCTGCGGAGAGGATCGAATTTCGGTGACTGACTCAGACTCCAGCTTTTAAAATCGACTCTGACTCCGACTCGACGACTTGCAGGTCAGAACTGTAAACTCTGACCTACTTCATGACTCCGACTCCGGAGCCCTACTGGGAGCTATCACGCCAGGAAGCTGCAAATCGTATGTTCCGTGGCGGTTTATGGCATTTAAGTCGATAATGCGGCTGAATCGCACTATGAAACACCCTTATTGGCTGCAAGAATCACGAAAGTTAGCGCATCACCACGGGAAAACGTGACAAGTTATCCATTAATTAGCCCTGGATTTGGATAAATAACATGTTGATGATCATATTAGCACACATTTACATTATCATCTATCTCAAGGTTGCCCTTCAGGCGGCTTTAAACTATGGCAATTTCCCTATCTTCAACACGTAAATGCCCTCGGGCGTCCTCGTCGCGACGAAGGCATGGGAGTGCCAGGTTGGTAGGAACTAGACTTCGACGCCCCCTGGTAAACCCTATGGGCTGGTAGGAAATGTAGGTACGCCGTGGAGCAGCAGTGCTACCTACTAGCTTCGTCGGGGGCTGGTCCATACCAGGGTATATTGAGTGACGGGTAGGACGAACTTTGGTAGGAATTTCTAGTATAACTACTAGAAAACCTACTATATGTGGTCGGGACTAGCAAAAAGTTAGTTCAAACTATAATATGGTAGCAGTTATGGTTGGCAGTCGTGACGCACACGTGACAATCATTTCTTAAATTTCTTAAATAACAGGTTTTAGGGGCCGATTAGTGGGCAGATACATTCAATTAGCTTTCAATAATTGATTATGCAAACATTCAAAAATCTACATCATTCAATTCTCGCCAAAATCACGCGGCGCTCCTAGGATTCGAACCCACGACCCTCGGATCCGTAGCCTGATACGCTACCGACTGAGCTACCGAGGACCGCGCGCCGACGATCGGAGAGCCGGATCGAGGGTGCTGGCGTGCAGAGAAATCTTTACCCTGTACGCCGTAGAAGATCGGCTGGGTTTCGTGAAAAAATGGTAGAGGAATTGTCGAAAGAAAATTCATCGATCTATCATTTGAGACTAAGAACCATTGATTCCTTCAAAGGTTGACCGAGATATCGCTCGCCGAAAATAGGCCATTTAACATGTAAACCCTATGGGCTGGTAGGAAATGTACGCCGTGGAGCAGCAGTGCTACCAACTAACTTCGGCGGGGGCCGGGTCCATACAGGGTATATTGAGTGAAGTCCATATACGAAGGCATGCATGCATCTCATCAGTCTTGCTGTGCACCTAATTATCTAACTGCTTCCTCAGGAAGGTATGGGTTCGGGCGAACCGTCTCATGTATCGAAGCGTCTGCACAACAACCTGCCAGACCACGGGATCTCCACAAGCTAGACGGGCGCGCTGACGCGTGAGTTGGTCGCGGTGGACGGGACGACCGTGTACCGTGTCTTCCATCACATCTGTCTGCAGACCCCTGTCGAGGTAAGTCCGCGCTAAACTTCACTTCCTGACCAGTACTAAAGGCGCAGTTACACTAACGTGAAACAGTCAGGTGCCTCAGTCCTCACCGGTATAAATCAATTAGGGAAATATGGAAACTGTCACTTAGGAACCGAAAGCATACTCACATTTCGGTCGAAAGGTGTCTAAATGTATCAAATGTGATAAAGTTCCTTGAAACTTCTTGTTAGAAAATTGTTATGTAAGAGTGAAAGAATGAGAAAGCACGAGGCTGGCCCACCACCCAAATTCAAGTGAAGCAGTTTGCAAATTTGCACACAACTGCCCAGAAAGGCCTTTGTTCACATGATTCCATGCATGATGAAGAGCGGATTTTTATCTGCGTACGATAGTTACTAAATACTTATTCAAGCACAATTTGCAGTCATTACATGAAGGGAGAACGCCATATAACCGCGTGAAACCACAGGCCGCCTTGAGTAAATATAAGCGCAATGTATTGAAATCTAGCGCCAGCTGCGCCGCGCTTGAGCGCAGCCATATCCTGGGATAATTTTCGGTATATAGTTGAAAGCTCTCAATTCTAGTTGTTTTTCTAGTTGATATAGTATAATTCTAGTATATGCTAGGAAAAAACTGGAGTAGCCGACTCTGTAGTGCCCCGGTACGTACACTGTTTCTCGTGTGCTTTTCAGTTTTGGAATGATCTAGATCATTTTCCTGGAGACAATCACCACATTACAATAGCGGCACTTGGCTGACCTAGCCCGGAATTCCGTGTCGGCTACCGGCTGAAGCCAGCCTCCAGGAGCGCGGGAACTACTTTCCGACTGGGGGGGGGGGGGGGGGGCACACCATAATAGAGATTAACCTAGGGTACCCCCAAATCTAGTTTTCTCACCGGTTTTAGGCCACTTATGTTTCATCCCTCGGCTTTTTCAACAAAAAAGAAAACATTTGCAAATAAAGTGTGGTATTCCGTCTCAAAGCTGTGGGGCACCGCCCCCACGGCCCCAGAGTTGGGGGGCAAGCTGCCCCCACTGCCCCCCGGCTCCCGCGCCTATGCGAGCCTCTAAAGTTCAGAGAAAGGCAAATTTCGGCAAAAAATGAGAGTTGCCCCCGATGCAGAAATTATTGGAGAACATTTTGATATGTTTCCACGCGTACCACCGCGTATCAAACTTTGTAGGGTAACCAGGCTGGCACGGTCCGCCGACATCAAAACCGACCCCCACCGGACACGATTTGGTAGCCGAGGTCTGTGACGTCAGCTGGGCGTGAAGTTTTCCCTTCATCATAGGCTTTGCACACAAACTGGCCAAAGTTCATGCCTGGATAGCCAAGCCTGAAGGGCAACAAATGATTACATTTTGCCCTTATTAGATTCAGCGCTTCATTTCATAACTGAAAACGTCCGTTATTAGGCCTCTATGGAGGTATAGTATGTCTAAAAAGAATGTACCGTCGTCACTACGTGGCGCTGGTGTCGTGAGCCGGTAGTTGGCTGAATCCGCACCAGACCACATATTCCCAAGCGCTAGGTGACAGCTGCGCAGCGGCCGGTAGTAGCGTAAGCCCGAACCTTCGTGACACGACCCCCGGGGGAGGGGGGGGGGGAGAGGGAGCGGGAGCGGGCGGGGCAGCGCGTGTAGGGAGGGGTGCTCCGGCAAGCTGGCAGTTGTCGCGGCCAAAGGTCAAGGGGTCACACACCAAGCGAACGGACGCTGTTGTGGGTTCGTGGGGATCATAAACTTGTGTGTGGTAGGTGCGTCTTGCGATGCTCGGGTGATACGCCAGGTCTAAGCCAAAGGATTCAGGGGAGAGCTGAAGAAAAACACCTGGTCAACTACGGCGAATAATGGTGCTGAAAAATGGAAAGTATGGGTCAATGCAAGCCTTCATGACTATAAACAGCTTTTCTGAGGACGCGAAGGCCAGCATTGAATAATGATATCCGGATCGAAATTAGCAATGATTTATAATTACATGCCGAACTAATAGCGCTGCAAAACCCTCCTAGTAAATTGTCAAGTCGGATTATACCCACTTGAATTAAACTATCCTAATTAAAATTGTTAATTAACTTTTTAACACTGACGTTCTTTATCATACGATAAGTATGGGGTTAACCAAGATTCAGCATCTTCCGCGTTCAAACAATCACCTGTAAGGCTAGAACATTGGCCAGGTAAAAACATGGTCGGGATTTGATTAACCGGACTATAAGTCGATTTTTTTTAGTCGGGATTTGATAAGCCGGATTTTTTTTTACGCCAACCGCATTTTTAAAGGAAATAGTTCACTTTTTAACATGGGTTTTGAACTGGAATAGCAGTTCCGTAGCTTGGGCTGAGACGAGCATAAATCAGGAGCTTTTACAGCCCAACGATCACCCTAGGCAAAGATATTCTATTTCTCGTCCCGAAAAAGGTGTCTTGCGTTGAGGATGTGTGCCTTGCATATATTTCCATCCAGTATGAAAAGAGCATGGGTCCCGAAAATTCTTCAGAAACTAGAGAAATTATCTACGAGAATTCTAGAGAAATTCTCGTACTGATCAATTAGGACATTCAGGGGAACATTATCAGATCGAGCAGATCGCCCAAATGCCGGTGGCTGCGATAATTTCTCTGTTTCTGAAGAATTTTCGGGACCCATGCTCTTTTCATACTGGATCGCGTGTGCCTTACAGAAACTGAAAAGTTCTTCCTATATCAAAATATAGAAAAGAATATTTTGTTATAAAAAGGTTTTATTTTCTTTGCTGATTATTTTGAACATGAAAAATCATAAATCCGTTGCAAAAAAAATAATTTCGTGAAAGTGAACTATTTCCTTTAAGTCAAGTCAGGTCACTGATCTATGACGTCATAAATGAGCAGTCCTAAAATGAACTGTGTGAAACTGTCCTAAACTGTCCTAAAACTAACATTTTAGGACCATGTGTGCACAGTCCTAAAATGTTCCAACTTCGCAACACCCTCAGTGCAGAGCTTTCATAGGGAGATGAAACTTACAGGATCTTATAGTATGATCGAGAGGTCTCAAAACTTGTATAAATGCATATCTCGGATTTTCTGAAGGGTCGCCTGAGATCAGGTCGGTCTCTCACCATTAAAAGTCAGGGGAATATGGAAATTGCTAGTTTGGTCCGGAAATGATATACATTTATCTCAAATTCTCAAGCACACGGAATCGTGATTTAATGCGCTCCTTGCAAGGTCTGATGCTTCAATTTTGCTTTGTTGATCTTGCGTGACGTCATTTATCACGTAACCAAGGCTATCAGTTTTTCGTCAATAACTCCCGATCAACTAAAGCTACCGAGTCGATAAAGCCACTAATGGACATGAAAAGACCTGCCGAATCGATTGATATGCAATATGACCTCCTTCGTGACCTGACGGGCTGTGACCTGACCTTGACCCGAGGTTAACACCTTAACTCTCGCCCGTATTGGTGTTTTTCCAGCCGCAAACGTATAAAGGGAAGGGGGGTCCGTTGGCCCCCCTTGCCGTTTCGCCCCTGATTGAGCTAGAGCTTCGCGGAAAAAACGGGCGTGTTGGCCGTGACGAGAGGAATCCGATGATACCCAATTTTAAGGTCCTAGGTCATCGGTTGACCTTCCAGGTCAGGTCAATGACCCAAAAGTCGGGAAAATCGGGACCTGTTAGAAAGTCGTAAAGCGTGGCTGCTATGGGGTTTTCGGGGTGCTGATCACGAATATCATGTTAGTTTTGATCACAGATGATGTCTTCATTCATTTAGGCCAGGTCGGGTCAGGTCAGGTCAGGTCAACCAGTAAGGGTATTCGTAGTAGGTGGCAACCGCCTCTGACAGCTTCGCAACATGTTACGAGGGCACCACAACTACTTCGTAAATGTTCATATGGCTGCTAAATTCGAATTCAGCTCCTAAAACTGGCCTAGAAACATGTAAAACTCGAAAAAGTGAACCGAGGTCATCAAAGGTCAATGACCTGACCTGACTTTCCGGTGACCTTTACACCCACCCTAATGCATGGAAGCAACATCACATCCCATGTTTGAACGCTTAAAACCACGAAAAGACTGCAAACGCGCCGCTAATGCGAGCCGACATACGCCGAATCGCGATTCCGGCCAAATATGGTCTCGAAAAGTAGGTCACAGGTCAAAGGTCATTAAGGTCAGGGTCATGACAATTTCAGGGTGGCTGTAAAATTGATTAACGCGAGGGTACTGAAAGTTTCGTCGCGATCGGTCGCTTTTTACGCGAGTTATTCGCGAAAAACCGAGGGAGGGACCCCCCCATACGGGCGAGGGTTAAGTTGATCTCACCCGAAGAAAAAGTAGGTATACCATTCGACACGCCTGAGCTAGACAAACACGATGCTGCTAAAATCGCGGATCTGCGATCATTTTTAGCGGAGTTATTTACCAAAAACCGAGCCTGTGCCTTGGGCCACTTGACCTGACCTCCGAAGTCATCGGCTGACCCTGGTCCTTAAATTGGAGACCAATCGCTGCATTTCGTAACGACGCACACGATCGTTTCTTTCGTGAGGCTCTAGCTCAATTAGGGGCGAATCGGCGAAGGGGGTTGTTTCCTCACTTCCAATCCCCAACGCCCCCTCGGTATTCAGAAAACCTGAAGGTCCGGTGAGGGTTAAAACGTTGCTCCTGAACGAGGAAGATGTAAAAGTCAAAGCTCTATAGACGTCCTGTAAAAGTGGCCATAATAATAAATTCGTTAGAAATAAGATGCTTTTTAAACGACTTCCTCATATAAAATCGGGTGCTGGGGCCAATCTTATAAACGCTTTAGAATGGACAGGGCGTCGCTGGCTGAGATTTGGGTGCAGAAAACGGCTATTACCTAAATGCAAAATGGTTTTCATGCATTTCAGTCAATTGAACCGGGTGGCCCAGAAAAAAACATTCCCAACTTTAAATCAATTTTTCTCAGAAAGTGATAAAGATACAACATTGAAACTTCGAATAGTCAATGCAGCACACATTTTCAGTAAATGGTGTGATTTTCATGGTGTTCGGTAAATTACTTTTTAAACGGTTCGTGTTTCAAGCATGCCATGTAAAAATTACTTTTTTGCTCCGATGTTTACTCAAAAATGTGAGTGAACAGGTCACTTTCACCCCTCGGCACCACGGCCTAGAGCCATGGCTGCTACTGGCAGCTAGTCTCATTGATGGTTCGGGTCTCAGGATGACACATTCCATCAGGCAACCACGATGGCTCTGTGCCAGTGGCATCGGAAGAAGTTTCCAGTTTTCTAACCATCTTGTGGCTCAAATGCTTTCCTGGCTGACATTCCTGGGAAAAGGTAGCTTTTCAACCAGTTTTCTTTTTTGTCATCTGCTGGCAATGTTGTTTTTCACAAAATGTTATGTGGTCTTCTGGCACAGGAACTAGTCTGTTTTAGTTTGTTTTCCTTATCCGGTCGATTTACTGTTTGATCTACTGAAAGGAGGGTAATCAGCAGTAATCCATGCACCATGCCACGAATCATGATTTGGTGTTAAAACGAATGGCATCCATGAGCACCATTTTGGCTCAGTATTTGAATATTTGGCACATAAGTGAGACACAAATATTTAAAATAAGAACATACGTGTTGGTTTCATTCACATGCTCTATTTTTCTATTCTTTTTTATAACATGGGGCGTCTAACCCAATCATCACTATCGTTTGACATCGGCAAAAAAAAGCAAAAACGTCTTGCTTAATTCAACTCAAGATTGCCAGCTTGAAAATGATGGTATAGTGTTATAATTTAGCATACCAATGCGCAAAGAAATGACGCAAACTTGCTGAAAATTTTGTCTTGTTATTTGCACTCGAATTTGATATATAGGCCTCCAAAGTTCGGAACGTTTTTTCTGGGCCACCCGGTATATTGTCGGTCCCAGTGGCCGAGCTAAAAAAAATCGGTAGTGTTTTGCATCTTTTACGCCCTAAGAAACTAAACCATTTATCGAAGTGGGCGGGCTTATTTGAATGGGAGGGCACATTATGCACGAATCGTGTGCTTTCGTTTGTTTTGGACTGTATTTTGCCACATCCACTGCTGGTATCACTATTAATATTATGTAATGCCGTGAATACGACAGCATTCCATTTATAAGATTGGGCCAATGGAGTCGCGCCCCGCGAGCTCGGTTTTCCGCTGGGCCGCTACAGGCCAGGAAGTCGGTCTTCGCCTGAGGGCAGGACAAAGGTCAGCGAGGGAGCGCGGGGTCAGCCAGGTATCGCCCAGTGCCGAGCGGATGCCGCTCCCTCCCCTCTCTTCCCCTCTTCTCCCCTCCCCACCTCGGTATAGATGGGGAGGGACCGAACTGCCAATGACATGCGAGCGGTCAAGGCCGCTCGCGCGGCAGCGACCCTGGCGGCCGGCTGCCGCAACTGGGATTCAGCCAAGTTACCGATTCGCCTCCTGTGGGAGAGCCAAACCAGGGGACATACTTTTTAGATATACTGTACAAAGTACTCGAAATCGAAGTTCAAGAAGATGCTGTCCGAGCACAATCTGGTAACATCACGTGACTTCTTTTCAACAGATTATATATAATTTAAGGATATATTTACACGATTTCTGCCTAAAACATCATAAATAGTACACTTTTAATATTTATTACTTCTGTTTAAGTCATAACATTGTAAAACGCAAAGTTTATCATTTTAGTCACGTGACCAAGGGTATAGCAGGGGGTTGGGACAAACACTCAAAGGATTTCAAGTTTTGTAATTAAGTTATATAAGTTTCATATTGAAACTGAAAGACTGTATTTTTTGCTTATAAAATACAAATTTTCGTTTGTAGAATATTTTCCTTAAACGCGAAATTCTCCATATAAGAAATATCCGTGACGTCACCAGGGCTTTACTCAAAACACCCGACCTACCTACCTGTTTCTTTTAGGTATCTTGATCAAAACAACGGTGCGTCAGCTGATTATTGGTCCTCCGATTCAGGAGAAATTATTAACGCGGGAACGCCGGCGCTAAATAAAGGCGGTAGGATTCACGGCTTTGCATGATTGTGTGCAATATTTTTTATACAGGGTGTCCCAGAAGTCTTGAAGCTTTTTTATTTTTGTCGTGTGACCTTGCTATGCGACCGATTAAGGCGAATCATGCATCAAACGAAAGAGAATGAACTTAAATGTTGTATTTCCATGCGTAGAGCACCACTTTAGTCCCCCGTTGTGAGTCGCACAGGAACGAGCGCGAGAGATCACGTTCTTCGCTGCCGCCAAGATCTCCCGGTTTGCGAATCACCGGTGTCGCCATGCCCGTTTCTTGTCAGCTTCAGAGTCTTATTCCCTGAAGCGAGCGACATAATATTAGCGACATATATTTGCGACGGGTTGATATTTGTTTTAGCACCATAATAATGCGACGAATCAAAGGATTACAACGGGCTGTTGCTTAGCGCGCTCAAGCAGCTGAGCCTTATTTTCGTAGTGGATGCGTGCAAACATGTCAGTAGACTTTCTGATCAGTAAATCATTATGTTGCTAATGTTTTCTCGGATATCCAATACTCTGTTTCCTGGCTCGCTTCATGAAATAAGGCTCTGAAGCTGACCAGAAACGGGCATGGCGACACCGGTGTTTCGCAAACCGGGAGATCTTGGCGGCAGCGAAGAACGTGATCTCTCGTGCTCAATCTTGTGCGACTGACAATGGGGGCCACCTGACTAAAGTAGTGCTTTACGCATGAAAATACAAAACTTCAGTTCATTCTCTTTCGTTTGAGGCGTCATTTGCCTTAACCCGCGCCGGGCCGGTGCTCTGAAATTCCGCGCCGGGCCGCGGGGGGGTGTTTGAACACCCCCCCCTTCTAACTCGGCTCCTGGGCCACGTAGCGACACGCGGCAAGCGGCAATCGAAAGAACGTCAAAAATAAGGACGAAAACATTTCGGTCATTTTTTGGGTCAGGTCAAAGGTCAGGTCACCAGAGGTCACCAAAGGTAAAATGTTGACTATTTCAACATTTTGGAAACTGCCAACGGCTATCTCGGGAACCGATAGAGCTACAGCGCCGCAAAAAAGCGCATTCGATAGCCCTTTTACAGACCTTTCTGAGTAATGTTCTCAGATTTGACCTCAGGTCAACGGTTTAGCCTCCAGAGGGCAAAAACTCCAAAAATAGCCGTTTTTACGAAAAACGTTTTTTCGGCAATAACTTTTGACTCAAAAGAGCTATGGCATTACTTTTGCCAGAATCGTGTTCCTCTCGTCGAGACGCGTCGAATGAGCTATAATTTGACCTTGAAAGGTCAACTTGAAAATTTGACCTCAGGTCAAGGTCATGACCTGACCGGAAAAGGTCATGTTGCATATCAGTCGATCCGCAACGTCGAGCCGAACACATCTAAGGCGTTTTCAGCGCTCTAGCACGCCTCTATCAGAAGTTATCATCGAAAAACTGTTAGATTCTGTTCGTGACCTGAGATGACCTCGGGGACATAACGAGGGGTCACAGTTGCCATTTTCTGGTTCAGTGTGTCTATTTTACCTACATCTCGATGTTTGAGAGTGTCTAGAATAGCGTTCGTGCATAACAGGCGCTTTTCCATTTTCTCCCATTGACTTATAATGGAGAGGCCGCAAAATTGACCTGACCTTAGGTCACAAATATCAAAATTCCGAGATATATATTTTATAGATAGTGTTGCTCTAATCAATCGCTGAAAGTTTCAAGGCAATCGTTCAGTCGGTGTAGCTATGACGAGCATTGTTATTTTTTCTGAGGTGAGGTCACTTGGCGTGACCTGGTGACCTGACCTAAGGTGACCTGGGTCTGAAATTTTCACAACATGTGCGGAAAAGATGCACAAACAGGTGTGCCAAAAACGCGTTTTTGAGATATCTGCGAAAAACCGCAAGGGGGGGGGGGTGTTCAAACACCCCCCCCCCGGCCCGGCGCGGGTTAATCAGTGGCATAGCAAGGTCACACGACAAAAATAAAAAAGCTTCAAGACTTCTGGGACACCCTGTAGTATCAAGCGAGGGGTATTGCTGGAGTTTTGCAAATAAATATTTTGTTCTCAGTTTGGCTATGCGATCGTAAACACTTTATTTTCATAGATACGATATGAAATAGGATAAACAGGCCAACCCAAGGCTATGTAGGCCAACCTTAGACTTCGCATAGCCATGGACATTGCGTAGGAAGGTACTCGCCGATCGTACCACGATACCACGGGCAAGATATCAGACTTTTGGGAGTTTTGTGTCGCTGAAATGTATTTTAAGTGCTAAGAAGGAAAATAATTCAATTTTATGATGTCATGTACAATGGACATTTAGCCATTCCAAGCATATAGTTTGCCTGGCTTCGCCAACCAGATAGCCAGTTTTATTTCAAGAGCTTCTAAAGAGGTAGTGGACTTAATATCGTTTCTATTACATTTATTTGATAATCCTACATATCAGTAAACCTGCCACGTTATCATTCTCGTCGAGCGATTACCGGCACATCGTACCAGTGCCGGTAATCGCTCGCCGAGGATGCCAATGCAGCGTCGAGCGTCCGATGGTTTACGATAGGAATTATAACAATAGTTTTAAACTAGCGCTTTTTAGAACCATGGTCCGAAATGGTAATTCAAAGAACCTCTTCCCCTTTCAACTCACCTGAAAAAGCTGCTTTCGTGTACCACCCAGCACCCGTTTCGTAGATATATCAAAATGATAACCGGAGGCGAAGATTATCTTTATGATACGACGATTTGTGGGGCTGACTAGTACCGACGGGGATCCCACAAACACGACGGTCACATTCATTAAGCATGATGTACGGCGTAAAGCACCACAACTCACCCCAAAAACGCAACCTTCTGAGATATCTTATATTTAGTTTCAATGCTGGTACTGGTGCAGTTTCAATGCTGGTACTCTGCTCATTTCTGCTCAATATTTTTCTCGCTCAAATGCGCCTCACATTAATCGTGTGCTGTGCTCCACAATCATTGCGCCGCGCGCTCTTCCTTCTTATCGGCCCCCTTGAGATCGTATCCATCAATATCTATTTGCTTCAGTTCTAAGTTCTAAGGACTTGTATTGTAGAGAAACAATTTTAGAGCGTTTAACAAAATAATTGCATAACCTATGAGCGCTAGGAAAAGCCCAATCGTCCAACTCATAAAAAACATTGGGACACAAACAACTGGAAACTGATGGTAGTTGGTATGTACTTTCGTGCATAGGCGGCGGAACGGGGAGGGCACCGGGGCACCGTGCCCCCCTTTGATTTTGGCATTTTAACATGGGCTCTATGGGCGTTACATGGAAAGAATGGGACCAAAAGTCGGCAGTGCCCCCCCCTTCCCCAGTTGAGCTGGGCGCAGGTACTAAATAGCATCAAAGGAAATCCTATATTCATCTCGCCGCATTTAAGCGCACCAATCGAAAGACGACAGCGTGACCGCGCTGACAGGCAATCAACCTGGCCACATAAAACTAGCTAGTGCAAGGAAGATGTCTATATAAACCACTGGACCATGCAAAGCGTTCATGTAAATAAAATATGAGTAAAGATGACCCGTTTGAGGGCAGACTGGCCAAACAGTGACGTTACACGCGGATCTCAACACTGCACAACCCATTCATCAAAAAAGATCTCGTGGATCCCTATATACGTCATAACTAGCCCTAGTACGGGGGTATATAGCCATGGACGTAAATGGCCGGCTTAAGGCACAGGATCCCAATTGTCATCCCCATTACGTGGTCCCCAGAAGTCGCCAGGCCGAGAGCCAATGGCAGTTAAGCACATCTTACACGTGCCGACAAACGTGACACAATGAATCCAATAATGAGCCCGCCAATAAGCCTGCCTAATTCTGCATGTAGGCTGCTATTTACCACCACGGCGGAAGGCTAAAACGCATCCATACAGCTCAACATAGGTGTCAATTTCCGCCGGGTTGGGGGTGCTCAAGCTCTTTAAATTCCCCGCCGGCTCGGCTGGCTTGGCTTTGGAGCCCTAACAGACGGTGCGGGTCAAGGTCACCGCTGAGGCGGCGGCGGATTTGCTGCGCCCGGGCAGTGGGCACCCTCAATTCGGTGAAAATCGACACCCATGTAGCTCAACATGACAAAACGCTGCATACAAGCGCACGTCCTCGCATTTAATTGACGCATTTAACTGCGTCACTAACCTCGTACACTGTACAACACTGGTGAGATGACTGTCCGAAGGAAACTGCCGACTTTGGCTGGCAACATTCAGGGTTGGTGACTTATGTACTGAGTTCGGCTGGCTGACAGCGATGTGACTTCAGGACCGGTTGATGAACGGGCCATCCTAGTCCCATACTACAGGAGCCCAGCTGGTCTTGGCGAGCGGCGGCGACTGGACGAGGCTGGACCCCTACTACAGGAGCCCAGCTGGTGCTGACGAGCGGCGGTTACTGGACGAACGGGTCAGCCTAGACCCCTATTGCAGGAGTCCGGCTGGTCTTGGCGAGCGGCGACGACTGGACGAGGCTGGACTCCTACTGCAGGAGTCGAGCTGGTCCTGTCGAGGAAATAGTTCACCTTTAACATGGGATTTTAAACTGAGATAGCAGTCTGATAGAGCAGATTTGTGTATGCCCTATATTTGAACCGTTTGAGATATTCACCTTTTATCAGTGAATATTGGTGCTTAGATTCATGTTCTAGTGCTCATTTACAGCAAGCAGAAACCTCTTCAACACACACAGTGGCCAATCAGCGATGAGAGCACTTACAGGAGCAGAATCCCTTGCAGCTGATAGGTTGTTCAGCAGTTAGTGTTCATAACTCTAATCATTAAAATAATGAAATCCCTTTAGAAGAAGTGTGTAATTCCAAGTTAGAATACATTTAACTTTTATTCATCACATTTTTAACACATCTTTTTGAATTTTATTAATCAAATTACTCACAGAAGGTGAACTATTTCTTTTAACACTTACCTTGCTTCAATGGTGACATGTAGCTCTTGCAGCAGAGAAGGCACAACATTTGGCTGCAACTTCAAATATTGACTTGTTGCTATCAATTATTCAGTTTTGAAATGCATACAGGTACAGTGAATCTTGGGTTCTCCTGTAAGAATGCCGACCGCAGAAGCAGAAGTTCATCCAAAGCTTGCGCCTGAAAAAGGGCCAGGTTTAATATATGAGTGAAATGAAGACTTTTGAATCATTTTATCATTATACCATAATCACATTTTTACCTAATTTGTAAGAAATAGGTTTAGGTTAGCAGAAATAGGTAAGGTTTTGACTGGACCCCCTGGGTCACAACAGGGGATGACCCCCATGATTGGTGGAACCACCAGGCACCAGCACTGGCACAGTCCGTTCTGACCACAGCACACCTATCAGCCCGAGAGCACACTAAATTGCATGTCAAAGCTCCATTAATGCTTTTTTTCAATTTTGGCCATCCATTTTGTTGGGTCCATCATGTCCATCACCAAGCCACATTTAAAATGCACTACACTACATCCCCCACCACCTGACCACACCAGGCCAAATCTGCACCGCGCTACACAAAATCCGCACTGCACCAAGCTAAATCCACGCCACACCAAAGCCTCACCAGCCGGACAAGCCAGCACAGACGAGATCTTGTCGAAATTGCCATGCTTTGCAGAGTGCATACTGGCCTACCTGAACCTGACCTTACCCAACATATGAGCCTGACTGTCCTTAGCACTGGGAGCTCATTGAGACCAGGGACCGATTCGCGTTGGCGCACTAAGGCCCTAAGTGACACTTGATTTCAAGCGTCACTATGCGATTTCGGTTCGCGCTGAGCCACTAGCCGATTGGTGTAAAATACCGCTTAGTGTCACTACATTCAAGTGTCACTTGGCCGCCTAGTCTTACTAGCTTCCTAGTGCGCCATCTCGAATCGGCCCCAGGCCCCACAGGCCTAGTGGCCTCCTGAAACCTGATTTCCATATGGGGTGAGCTATTTAAGAATGGTGATCGGATATCGAACCCGAGACAAGACAGCAATGAGCAGTGGGCGGTTCATGCAACCATAATCATGTTTCCTTACCACAAGTATCAAAGCAAAAACAAAAATAGCTACCTATCGAATTCAAATTTCACTGGAACCTCACCTGCATGGATCTTAAGTGAAAGGTACATCTTGATACATCTGCACGAAAGATACATCTTGATCCACTCATCTCAATCTTGTTTTTCTGCATCCAGGGCATGCAACACTTCTGGTCAAGGCCGTATATAGGATATCGCTTCTGGTATTTTTGGCACAACTTACTCGACTGCTGAGCTCAAATGCAAATTGCAATCACGGTCATAAAATACTGAATCAAGGCCATATTACTGAATATTGAATCGCAATGTATATTCAGTCGATGTACCCCTCGTTCGATGTCTCTCAGACGACGAAGATTGTACGTCGTCCGGCCAATCCTCTTCTAGGTCAACGGGGGCTCGGCTGCAATTATGGAATGTGATTGGCCAAACGGCGTAGAATCTTTGTCGTCCGAAAGACATCGAACAAGAGTAATGTCGCTACTGCGCCATTGTTGCATCGAATTCGCCCCATAGAAGCACGTGTTAACTCTCTCCCATAGGGCCCTGGGTAAACTCTTCCATAGGGTCCTGGGTAAACTCTCCCCTTGTCTATTTTCTTTAAACGGGGATAGTTTGGACAACAAAATATTTTCGACCTCATAAAAAATAAAACTTAATTTTTGATGTACCTCATTGATGCAAAACATCAGAAAAACATTAGAAATTAAATCAAAGAAACCGATTGTTTATAAATGGACAGCTGACGGCATGCCTCCCGTGTCCCCTGGCTTGAAGCTTCGGCTCCGTGTTACCTTAGTATTCTATGACCGTGAGGGTAACAGTTAGCTGGGGAATTCCACGATAGATCGTACCAGGCCCGTCACCCTCATCTCTCAGATGTTAATGAAAATCGGTCCTAGGGGTAATCATAGGCCCCAAAGACGCCTGGCGAAATATCAGACGTCTCAGATCAAAACTGTTTGAGTTATATTGCATTACATTTTTTTAACTTCGGTATGTAACGGTGAGTTTGATGGCCTATAACTCAAGAACGGGTAAAGCAACCAACAAAAAGTAAACAACACTAAGCTTGCGTTGAATCAAAAATTAATATTACTATTTAAAAATTCCAAAGACAAAATTTCATTGTTGAGCAAAAACCTTAATCTTTTTTCATTTGCCTCTAATGACTTTTGGGACCAAATTTTTTTACATTTTTATTTTTTCAAAATAATCTTCATGTCATTGCAAATCGACATGCAAAAAATTAGAAAGGTGTTCTTTCTATAAGTTCCTCATTTTCCCGCAAACAAAATGGGTTTCGGAGGGGTTGATACGACCCCAGCACGCCGTTTCGCTTCTAATAGAGCTAGAGCCTCGCGGAAAAAGCGAGCGTGTGTGCCGTTACAAGTCGCAGCGATTGGTACCCGATTTTAAGGTCTCAGGTTAACCGGTAGCGTCTGAGGTCAGGTCACGTGACTGAAGCTACGGGTTCGGTTTTTAGTAAATAACTTCGCAAAAAATAGCCGCAGAGCCGCGATTTTGGCATCATTGTGTTCGCCTAGCTCAGGTGCATCCAGTGGTATACTTTTTGCTAGGGTAAGGTCAACTTAAGTAGTTGACCTCGGGTCAAGGTCAGGTCAGAGCCCCTCAGGTCACGAAGCTGGGCAAAGGGTATCATATGGCATATCATTCGATTCGGAAGGTCTTCCCGAGTCCATTGGTGGCTTTCCCGACTCTCTAGCTCCATTTGATCGGGAGTTATTGACGAAAAACTCGTACGACCCTAGTGACACAATGCAAAAGTAAAGCATTGGACTTTGCAAGGAGTGCATGAAATCACGATACCATGTACGTGGGATAGTTTTAGATCATTCTTGGCGCCAAAATAACAGTTTTTATGTTTCCCCATTGATTTATAAGTGATGTCACGTGACCGACCTGACCTCATGTAACCTTGAAAAATTCCCAGATATACAAGTTGTGAGACTTCTGGAGGACACCATGTATGCGTCCTGTAACTTTCATCTCGGACAGCTATGGTCATTGGCGTCCAAAACAATGTCAGAACCAAACAGCCTTTTTCACCCTCGCGCTTATAGGAAAGAGGGTTGCATGAACCCTCTTTTCACTTTTTTCAGATGACTCAGACTTAAATTGAAATTTCAGTAACCCCTGATGTCACTAGGCAGCTACCACGCCATTTGTAAGCTCCCCTCCCGAAATCACTATTCGAAACCGTTATCGTGACGTAAAATAAATACATTTATAGAAAGAACACCTTCCTAATTTTTTGCATGCTTCTTAACAATAGGCCAAATATTTTTTTAAAGAAATAAAAATTCAAAAAAATTTGGTCCCAAAGTCCAAAAAATACAAACGAAAGAAAACTCGATATGTCATATATCAAAAATAGCGTATTTTTCGAAATTTCAAAAATACATATTAATCTCTGTTTCATTTCAAGTTCAATGTTATATAACATTTGGCATTTGAATAATCCGTCTTAGAGTTACAGCCCGCCAAACTTTACGCTGCAAAGCAAGATCCAAAAAATGTTATACACCATAACTCAAAAAAATACTTATCTGATAAGCCTGAAATTGTTACAGGTGGATTCAGAGCCCCTGATTACCCCTGAGACCAATTCTCGTCAAATTCCGAGAGATGAGAGTGTCAACTTGGAAAAAAGTGGTACGATCTATCGAGGAATGCCCCAGCTGATTCAACTCCCGGAATCAAAAGCATTTTAACATTTTTAGCATTTCCTTCGAAAATGATACCTTTGGTTGTTTTTTGGAAATTTTCGTGTATACCATCATCTTCCTCATTAAGCACAGACAATAAAAACATCGCAACTTTAAGCTGCTGTTCAGGGAAACGAGTGAGCGGGCGTTTCATTGTCATGTGCTTTTTCGCTATATCCGGGAAGCAGGATGCTGGTCAGCGCAATGCTACACTTTGAGAGGTGAAGTTTTATTTGAGACAATTGTTAATAAAGCGTACGAAAGGCCATATTTACTTTAATGCGAAATATTACATATGGCCTTTCGTACGCTTTATTAACTTTGAGAGGTGTTTTGAGGTGTAAGCAATCGTTTTGGAAAGGATTTAAGGTCGGGTATGGATGCACTGGGCAATTCTACGTGAAATGGATTACAAAAAAGTGGATATCAAAATACTGGTATTTGCCACTTATGTCGTGCTAGGATGGCATAAGTCCCCACGGTGCACCGGCCCACCGGAAGCCAGCTCCTAAAACGCTAGAGCTAAAACGCTTAAGCCACCCATCGTTAACCCTTGCCCGCACATGGGGGGGGGGGGTTGCAACCCCCCTCCCCCAGGTAGGTTTTCTGCTCTGCATTCAACATTTTTAGAGCTAGAAGGCTGATTTTTCGTATAGTTGTTCCTCTATCCTTTCTTGATGTCCACTAATTATTGCAAGTTTCTGTGGTTTTTGGTTTCGGAGATATGACATTGTTCTTCAGGTCATGTCATGACCCAAATGACAAATATCCAACATCTTGCGTTGGCTACGGCTATGACACCTTGATTTCGGCCTTTTTTGCCAGTCTTACCTCCCACCTATCATGGAACATGTTGTTTGACGATGTACAGATATCAAGGTCAGGGTCGAGGTGAACCTAGGTCATCTAAAAACATTGCGCTTTAGGCTAGCTGAATTTACTTTTTGTGAAATTTCTTCGACTGTATTTTTGGTAAAAGCTTCTCATTTCATGATCTAATGTAATATGGACACATAAACAATCGGTGTACACATCAGTATACACACAGACACACACAGACATACAATACAAACACATATCATTGACCTTGACCTAACTTGACCTGAAATGACCTCAGCAGCAAAAACCTGGTCGGATAGTGTGACAAAGAGGTTCTAGCTTGCTTGGCACCACAAAATGGCATCGTCATCGGTATATGGTGAGCAGCGCACTTGATATCCAACGGTGACCCAAAACAGCAACATTTTTGGGTTTGACCTGACCTGGAGGGTCAATGACTGACCTGAGAAGGTAAAACTGGGTATCATTGGATTTGTCTCTTCCCAAAGAATCTTTTTGGTCTTTACCGCGAAGCTCTATTTCCAACAGGAACGAAATGGCGCGGGGGGTGGGGGTGGCAACCAATCCCCCCCCCCCCCCCCCATGTGCGTTCTAAGATGTAAGAATGGCATGTGCGGGCGAGGCATAAAGCTGTGGAGGGCTAAAACGATGAGTGGCCGCTTTGCCCCGAGTGGCCGCTTTGCCCCACTCTCCCCTACAAACTTCATGATATCAAAAATCATATTGTGATTATGAAAACCGACTTACAAAACAAGAGAATTGCGGAGATCATGCCTACCGAACTTGGTCTTACCCCTTAATTCAATATATCCTGAATCAGACATGTGCATGGATCCGAGAAAATGGATCTGGGATCTGATCCCACGGAACCTTATCTCGGATTCGACGGGATCATAGATATAGCTCTGTGATTTATCTAGAGATCCGTAGGAATCACAGATCCGAGTCTCATTTTTTGCTTGAGATCCAGTGGGCAGTGAGATCATAGATTCTCAATTATGATATGATATTGTTCTTCAGGTCATGTCATTACCCAAATGACAAATATCCAACGTCTTGCGTTGGCTACGGCTTTGACACCTTGATTTCGGCCTTTTTTGCCAGTCTTACCTCCCACCTATCATGGAACATGTTGTTTGACGATGTACAGATGTCAAGGTCAGGGTCGAGGTGAACCTAGTTCATCTAAAAACATTGCGCTTTAGGCAAGCTGAATTTCCTTTTTGTGAAATTTCTTTGACTGTTTTTTTGGTAAAAGCTTCTCATTTCATGATCTGATGTAATATGGACACATAAACAATCGGTGTACACATCAGTATACACACAGACACACACGGACATACAATACAAACACATATCATTGACCTTGACCTGAAATGACCTCAGCAGCAAAAACCTGGTCGGATAGTGTGACAAAGAGGTTCTAGCTTGCTTGGCACCACAAAATGGCATCGTCATCGGTATATGGTGAGCAGCGCACTTGATATCCAACGGTGACCCAAAACAGCAACATTTCTTAGTTTGACCTGATCTCGAGGGTCAATGACTGACCTGAGAAGGTAAAACTGGGTATCATTGGATTTGTCTCTTCCCAAAGAATCTTTTTGGTCTTTACCGCGAAGCTCTATTTCCAACAGGAACGAAATGGCGCGGGGGGTGGGGGTGGCAACCACTCCCCCCCCCATGTGCGTTCTAAGATGGAAGAATGGCATGTGCGGGCGAGGCATAAAGCTGTGGAGGGCTAAAACGATGAGTGGCCACTTTGCCCCGAGTGGCCGCTTTGCCCCACTCTCCCCTACAAAGTCCATGATATCAAAAATCATATTGTGATTATGAAAACCGACTTACAAAACAAGAGAATTCCGTGGATCATGCCTACCTAACTTGGTCTTACCCCTTGATTCAATATACCCTGAATCAGACATGTGCGTGGATCCGAGAAAATGGATCAGGGATCTGATCCCACGGAACCTGATCTCGGATTCGACGGAGTCATAGATCTAGCTCTGTAATTTATCGAGAGATCTGTAGGAATCACAGATCCGAGTCTCAGTTTTTGCTTGAGATCCAGTGGGCAGTGAGATCATAGATCCTCAATTATTTTTTGTCAACACATATATCCCAAAAAAGCACTTGTTTCAACTCACAAGCGTTCTGTTTTAGTGATTTTATGTAATCGCACGTCATAATCCATAGTTTTGTGTCACTTATTGGCATAAAAACCCTTTACAACATGGTTTCAAATGTGGTACATGATGGGTACCACTCAGATCATAGATCCATGTTCTTAATTTATCGTCAGATCAGATGAGATCATAGATCCAAGATGTATTTTTCACGCCGGATCCGGTGGGATCATAGATCCCATCCTGTACTTTGCTTCGAGATCCACTGAGATCATAGATCCATCACTCGGATCCATGGACATGTCTGCCCTGAATCTACCTACCTGATTGGACTACCTGATACTAGTCTCAGTGACGCTACTACAGCACGCGCTACCGTGTGGACGACCTCAGCAAGGCGCCCGTCCGTTCAGCCCCTCTGTGTTGCCCCGTCCAACCGCGTGCTACCGCTCCAACCGTGCTGCCTTCCTTCACAGTGGTGGAGTGCTGGTGTGGCGCCGGGTAGAGTCGGAGAGGGGCCTTCAGCCGCTGCCCTGCCAGAGGGTGATCCCGCCACAAGGCCAAGCTAGCAAAGGTAAGAAGTTGGGGATAGAAGCGGAGGTTTGATTATCGCTGTGAAAGTCACAAGTGCCATTTTCTTCCGTAATGTTGTATCGAGACCTATTCTCTGATCTGGAGTCATTTGTCATGCTCGGCCGTATATATTCACCTGGGTGTACCGTTGTACAGGCATTGATCAATCGTATTCCTGATGTTCCCTCTACTCTGTCCTGCCTGTCGGATCGCTATATCAGCGCTGTAACCCGACCGAGGCGCCCTCTGGTCACAGCTGACCTGTTCATTCCGCCGCTAGATGGCAGCACCATCGAGCACATCGTACGCACCGGCTCACAGCTCGGTCCAGCGACGCTGCAGGCGTCCTCCAGTGTAGACCGGAGTCACGGCGCTCCGCCCAGCGCCGCCGAGTCGGTGGATTCTCCGTGACTCCGACTCCGACTCTGGACAGCCTCCTTAGCCCTCGCCGTCCAAGGTACGGGGTTCGTGCCACCTCTTGAAACCGTTTTCCGATTGCTCGGAATCCGTTTGAGCTGGATAGCTGAAATTTGGCCTACCTGACCTGTGGTTCCAGTCAGATGTTTGGTCATTTGTCAGGCTGTCTGACGTCATTGACGTCTGACTCTCCATCAGAAAACCACTAAAAGAAAGTAGGGAGCTCACGATTATTCACTATTTGCGTTATATTTATCGTTGATATGAATCACTATATGTGTGGTTGGCCGCCTGCCCTCATATGAATTCAACCTGGAAGCATGTTAAAGCATGCTTCCAGGCACCTTTATCTCATGTGGGCTGCTTGCTCCCTTGGAGCGGCACCGCTGCCCCCGAGGGAGAGCACCTGTGGCCGGGTGTAGCGGGTACTTGGGGGAAGGGGGGGGGGCTGGTCGGCCTGACCTTCGGGATAGGCTCAGTCCCGGTGACTCTCTAGGGTGCCTGCCCAGACCAATGTCTCCCTCTTATTCCTATCATCCTTCCGGCTCTAAAATGGCCTTGTCAGACCGGAAGGGGCTAACCCAACGAAACGAAAACAAATATGCATGCTAATTATAGGCGGCGGAACGGGGAGGGCACCGTGCCCACCCCCTCCCCCTTGATTTGGGAATTTTAACATTAGCCCTATGGGCGTTGCATGGAAAGAATGCGACCAAAAGTGCCCTCCCCCCTCCTTAATTGAAGGTGTTCCGCCGCTATTGATGTTAACGGCATATTAACCGTAGTTTTTTTTCAATGCTCTAGTTCCCGTCCTTTACTGTTAGAAATGGCTAAATTATCGCCAGTTAAGGTGTTTTACCGGCCGCTAACGTAAAGAGGGAGAGTCAATGATGAACCCCCCCCCCCCACCGTTCAGATCTTGATAGAGCTAGAGGCTCCTGGAAATTACTAGCGTCCCCTCTCTGACTAAATAGTACCAGATTGTATGGTGACGTTTGGAAGGTCCTAGTTCATTGATTGGGCATTCCCGGGGCTAGGCTGGCGACCCAAATGTCGGGAACATTGTAACTGCTAAAACTTTCTAGGGATGTTGTGCTGCCTTTTGTTTTTGAAGTCCTCATTTCGGTATTGGCATTTGCTTTAATCACAGATGAGCTATTCATGCACATAGCTTATGTCGCGACACTGGCGGATCCTAGGGGAGGGGGGGGGGGCTATTGGACCATGACCCATATCACTCACTATATCACTTTTTGAGTGTGCCTATTGAATTATATGAATAAAATGACCCATAAAACATGTGTCGCACATGCGCTTTTCTATATTTAGTTTTTAGTAACCTGACCTGATCTTGACCTTTGCATGATATTGTTTGCAACGAATATTGTCTTGGTATCCTAAGAACACGTTTTGGGCAATCAGTCTCAGTCCATTCTTCGGCAACTACGGTGCAAGGCCGATACTGTAGAAACTTGCATTTTGTACCCTTGACCTGACCTTGACCTGACCTCTGAAATACTTGAGCAAAAAAAGTTGGCTCTTAACCCTCGCACGACCAGGCCATTTCTCATAACACGAACGACCAGGGGGGGGGGGTTGTTACGACCCCCCCCCCCTGGCGTTTCGAAACGGAAGGTCGTAGAGCTTAGCGGAAAAAACCAACGGATTGCTCTCAACGAGATCTCGCGATTGGTGGTATATTTTTTGGTCCTAGGTCAACATTTGACCTATTTTTGACCGGTCAAAGGTCAAATTTTCGAAAAAATAGACTTTTCCAAATTTTTCGCGGCGATTGCGGCAAAACGGTGGGAGATATCGACTTGAAACCTTCACTATCGTGTTCCTTGATCAATTCTCTATCGTTTGGTATGTATTTCGTTTCCCTAGCTCTAAAAATGGCGCGTTGGGAGCGCCGGAAGTCGGCAAGGTCACAGTCGGCGGCAGAAATTCGAAAAATCAAAATTTAAATTTTTGAAATCTGATTGTATTTTTGGATTTGGGATGTCCATTTGCTCCCTATAGGAGCTAATATTGCTGCATATTCCCATTGAGGTGACAAGAATTAGCAAAATAGTGGTTCGGGCACTTTTCAAAAATAGTACCGGACGCTGTTCCTCTTGTGACGTCATAGCTCCGTGACCTGACCTGACCCGGTCAAGTTTCTTATACCATATGATAGCCAATACTTGCCCCAACATGCATGGGAAGTTTCATCACGATCCATCAACCGATGTCCGTACCACCGGCAGGAAACCTCGGGCGTTGGCACTCAGTTTGTGAAAATCCGGCCGGAGGCTGTTCCCTTTGTGACGTCATAACTCCGTGACCTGACATGACCCGGTCAAATTTTTTTGATCAAAAGATGCGCAAGATTTTGCCCCATAAGGTACCCAAAATTTGGCGGCGCTGCGCGCCGCCGTTTTTCCACTATTTCCGAAAAACCTCAGGGGGGGGGGGGTTGATACAACCCCCCCCCCTAGGCGTTCTAGGGTTAAGATCCACCTTGTTGAGAGCTTTCGATTGCCGTTTTCCCCGTCTTTCTACGACCATCGGTTCACAAGTCAGACAGGGGGGCAGAATCTGCCCCCCCCCCCCCCCAAGCAGGGCGCGTATGGCTGAACAGCCCAGCGGGGCGCGATTTAAAACAGCTAATGACAAAATCGCTAGCGTCAAAATAGCTAGTGAAGCTAAATATTTGGTAGATGAAAGTAGCCAGTACCTACAAAGTGCGAGCAGTTACAGTGGCGTATCCAGGGGGGAGGCCAAGAGGCCATGGCCTCCCCCTTTGGGATCACGCATGCAAGTGAACCCTTTGGGTCACTTGAGTGCAGTGACGTACCCAACCCAAGGGGGGCCACGGGGGCCCCTGAGGTCCAAGGATGACTCAGGGGGACCAGCGTGACGAAGGCGTTCTGGGTCTCCATGCCTTAATTCCAGTACTAGACAGAACGTCTTTTACTCGGAAGAAAAACTGATATCAAAGAGCGATATCTATCACAGTGACGAACACAGAGCGCCCCTAACTACCTGAGAAACCCTGGCTACCTGAGGGGCCAGCCCCTGGTTACCTGAGGGCCCCCCTGGTCACCTGAGGAGCCCCTGGTTATCTGAAGAGCCCCTAGTTACCTGAGGGTCCCTGGTTAATAACCAGGGGCCCTAAGGTGGTTATCTGAGGGGTCCCTGGCTGTCTGAGAGCTTCCTGGTTGTATAAGGGACCCCCTGGCTACCCGAGGGGCCCCTGGTCACCTGAGGGACCCCTGGTTAGGTATCTGAGGGGCTCTGGTTACCTGAGGGCCCCTGGTCTCGGGACCCTGTTTACCTGAGGGGCCCCTGGTTACCTGAGGGACCACTGGTTATCTGAAGGACTCCTGGTAAAGGACCCCTGGTTACAAGGGCCCCTGGTTACCCAAGGGGCCTCTGGTTACCTGGGGGCCCCTGGTTATCTGAGGGGCCCCTAGTTACCCAAGGGGCCCCTGATCCCCTGGATGGCCCCTGGCCAGTCATCTAAAGAAGCCCTGGTCACCTGAGGGGCCAATGTTTACCCGGGGAGTACCTGGTTATCTGAAGGGCCTCTGCAGTCACATGAAGGCCCTTAGTTGCCCGAGGAGCCCCTGGTATAACCGGCACCTGATTTTCAGAGGGTCCCCTGGTCACGGTAACCTGGTGGGCCCCTGATCAATTGAAAACCCCCAGCAGTCACCTGAGATGCCCCTGATTACCTAAAGGGGCCCTGATCACTTGGATTCAATTGCATAGCCAGGGGGCGAGGAGACACGTGTCCGTTATATGGTTTAGGGTCCCCTCGGGCCCGAGGGGCCCTACGGTGCCAATTGACATCAGAGGGTCCGCGCTGGCCACGGTTCAACTGGAAAGGAGTGAAAGGACACCACGGGGCTTTTGAGAATACGTCATGGGCTCTTATGCAGGCACACTTATCTCCAGAAGGGCCCCACCCCAGGTTCATAAGGACCTTGCCGGCCTCTGAGGGTCCTTGAAGGCTAATGAGGGATCAGCTGTAAGGGCCCCACACCTGTTTGTTATGCCCCCACGGCCCACACCAGTGTTTCTGAGGGCCCTCACAATGGCGCCTGGGAGGGCCCTCACCGCCACCTCTAAGGTCCCCACACCAGTGCCTCTTAACGGCCTACATCGGCGGCTCTGAAGGCCCGCTCACCGGCGCCTCCGAGGGCCTTATACCAGCGCATCTAACGGCCATTTACCGGCGACTCTGAGGGCCTCTTACCGGCATCTAAGGTTCCCTTGCCGGCCTATGGAGGGCCACTAGTAACTTTCAGGTACTTACCCATACATGCCTATGACGGCCCCTACCAGCGTCTCTAAGCCTAAGACCCCCACAACGGCGCCTCTGTGGACTCCACACCAGCGCATTTGACAGCCTTTCACAGACACGTCTGAGGGACCAACATCGGCGACTCTGAGGGGCTCGCTCGCTTCGCTTCTTCTTAAAAAAAACGTGCATTTGATGCACATTTCTCAGGCAAAATGATACTTTTATCTGCTAATTTTCCACATTTTTTTCAGGGCTTAGACAGACAGACAGGCAGGCAGACAGTGAGACAGACAGACAGACAGAGGGGCCCGTCCGCAAGGGGGACCGGACCCACCGTGCCCAATCCCCCCATCGAAATGTTCACATGGGTCACATTGGTCATGCCCCCTTGGGGTCCGGGGACACTACAGGCCTACCAGGGGCACCACCGACCTATCAGGGGCACCATAGACCTGACAGGGGCACCACCGGCCTGTCAGGAGCACCATCGGCCTAGCAAGAGCACCACCGGTCTGCCAGGGGCACCACAGACCTGCCAGGGGCACCATAGGCTTGCCAGGGGCACCCACTGGCCTCGCAGGGGCACCCTGGGACTGTCAGGGGCATCACGTGCGTGTCGGGGACAATTCAGGCTTGTCAGGAGCACCACAGTCCTGTCATGGCCCAGGGGCACCAGCGGCCTAGCAGGGGCACCACGGCCTCGCAGAGGCACCATGGGCCTGTCGCTGGCACTTCAGGCTCGTAAGAAGCACCACAGTCCTTCCAGGGGCACCACAAACCTGCCAGGGGCACTTGCGGCCTAGCAGGGGCACCACAGGCCCGCCAGGGGTCACCACAGGCCTCCCAGGGCAAAAAAAATGAAAATAGGGCACCACCAAAATTAAGTGGCCGAAATCCGTTGAGGTTTTAATTTTGGGTATAGGTAGGGGTACTACTTCGATTCATGACCCTCCCCTAGGAGTTTTCCTGGATCCGCTCCTGGTGCCAACGCGGCTGCGGAGGCCAGGGGGACGCGTATTCATGAGATTTAATATCTGGACGGGAGTCTCCCTGAGATTTTGGTCGATTTATTTTTCTTGTCACCTTTTTACCGATTTCAGCATGCTTGCGAAAATAAAGTGGCCGAAATCCGAGGAGAAAATGGATTTTGGGGGTAGGTGAGGTTTTGTGCCTCTGGGAGCCTGCCCCCCCCCCACACTTTCGAAAACGTTCCTACACCTATGGAGCTCGCACACGGTCAGCGTCCACGGGCCCACCGGAAGCCAGCTCCTAAAACGCTAGAGCTAAAACGCTTAAGCCACCCATCGTTAACCCTTGCCCGCACATGGGGGGGGGTTGCCAGTTGCCACCCCCCTCCCCCAGGTAGTTTTTTGCTCTGCATTCAACATTTTTAGAGCTAGAAGGCTGATTTTTCGTATAGTAGTTCCTCTTTCCTTTCTTTATGTCCACTAAAAATTTCAAGTTGCTGTGGTTTTTGGTTTCGGAGATATGACATTGTTCTTCAGGTCATGTCATGACCCAAATGACAACTATCCAACATCTTGCGTTGGCTACGGCTTTGATACCTTGATTTCGGCCTTTTTTGCCAGTCTTACCTCCCACCTATCATGGAACATGTTGTTTGACGATGTACAGATGTCAAGGTCAGGGTCGAGGTGAACCTAGGTCATCTAAAAACATTGCGCTTTAGGCAAGCTGAATTTCCTTTTTGTGAAATTTCTTCGACTGTATTTTTGGTAAAAGCTTCTCATTTCATTATCTGATGTAATATGGACACATAAACAATCGGTGTACACATCAGTATACACACAGACACACACAGACATACAATACAAACACATATCATTGACCTTGACCTAACTTCACCTGAAATGACCTCAGCAGCAAAAACCTGGTCGGATAGTGTGACAAAGAGGTTCTAGCTTGCTTGGCACCACAAAATGGCATCGTCATCGGTATATGGTGAGCAGCGCACTTGATATCCAACGGTGACCCAAAACAGCAACATTTCTTAGTTTGACCTGATCTGGAGGGTCAATGACTGACATGTGAAGGTAAAACTGGGTATCATTGGATTTGTCTCTTCCCAAAGAATCTTTTTGGTCTTTACCGCGAAGCTCTATTTCCAACAGGAACGAAATGGCGCGGGGGGTGGGGGTGGCAACCACTCCCCCCCCCCCCCACATGTGCGTTCTAAGATGGAAGAATGGCATGTGCGGGCGAGGCATAAAGCTGTGGAGGGCTAAAACGATGAGTGGCCACTTTGCCCTGAGTGGCCGCTTTGCCCCACTCTCCCCTACAAAGTCCATGATATCAAAAATCATATTGTGATTATGAAAACCGACTTACAAAACAAGAGAATTCCGTGGATCATGCCTACTTAACTTGGTCTTACCCCTTGATTCAATATACCCTGAATCAGACATGTGCATGGATCCGAGAAAATGGATCAGGGATCTGATCCCACGGAACTTGATCTCGGATTCGACGGGATCATAGATCTAGCTCTGTAATTTATCGAGAGATCCGTAGGAATCACAGATCCGAGTGTCAGTTTTTGCTTGAGATCCAGTGGGCAGTGAGATCATAGATCCTTTTTTTTGTCAACACATATATCCCAAAAAAGCACTTGTTTCAACTCACAAGCGTTCTGTTTTAGTGATTTTATGTAATCGCACGTCATAATCCATAGTTTTGTGTCACTTATTGGCATAAAAACCTTTTACAACATGGTTTCAAATGTGGTACATGATGGGTACCACTCAGATCATAGATCCATGTTCTTAATTTATCGTCAGGTCATATGACTTATGAGATCATAGATCCAAGATGTATTTTTCACGCCGGATCCGGTGGGATCATAGATCCAAACCTGTACTTTGCTTCGAGATCCACTGAGATCATAGATCCATCACTCGGATCCATGGACATGTCTGCCCTGAATCTACCTACCTGATTGGACTACCTGATACAAGTCTCAGTGACGCTACTACAACACCCGCTACCGTGTGGACAACCTCAGCAAGGCGCCCGTCCGTTCAGTCCCTCTGTGTTGCCCCGTCCAACCGCGTGCTACCGCTCCAACCGTGCTGCCTTCCGTCACAGTGGTGGAGTGCTGGTGTGGCGCCGGGTAGAGTCGGAGAGGTGCCTTCAGCCGCTGCCCTGCCAGAGGGTGATCCCGCCACAAGGCCAAGCTAGCAAAGGTAAGAAGTTGGGGATAGAAGCGGAGGTTTGATTATCGCTGTGGAAGTCACAAGTGCCATTTTCTTCCGTAATGTTGTATCGAGACCTATTCTCTGATCTGGAGTCATTTGTCATGCTCGGCCGTATATATTCACCTGGGTGTACCGTTTTACAGTCATTGATCAGTCGCATTCCTGATGTTCCCTCTATTCTGTCCTGCCTGTCGGATCGCTATATCAGCGCTGTAACCCGACCGAGGCGCCCTCTGGTCACAGCTGACCTGTTCATTCCGCCGCTAGATGGCAGCACCATCGAGCACATCGTAGGCACCGGCTCACAGCTCGGTCCAGCGACGCTGCAGGCGTCCTCCAGTGTAGACCGGAGTGACGGCCCTCAGCCCAGCGCCGCCGAGTCGGTGGATTCTCCGTGACTCCGACTCCGACTCTGGACAGCCTCCTTAGCCCTCGCCGTCCAAGGTACGGGGTTCGTGCCACCTCTTGAAACCGTTTTCCGATTGCTCGGAATGCGTTTGAGCTGGATAGCTGAAATTTGGCCTACCCGACCTTTGGTTCCAGTCAGATGTTTGGTCATTTGTCAGGCTGTCTGACGTCATTGACGTCTGACTCTCCATCAGAAAACCACTAAAAGAATGTAGGGAGCTCATGATTATTCACTATTTGCGTTATATTTATCGTTGATATGAATCACTATATGTGTGGTTGGCCGCCTGCCCTCATTTGAATTCAACCTGGAAGCATGTTAAAGCATGCTTCCAGGCACCTTTATCTCATGCGGGCTGCTTGCTCCCTTGGAGCGGCACCGCTGCCCCCGAGGGAGCGCACCTGTGGCCGGGTGTAGCGAGTACTTGGGGGGGGGGGGGGGCTGGTCGGCCTGACCTTGGGGATAGGCTCAGTCCCGGTGACTCTCTAGGGTGCCTGCCCAGACCAATGTCTCCCTCTTATTCCTATCATCCTTCCGGCTCTAAAATGGCCTTGTCAGACCGGAAGGGGCTAACCCAACGAAACGAAAACAAATATGCATGCTAACTATAGGCGGCGGAACGGGGAGGGCACCGTGCCCACCCCCTCCCCCTTGATTTGGGAATTTTAACATTAGCCCTATGGGCGTTGCATGGAAAGAATGGGACCAAAAGTCGGCAGTGCCCTCCCCCCTCCTTAACCCGCGCCCTGGTGGGGGGGGGCTATTTTTTGCCCCCCCCTCCAGACTTTTCGATATATCTCCAGAACCGCTGCGCCGATCGTCACCAAACTTTCAGTACCCTCCCGGACATCAATTTTACACATTGTGACCAGAAATTTTTCCAAAGGCTATGATAGGTTGGCCGGAAATGACGTCAGAGTGACGTCATGTTCTGCCGTTTTCGACCCAAAAAAGGGTTTCGCGGGAAGAGCTGTCAGGCCTATAGCTTTGCAAATACAGAAAAATGATAAAGACATAAAAGCTGTAGATTGGACAGGGCTACAAAACTGCTATCTCGGATTTTTGAAATTTTTGGATTTTGACCCCCAAAAATCAAAAAATAGATTTTTTTGATATAATAATCGGAAAATCCAAAAAGTTTTTTGAATTTCGCAAAAACCGGAATATATGTGATAGTCCTTACCGCCTTCCATCCACATACCAAATTTGAGATTGATACCTCTTTTTTTGGCGAAGTTATAGCGAAAAAAACTGTTCAAAATTGATGACGTCAAATTTTCAAACTCAATTTTTAGCAATTCTAGACCCCGTAGCGCAAAACAAAGACCACCATTAGACTCCCCGTGACGAGCTGCATCGAATCAATACCCATTTTATGCAAAACTATCAACTTTAAAATTTGACCTTTTTTGGCCTGACCTTGACCTGACCTTGACCTGAACTTCACCAGAAACTGACCTAAGCCGTACCTGATAGTCTTATAACCAACACCATTGAGTTGGAAATGAAAAATTGGCCATAAAACATGTATCACACAACCTTAGTAAAGTTGGGCTCATGTGACCTGACCTGTGACCCTTGGTGACCTGACCTGTGACCTGACCTGGTATTGCCAGTGACCTCTAATAGCAACATATCTACTAGGTAACTGACGCCCTACCGCTGATTCTCGACAAAATGCGTTTTCCTCGGTGTTATAGCGCATTCCCTAGAAGCCCCGTGAACGGTGAAACATTTCATCTTTGACCTGACCTGTGACGTCATCGGTGACCCCGAGGTCAATGAAATTTGGTTTCCTTCGACAAATTTGACAGGCCTTTCGAACGCCGTTTGAATTTTGCAGATCCGTCCAGTAGTTTCGGAGATACGAGGGGGGGGGGCAAAAAATAGCCCCCCCCCCCACCAGGTCGCGTTATAAACAGACCCCACCAGGGCGCGGGTTAATTAAAGGTGCTCGGCCGCTATTGATGTTAACGGCATATTAACCGCAGTTTTTTTTTTCAATGCTCTAGTTCCCGTCCTTTACTGTTAGAAATGGCTAAATTATCGCCAGTTAAGGTGTTTTACCGGCCGCTAACGTAAAGAGGAAGAGTCAATGATGAACCCCCCCCCCCCACCGTTCAGATCTTGATAAGCTAGAGGCTCCTGAAAATTACTAGCGTCCCCTCTCTGACTAAATAGTAACCGATTGTATGGTGACGTTTGGAAGGTCCTAGCTCATTGGTTGGGCATTCCGGGGCTAGGCTGGCGACCCAAATGTCGGGAACATTGTAACTGCTAAAACTTTCTAGGGATGTTGTGCTGCCTTTTGTTTTTGAAGTCCTCATTTCGGTATTGGCATTTGCTATAATCACAGATGAGCTATTCATGCACATAGCTTATGTCGCGACACTGGCGGATCCTAGGGGAGGGGTGGGGGGCCTATTGGACCATGACCCATATCACTCACTATATCACTTTTTGAGTGTGCCTATTGAATTATATGAATAAAATGCCCCATAAAACATGTGTCGCACATGCCCTTTTCTATATTTAGTTTTTAGTAACCTGACCTGATCTTGACCTTGACCTTTGCATGATATTGTTTGCAACGAATATTGTCTTGGTAGCCTAAGAACACGTTTTGGGCATTCAGTCTCAGTCCATTCTTCGGCAACTACGGTGCAAGGCCGATACTGTAGAGTGTAGAAACTTGCATTTTGTACCCTTAACCTGACCTTGACCTGACCTCTGAAATACTTAAGCAAAAAAAATTGGCTCTTAAGATCCACCTTGTTGAGAGCTTTCGATTGCCGTTTTCCCCGTCTTTCTACGACCATCAGTTCACAAGTCAGACAGGGGGGCAGAATCTGCCCCCCCCCCCCCCCAAGCAGGGCGCGTATGGCTGAATAGCCCAGCGGGGCGCGATTTAAAACAGCTAATAACAACATCGCTAACGTCAAAATAGCTAGTGAAGCTAAATATGTAGTAGATGAAAGTAGCTAGTACCTACAAAGTGCGAGCAGTTACAGTGGCGTATCCAGGGGGGAGGCCAAGAGGCCATGGCCTCCCCCTTTGGGATCACGCATGCAAGTGAACCCTTTGGGTCACTTGAGTGCAGTGACGTACCCAAGGGGGGCCACGGGGGCCCCTGAGGTCCAAGGATGACTCAGGGGGACCCTCCTTGCCTTAGTTCCAGTACTAGAAAGAACGCCTTTTACTCGGAAGAAAAACTGATATCAAAGAGCGATATCTATCACAGTGACGAACACAGAGCGCCCCTAACTACCTGAGAAACCCTGGCTACCTGAGGGGCCAGCCCCTGGTTACCTGAGGTCCCCCCTGGTCACCTGAGGAGCCCCTGTTATCTGACGAGCCCCTAGTTACCTGAGGGCCCCTGGTTATCTGAGGGGCCCCTGGCTGTCTGAGAGCTTCCTGGTTGTCTAAGGGACCCCCTGGCTACCCGAGGGGCCCCTGGTCACCTGAGGGACCCCTGGTTAGGTATCTGAGGGGCCCTGGTTACCTGAGGGCCCCTGGTAACGGGACCCTGTTTACCTGAGGGGCCCCTGGTTACCTGAGGGACCACTGGTTATCTGAAGGACTCCTGGTAAAGGACCCCTGGTTACAAGGGCCCCTGGTTACCCGAGGGGCCTCTGGTTACCTGGGGGCCCCTGGTTATCTGAGGGGCCCCTAGTTACCCAAGGGGCCCCTGATCCCCTGGATGGCCCCTGGCCAGTCATCTAAAGAAGCCCTGGTCACCTGAGGGGCCAATGTTTACCCGGGGAGTACCTGGTTATTTGAAGGGCCTCTGCAGTCACATGAAGGCCCTTAGTTGCCCGAGGAGCCCCTGGTATAACCGGCACCTGATTTTCAGAGGGTCCCCTGGTCACGGTAACCTGGTGGGCCCCTGATTAATTGAAAAACCCCAGCAGTCACCTGAGATGCCCCTGATTACCTAAAGGGCCCCTGATCACTTTGATTCAATTGCATAGCCAGGGGGCGAGGAAACACGTGTCCGTTATATGGTTTAGGGTCCCCTCGGGCCCGAGGGGCCCTACGGTGCCAATTGACATCAGAGGGTCCGCGCTGGCCACGGTTCAACTGGAAAGGAGTGAAAGGACACCACGGGGCTTTTGAGAATACGTCATGGGCTCTTATGTAGGCACACTTATCTCCAGAAGGGCCCCACCCCAGGTTCTGAAGGACCTTGCTGGCCTCTGAGGGTCCTTGAAGGCTAATGAGGGATCAGCTGTAAAGGCCCCATACCTGTTTGTTATGCCCCCACGGCCCACACCAGTGTTTCTGAGGGCCCTCACAATGGCGCCTGGGAGGGCCCTCAACGCCACCTCTAAGGTCCCCACACCAGTGCCTCTTAACGGCCTACATCGGCGGCTCTGAAGGCCCGCTCACCGGCGCCTCCGGGGGCCTTATACCAGCGCATCTAACGGCCACTTATCAGCGACTCTGAGGGCCTCTTACCGGCATCTCTGAGGTTCCCTTGCCGGCCTATGAAGGGCCACTGGTAACTTTCAGGGCCCCATACATGCCTATGACGGCCCCTACCAGCGTCTCTAAGCCTAAGACCCCCACAACGGCGCCTCTGTGGACTCCACACCAGCGCATTTGACAGCCTTTCACAGACACGTCTCAGGGACCAACACCGGCGATTCTGAGGGGCTCGCTCGCTTCGCTTCTTCATAAAAAAACGTGCATTTTATGCACATTTCTCAGGCAAAATGATACTTTTATCTGCCAATTTTACATTTTTTTTTTCAGGGCTTAGACAGACAGACAGGCAGGCAGACAGTGAGACAGACAGACAGACAGAGGGGCCCGTCCGCAAGGGGGACCGGACCCACCGTGCCCAATCCCCCCCCATCGAAATGTTCACATGGGTCACATGGGTCATGCCCCCTTGTGGTCCGGGGACACTACAGGCCTACCAGGGGCACCACCGACCTATCAGGGGCACCACAGACCTGACAGGGGCACCACCGGCCTGTCAGGAGCACCATCGGCCTAGCAAGAGCACCACCGGTCTGCCAGGGGCACCACAGACCTGTCAGGGGCAACACAGGTCTTCCAGGGGCACCAAAGGCCTTCTAGGGGCACCACCGGCCTCGCAGGGGCACCTTGGGCCTGTCAAGGGCACCACGGGCCTGTCGGGGGCACCTCTGGCTTGTCAGGGCCAAGGGGAACCACAGTCCTTTCAGGAGCACCACAGGCCTGTCAGGAGCACCACAGGCCTGTCAAGGGCACCAGAAGCCTAGCAGGGGCACCACAGACCTGCCAGGGGCACCACAGGCTTGCCAGGGGCACCCACTGGCGTCGCAGGGGCACCCTGGGACTGTCAGGGGCATCACGTGCCTGTCGGGGACACTTCAGGCTTGTCAGGAGCACCACAGTCCTGTCAGGGCCCAGGGGCACCAGCGGCCTAGCAGGGGCACCACGGCCTCGCAGAGGCACCATGGGCCTGTCGCTGGCACTTCAGGCTCGTAAGAAGCACCACAGTCCTTCCAGGGGCACCACAAACCTGCCAGGGGCACTTGCGGCCTAGCAGGGGCACCACAGGCCCGCCAGGGGTCACCACAGGCTTGCCAGGGCACCCACTGGCCTCGCAGGGGCACCTTGGGACTGTCAGGGGCATCACGTGCCTGTCGGGGACACTTCAGGCTTGTCAGGAGCACCACAGTCCTGTCAGGGCCCAGGGGCACCAGCGGCCTAGCAGGGGCACCACGGCCTCGCCGGGGCACCACCGGCCTCGCAGAGGCACCATGGGCCTGTCGCTGGCACTTCAGGCTCGTAAGAAGCACCACAGTCCTTCCAGGGGCACCACAAACCTGCCAGGGGCACCTGCGGCCTAGCAGGGGCACCACAGGCCCGCCAGGGGTCACCACAGGCCTGCCAGGGCAAAAAAAAAAAAATGAAAATAGGGCACCACCAAAATTAAGTGGCCGAAATCCGTTGAGGTTTTAATTTTGGGTATAGGTAGGGGCACTACTTCGATTCATGACCCTCCCCTAGGAGTTTTCCTGGATCCGCTCCTGGTGCCAACGCGGCTGCGGAGGCCAGGGGGACGCGTATTCATGAGATTTAATATCTGGACGGGAGTCTCCCTGAGATTTTGGTCGATTTATTTCTCTTGTCACCTTTTTACCGATTTGAGCATGCTTGCGAAAATAAAGTGGCCGAAATCCGAGGAGAAAATGGATTTTGGGGGTAGGTGAGGTTTTGTGCCTCTGGGAGCCTGACCCCCCCCCCCCCCACACTTTCGAAAACGTTCCTACACCTATGGAGCTCGCACACGGTCAGCGTCCACCGGCCCACCGGAAGCCAGCTCCTAAAACGCTAGAGCTAAAACGCTTAAGCCACCCATCGTCAACCCTTGCCCGCACATGGGGGGGGGGGGGGTTGCCACCCCCCTCCCCCAGGTAGTTTTTCTGCTCTGCATTCAACATTTTTAGAGCTAGAAGGCTGATTTTTCGTATAGTTGTTCCTCTATCCGTTCTTTATGTCCACTAAAAATTTCAAGTTTCTGTGGTTTTTGGTTTCGGAGATATGACATTGTTTTTCAGGTCATGTCATGACCCAAATGACAAATATCCAACATCTTGCGTTGGCTACGGCTTTGACACCTTGATTTCGGCCTTTTTTGCCAGTCTTACCTCCCACCTATCATGAAACATGTTGTTTGACGATGTACAGATGTCAAGGTCAGGGTCGAGGTGAACCTAGGTCATCTAACTAAAAACATTGCGCTTTAGGCAAGCTGAATTTACTTTTTGTGAAATTTCTTCGACGGTATTTTTGGTAAAAGCTTCTCATTTCATGATCTGATGTAATATGGACACATAAACAATCGGTGTACACATCAGTATACATACAGACACAGACACACACAGACATACAATACAAACACATATCATTGATCTTGACCTAACTTGACCTGAAATGACCTCAGCAGCAAAAACTTGGTCGGATAGTGTGACAAAGAGGTTCTAGCTTGCTTGGCACCACAAAATGGCATCGTCATCGGTATATGGTGAGCAGCGCACTTGATATCCAACGGTGACCCAAAACAGCAACATTTCTTAGTTTGACCTGATCTCGAGGGTCAATGACTGACCTGAGAAGGTAAAACTGGGTATCATTGGATTTGTCTCTTCCCAAAGAATCTTTTTGGTCTTTACCGCGAAGCTCTATTTCCAACAGGAACGAAATGGCGCGGGGGTGGGGGTGGCACCCCCCCCCCCCCGATATGCGTTCGAAGATGGAAGAATGGCATGTGCGGGCGAGGCATAAAGCTGTGGAGGGCTAAAACGATGGGTGGCCACTTTGCCCCGAGTGGCCGCTTTGCCCCACTCTCCCCTACAAACTTCACGATATAAAAAATCATATTGTGATTATGAAAACCGACTTACAAAACAAGAGAATTGCGGAGATCATGCCTACCTAACTTGGTCTTTCCCCTTAATTCAATATACCCTGAATCAGACATGTGCATGGATCCGAAAAAAATGGATCTTGGATCTGATCCCACGGAACCTGATCTCGGATTCGACGGGATCATAGATCTAGCTCTGTAATTTATCGAGAGATCCGTAGAAATAACAGATCCGAGTCTCATTTTTTGCTTGAGATCCAGTGGGCAGTGAGATCATAGATCCTCAATCATAGGCGTAGGAACGTTTTCGAAAGTGGGGGGGGGGGCCAGGCTCCCAGAGGTCTAAAACCTAACCTACCCCCAAAATCCAATTTCTCCTCGGATTTCGGCCACTTTGTTTTCGCAAACATGCTCAGAGGTAAAAAAAAAATCGAGACAAAACCAAAAATAAAATAGTTAGATTTCAGGGAGAGTCCCGTCCATAAACTCAAACTGATTGACGCGCTCCCCTGTCCTCCGCAGCCGTTGGCACCCATGCAAATTCCAGAGGCATCCAGCAGCTTTTTCATTAAGAGCAAGCGTGAAATGTGCAAAGCGAGTCTTTTTAATACACCTATAAAAATCAGCATGAACGGCCCAGTTAGGCTCAGCCAGGCCTGTAACGTTTTTAAGAGGTTTTATATTATCGACCACTGCAACTGGGCTGATTGACTGTCAGAGGCCGGTGTGGGACTTTTAGAGGCCGGTCTGGGCCCTCTGAGGCCGTTTAACACTAGCCGGCCCGGACCTATAAGTTTTCTACATACGCGACGGCCGAGGGGGCGGGGAGCAGGTACGACCCCCCTCGCCGTTTCGCCCCAGGTGGAGCTAGCGCGTCGCGGAAAAAACGAGCGTGTGCGCCGTTACGAGACGCAGAGATACCCGAGGCTCAGGCGATACCCGATTTTAAGGTCCTAGGTCAACCGTTGACCTGAGGTCAAGTCAAGTGCCTCAAGGCACAGTTCCATTTTTGGTGAATAACTTCGCAAAAAACGGCCACAGAGCCGCGATTTTGCCAGCATCGTGTTAGCCTCTCTCAGGCGCGTCGAATGATATACTTTTTGTTTGGGTGAGGTAAACTTAGAGTGTTGACCTCGGGTCACGGTCAGGTCAGCGCCCCCAGGTCACGAAATTGGTCGAACGAGGTCATGTCTCATATCCTTCGATTTGGAAGGTCTTCCTGAGTCCATTGGTGGCTTTCCCGACTCGCTAGCTCAATTTGATCGATAGTTATTGACGAAAAACTAAAATGACCCTTATAACCTCATAAATGACGTCGCGCAAGGTCAACATTGCAAAAGTGACTCATCGAACCTTGCAAGGAGTGCATGAAATCACGATTCGGTGTGCTTGAGATAGTTGAAGATCGTTCCCGGCGCCAGAAAAAAGTTTTCAGTTTATCCCCATTGACTTATACCTAATGGTGAGGTCACGAAAATGACCTGACCTAATATGACCTTAAGAAAATCCGAGATGTACAAGTTGTGAGACTCCTAATGGATACTAGGTCCTGCAAGGTTCATTTCCCTGTGAAATCTCCTCTGGCAGTGAGGGCGAAGTTGCGATATCTGAAGACCGTGCAGAGGTTCACTTATGACCTCATAGGTCAGTGACCTGATCTGAACCGAAAATGCGGTTGGTGTCAAAAGATCCGGCTTGATTCAAAGGTCAGGTATGCCAAGCTTCAGCTCTCTATCGGCGGCGTGTTCGGAGCTATCGCGAAAAAAAAAACTATATGGAGGGGCGGCACCCCCCTCGGCCGGCGAGGGTTAAGGCCCTCAGAGACCAGTACAGGGCCTGCAAAGAGCAGTTTGAGACCTTAAGATGCCGACTTGGGCCATCAGAGGCTAATGTGGGTCCTTACAGGCCAGCATGGGCCCTCAGAGGTCAGTGTGGGACCCTAAAATGCCGGCATGGGCCGGCGTTGGACCCCAGAGGCCAGCAGAAGGCCCTCAAAAACCAAGATGGGCCTCTGAGGCCAGCATCGGTCTTCAGAATCCAGTGCAAGGCCCTCAGAGGCTAATGTGGGTCCTTACAGGCCAGCATGGGCCCTTAGAGGTCAGTGTGGGACCGTAACAGACCGGCATGGGCCGGCGTTGGACCCCTAAGGCCAAGATGGACCCTCAGAGGCCGATGCAGAGTCGCAGACCCTTAGAGGCCGGCATCGGGTCTCCAGAATTCAGTGCGGGGCCCTCAGAGGCACCTAAAGGCTAGTCTTGGGACCCCAGAGACAGAAATGAGGCCACCAGAGGCCGGTGTGAGGCCCTCAGACGTCGGCTGAGCCCTTGAGGTCGGTTTAGGGGCCCTCAAATGCCAGTGGAGGACCCTCAGAGGTCAATGTGGGTTCTCAATGGTCAATGTGGGCGCTTGACCGCCACTGAAGGGCCCTCCGAGATCAGTGTAGGACCCTCAAAGACTGGTTTGGAAGCTGTTAATAGCTGGCGTGGGATTCTTGAGCCTCGTGACAATCGAATAAGTGCCAGAGCCCCATACGCCCATGGGGGCCCATTGTTTGTTTGGGGGGGGGGGGCAAATGGAGGGGCAGATACAGACATTGCTAGCCCCCAGCCTGTTTGAACCGAGGCGGGGGCACGGTCACCCTGGCCCCCAGCTAGTACGCCTTTGACGAACTATGCCGACCCCATGACGCAGATCTGGTCAAGCGTTGGTCGTTTCAGTATACGCATTCTCCTGCACCGTGCTAGTATTGTCTTACCTATACCTTTTCAGTGCTCGCTGTCCCGTGCATCGTAATCAACAAAATGCTGCGGCACCAGGACTCACAGTCTTGTCTCTGATATGGTTTTCTTCATTGAGTGAAGGAAATTGCGGTCAATAACGCTGTAGAAACAAAAGGGAATCTTCACTAAAGGGCAAGCTGAATAGTTGTCAAGTTCTGGTGTTTAGGGTACCGGGTGGTAGGTACAGATAGACATTTTTAAAGGTAGTGTGCCACCTTTGAAAGACTTCCCATTTTATTTTTCCTAGGATAAGAAGCTTCTGTTTTTACCTAATATCGCAAAAAAAAATCAAAAATGGACCTGGAATAGTGCCTTTTTCGCCTAAAAGTTTATCGGTTTTTAGATATGTATAACAACTGTAGTGGGCTCACCTGCAAACAGGCGTCGGGCAACAATCGCGAATGCGGCGCACTTGTGACAATAAGCAAAGGTCATTATAGTGTTACGACCATACGACGTACGGGAATGAGTTATCAGCTGTCTAATCGTAGACAACACAATGTCGAGCCTTAAACTGTAAGCCCGTATTGGTATTGTTTCTTTTATTTGGCTGTCGAACATTATTTATTGTTTGAAATAGGATTTTATGTAAAATAATTGATATGAAAAAGCCGTCCTATAAGTTATGACCCCATTTCACCACACGCAAGTGGCAGAAATGACAATGATCAGCTGACGCATTTTTCTTGGCCGAAGTCAGAGCGCGCAGCCCGACGCACCACCAACGCGTCGGGCTTGGTGGTGCTTTGGGCGCGGGCTTTGGGCGCGGCTTCTGCTCACCAAAGTATGAGCAGAAGCCGCGCCCAAAGCCAGGGCCCCGGTAACGTGAGGTAGCCGAGTCGGGGCAGCGTGCGCTGACCCAAGCCGGGGCCGCAGCTTTGGGCGCGGTCTACCGCATCCCCGCGGGCAGCCCCGGGCTATCACATGACACCGGGAGGACGCGCGGCTCCGGCTTGGGCCAGCGCACGCTGCCCTGACTCGGCTACCTCACGTTACCGGGGCCCTGGCTTTGGGCGTGGTCTACCGCACCACCTAACAGGCGTGTTCGAAATCGCAGGAGCTGATGATGAACGGGTTTATCGAAACTTGATTGGATGAGCATATCGGTAATAGCGATTTCAGTGTGTGCATTTATTGTTCATAGTGGTGTGAAATGTGGTTGGGGTACGACCGACAACCCGTCGGGGCGAATTTCGCACTGGGGTACTCAAAATTTGAAGAATTTAAGACGTTTCCATGAGTTTTGAAGGTATGGATAAGTTCTAAAAATCCGGTTCTCCTTATCTGGGCCATTAACTCCATACGGTCCAAGAAAGCTGGCACACTACCTTTAAGTCAGCAAAAAGTGGGGGGGCCAGTTAACATTGCTGGCCCCCCCCCCCACCTCCGAAAGTGGGGGGGCCATGGCCCCCCCGGCCCCCCCTGTTCCTACGCCTATGTCCTCAATTATTTTTTTGTCAACACATATATCCCAAAAAAGCACTTGTTTCAACTCACAAGCGTTCTGTTTTAGTGATTTTATGTAATCGCACGTCATAATCCATAGTTTTGTGTCACTTATTGACATAAAAACCCTTTACAACATGGTTTCAAATGTGGTACATGACGAGTACCACTCAGATCATAGATCCATGTTCTTGATTTATCGTCAGATCATATGAGATCATAGATCCAAGATGTATTTTTCACGCCGAATCCGGTGGGATCATAGATCCCCACCCGTACTTTGCTTCGAGATCCACTGAGATCATAGATCCATCACTCGGATCCATGGACATGTCTGCCCTGAATCTACCTACCTGATTGGACTACCTGATACTAGTCTCAGTGACGCTACTACAGCACGCGCTACCGTGTGGACGACCTCAGCAAGGCGCCCGTCCGTTCAGTCCCTCTGTGTTGCCCCGTCCAACCGCGTGCTACCGCTCCAACCGTGCTGCCTTCCGTCACAGTGGTGGAGTGCTGGTGTGGCGCCGGGTAGAGTCGGAGAGGGGCCTTCAGCCGCTGCCCTGCCAGAGGGTGATCCCGCCACAAGGCCAAGCTAGCAAAGGTAAGAAGTTGGGGATAGAAGCGGAGGTTTGATTATCGCTGTGGAAGTCACAAGTGCCATTTTCTTCCGTAATGTTGTATCGAGACCTATTCTCTGATCTGGAGTCATTTGTCATGCTCGGCCGTATATATTCACCTGGGTGTACCGTTTTACAGTCATTGATCAATCGTATTCCTGATGTTCCCTCTATTCTGTCCTGCCTGTCGGATCGCTATATCAGCGCTGTAACCCGACCGAGGCGCCCTCTGGTCACAGCTGACCTGTTCATTCCGCCGCTACATGGCAGCACCATCGAGCACATCGTACGCACCGGCTCACAGCTCGGTCCAGCGACGCTGCAGGCGTCCTCCAGTGTAGACCGGAGTGACGGCCCTCAGCCCAGCGCCGCCGAGTCGGTGGATTCTCCGTGACTCCGACTCCGACTCTGGACAGCCTCCTTAGCCCTCGCCGTCCAAGGTACGGGGTTCGTGCCACCTCTTGAAACCGTTTTCCGATTGCTCGGAATCCGTTTGAGCTGGATAGCTGAAATTTGGCCTACCTGACCTGTGATTCCAGTCAGATGTTTGGTCATTTGTCAGGCTGTCTGACGTCATTGACGTCTGACTCTCCATCAGAAAACCACTAGAAAGTAGGGAGCTCACGATTATTCATTATTTGCGTATTATTTATCGTTCATATGAATCACTTTATGTGTGGTTGGCCGCCTGCCCTCATTTGAATTCAACCTGGAAGCATGTTAACCCTCGCCCGTATAGGGGGGGGGGGGTCGAACGGACCCCCCCATGGTTTTTCGCGAATAACTCGCGTAAAAAGCGGCCGATCGCGACGAAACTTTCAGTACCCTCGAATTAATCAATTTCACACCTACCCTGAAAATTTCATGACCCTGACCCAAATGACCTTTGACCTGTGACCTACTTTTCGAGACCATGTTTGGCCGGAATCGCGATTCGGCGTATGTCGGCTCGCATTAGCCGCGCGTTTGCAGTCTTTTCGTGGCTTCAAGCGTTCAAACATGTGATATGATGTTGCCCCCATGCATTAGGGTGGGTGTCAAGGTCACCTGAAGGTCAGGTCAGGTCATTGACCTTTGATGACCTCGGTTCACTTTTTCGAGTTTTACATGTTTCTAGGCCAGTTTTTGGAGCTTAATTCGAATTTAGCAGCCATATGAACATTTACGAAGTAGTTTTGGTGCCTTCGTAAGATGTTACGAAGCTGTCAGAGGCGGTTGCCACCTACTACGAGTACCCTTACTGGTTGACCTGACCTGACCTGACCCGACCTGGCCTAAATACATGAAGACATCATCTGAGATCAAAACTAATATGATATTCGTGATCAGCACCCCGAAAAACCCCTTACCAGCCACATTTTACGACGTAATAACAGGTCCCGATTTTCCCGCCTTTGGGGTCATTGACCTGACCTGCAAGGTCAACCAATGACCTAGGACCTTAAAATTGGATATCATCGGCTTCCTCTCGTCACGGGCAACACGCTCGTTTTTTCCGCGAAGCTCTAGCTCAATCAGGGGCGAAACGGCAAGGGGGGGGGGTCCAACGGACCCCCCCCCCCCTTATACGTTCGCGGCTGGGAAAACACCAATACGGGCGAGGGTTAAAGCATGCTTCCAGGCACCTTTATCTCATGTGGGCTGCTTGCTCCCTTGGAGCGGCACCGCTGCCCCCGAGGGAGAGCACCTGTGGCCGGGTGTAGCGAGTACTTGGGGGGGGGGGGGGCTGGTCGGCTTGAACTTCGGGATAGGCTCAGCCCCGGTGACTCTCTAGGGTGCCTGCCCAAACCAATGTCTCCCCCTTATTCCTATCATCCTTCCGGCTCTGAAATGGCCTTGTCAGACCGGAAGGGGCTAACCCAACGAAACAAAAACAAATGTTGTGGCCACTTAACTGTGATTTGCCCGTAATGGAATCAGCAAAATTCATGCTTAAAATCTTCCTTTGTATTCAGCTGACTCATCGTTCAGTGGCTCATCGACCAGTTATCTTGACATATCGTCAGCCAATCGGTTACTGCGAAAGTAACATGCAATTACCAAATCTGATATATGCACGGACATGTTTGGGTGGGGGAAAGCATCCATCAGATCCAATGCCTGACCTTCACAAAGCACATAGAAAGTAAGTTTCTACATCACTGATAGTCTGATAGTGACATTTCAATTTTCATGACATACGAGGGTAACTAAACATGACATCAGTGCAATACAGTCACTCACTAAATCTTGCCCGTCAATTTGGCCACAAAAATGTCGACAAAAAAGGACCCAGCTCGGTCTCTCAAAACTGCGCCACGCCGCTTGTGCCGATCAGAGCTGTCACCCAGCTAATCCAGCTGACCTAGTGGTGGCGGCCTTAGTTCGTGACACATCAGCACGCAACAACAAATACAAACAAGCAAACTCAAATCGCATTTGCATCCATTCGAAAAACTCGTAGAGCAATTGGCTAGAGCAAATAGTGGGTTGAAGGTGATACAAAAACGATAAGGAAATTGGGATAAGACCAAAGAGAGATTCAGCTCTAACGCATAACTCAGGTAAGGCGTACTTCTGTTTCGTAGACTTCTCCATAGATGGCGCAGGTGACGAGCGCCTGAAGTTAGGCTGTCCCGCAATAACCGAACTTGTTATGCAGATCAATTAATCAAAGTTTATTTCCGTCACCTTTCCTATTCTCCGTAAAACTGTTGATACATAACTGATCTCAACAATGTTATTTCTGTCTGGCAATACGGCATTGTTCCTGAACCTTTATTTTAGTTATCATTTCAGTCATAAATCCATCACTCGTAGTCTGCACTGCCACGGGCACCTACTGTTCTCCCTTCGTGCAGTCAGCATGGAACTAGCCTTTTTTAGGTCATTTTACAAGGTGTATACAGACGAATGAATGAATAACTTACTCCCGGAACTGGATCGCTAGCGCTCGAGTGGGCACGACGGGCGGCTGTGCGAGGACCGACGAGAGATAGGCCTCCGAGATGCGCTGGATCTCCCGTCGGTCTTCCACAGACATGGTGGTCTCCTGTTTGCGGGCCTCGCGGGCGGCTTTGCTCAGATGGAGCTCTGAATGTAAGAGATATTAGAGTTAGAACAAGCATGCAACTCAACGTTGGAGTGACCAAATAGACGGTGCATGATCGTCACTGGTAAACGGGTGGCTGATCATCACGGACATATATTTATCAGCCGAACAAGCTATAACAATATCACCTATATATTTTTACTCATTTTTCTTAATCGAAGACATTCAAACGTATTAGCTAAAGACCAACAGGCTATGCAAGAATATTCAAACATGCAGTAAACAATTGGAAACGTATTTAAATGTGTCAGTTAATCGATAGACGACCCTTACCTCTGCGATGGCGCCTCGATAGGCCCAGCAGGCCGTCGTTAAACTCCGTGAAGGCGCTTACAACACTTTTGCACCGAAGGCGCCACGCGCCCTCCTTGACGCGGGTGCAAAAGTGAGTAAGCGCCTTCCGAAATTTGGCGCCGTTCTGGGGCTGGCGTTTCAGCGTGGCGCTGACCACGTCCATGATCTGCCTACGGCACATTAGGGAGGTAGTATCTAACAATATCTAACGTTAACAACTCCGCATGCTGAGTACACACCCTGCCATTGGTCAAGGCATGTCAGACGAAGCCATTCTATCCCAGCAGGGAGCACTTATTTGTGCAACTGCTAAGTGATAAAACAAAGCATATTTTCTGAATTAGTCATTTGAATATTTCCAATAGGCTTGACATTACAACGTATTGACCTCTAACTGACCTAAGGTCAGTGACATCAAAATCCGAATTAAACGTTATACAAATCCGTGAACTTAACACATCCTAAAAGTTTGAAGGAAATCAGTCAAAAACTCTGAGTTGGATAGGTGCATAACGAAAATTGGAATTTGACCATGACCGTGTACCGGTTTTTCTGACCTGGTGTCCTGACCCAAGGCCACCCGGACCTGAAATTTTCAGGTCATATGTAAAAACGTTGCCCAATAGGCTGTGTCAAATTTGGCGGCGCTGCGCCTTGCCATATTTAAGCTATCTTTGAAAAAAAAACTTTAATGGTGGGGGCTCACATCGACCGCTCCCCCCTCCCCGCCTGCCAGAGGTTTAACCCTCCTAGCACAAATACATAGTTTATAAATGATAATCTGAACTGACCCTGGCGAGGCTGGCACTGTCGAGCACGATGGATCGCCAGTCCATGTCGGCCGGCAGCTGCGCCAGGTCCAGGATCTGGGCCAGCGCCAGAGCCCAGTAACGGCTGGTCTCGGTGTACTGCAGGCCAATCCGAATTCCGTCAAACAGCCGAATTTCAGACATCCAAACCTAGCTCCCTGCAGCTCTAAGATTATCCAATGAATTAGCAAATTTGCAAAGGCTTGAACGCAGGACGTCCAACAAGTAGGTTCACCAGTCCCAGCACTCCAGTAAACTTAGCAACGTTAGGTTAGCTTACCTCTCCGTGATGGGAAAATAGGGGGTGGTCAGGCCCATCCAGGCGGATGGAGGCCTGGAGCACCCGCTCCGGGTGCGCCTCCCCGGGCAGGAGGGCCTCCTCCTCCTGCAGCTGGGCGGCGCGCTCCCGGCGGCGGATTGCCGACTGGCGAAGGCACGTACACGCATTTACAACGTTAGTGACAGAGCCAGGGGAATCATCGTTAGTTAATGACAGCTTAGGCAGCAAACCGACATACAGAGTTAGAATTTTCATCGGAATATTTATTTGAGTATAGTGCATGCATTATATACGAGTGTTGTCAGCATATTTACACACCAGCACGGGCTCTGCGGCCTCCGGAAGCAGCGGCGCTCTTAAGCGCTGGGCCGCCCGTTCTGACGTAGCGCGGATGCACTGGAATAAAAGAGAAATTATTGAAATTCATCTTGTCATAATTGCGGCTCATTTGCTTATTTCAAAACGACAACGTTTTTCGGTCGCGGATGTCATTCCGTCGCCTTTATATTTGTTATATTGTCACTATATTGTTAACGACTCAAGTTGAAATAGAGAGAGCATCGCACCAATCCCACCCATTCAGCGACAACATTCATTCAATTAGTGGACAACAGCGAAGACGATGCAAGCTTTGCACTCACCAGTGTTCGTGCTGCGCGATCCCGTTGGCGCAAGTCCGGCGCTTCGGAGCTGCGGTGGAACGTCTTCAGGTGATACCTAAAGTTGTCCCTCCCGCGCTCCCCCACGCCAAAGGCGCGGGTGGCCGGACACGCGGGACAGACGACCTGAAATAAGTACAAATACTTTTAAAACCCGCGCCCCGTAGGAGGGGGGGGGCGAAACGCCCCCCCCTGTCCTTTTCCGTCGATATCTCCTAAACAGCTGGAGATATCGCCACCAAACTTTCAGGACCCCTTTGGGCATCAATTTTACACATTGTGACCAAAAATTTTTCCAGAGGCTATGATAGGTTGGCCACAAATGACGTCATGTTCTGCCATTTTTGACCGAAAAAAGACCTTCGCGAGAAGAGCTCTCAGGACTACAGCTTTCAAGATACAGAAAAATGAGTAAGACATGAAAGGTATAGAATTGACAGGGCTACAAAACCGCTATCTCGGATTTTTGAAATTTTTGAGTTTTGACCCCCAAAAATAAAAAATGCGATTTTTGGTTATATTAGCCAAAAAATCCAAAAAGTTTTTTTAGTTTCGAAAAAACCGGAATATATGTGATAGAACTTGCCGTCTTCTATCTACATACAAAATTTCAGATCGATATCTCGTTTTTTTGGCCAAGTTATAGCGAAAAAACTTCAAAAATGATGACGTCAAATTTTCAAACTCAATTTTTGGCAATTCTAGACCAAGTAGGACAAAACAAAGACCACCATTGTACTCCCCGTGACGAGATGCATCGAATCGATACCCATTTTATGCAAAAATATCAACTTTGAAATTTGACCTTTTATGACCTGACCTTGACCTGACCTTCACCAAAACGTGACCTTAGCTGGCCCCAAAGGCTGCCTGACCCACATAATCGCATTTGTCATGTAAAATGGACCATAAAACATGTATCACACGACACTTTCATATTGTGACCCCCCAGTGACCTGACCTCTGTGACCTGACCTGTTATCAGTGACCTCAGATAGCGAAGTATGTGTTTGACGAACAATGTACCATCGATGGTTTTCAATAACTTACCAATTTACCCGATTTCACAACACATTTCTTGAAATGCCTGTGAACGGTGAAAATCCGAACTTTGACCAGACCTGTGACGTCATCGGGTTGACCTAGGTCAATGAAGTTTCGTCACAAGGTAGTTCCTTGGTGGGGCTATCGAACGCCGTTTGAATTTTAAAAATCGGCCGGTAAACTTCCGAGTAGAGATGCACCAAATTTGCAATTTCATTACCCGCCCCGCCCCGCAGCTACCCCTTGCCCAACCACAACTACCCGCAAGCTGATTTTGGCTGAGCCGAACCCGCTAAAAACCCGCAATTTTAAAAACCTGCCTTTGCAAGGAAAAAATACAGCTGGGTCAATGCTAGAGCTATATAAACCTTACTTGCTTCATTGTTGTGCAGAAAAAGACAGCCAAACAAATAGTAAGGACTTGAAATTGCTATGCTAAGTCCTCAGGAAGTGCACACTGGATAATGGAAAACGAATAATGCATCAATACATTTGAAATTCCTTTCTGAAAAGAATTCAGTAAAATCTTTCTCTCACCTTACCCTTCAGCATTGGCTGAGGATCAAAATTTCACTCTGGTTCCTCTCAATGTTAGGCTTCTGGAATGATACTGTTATCAAAATGAATGTTGATATAAAAAGATATGCGATTTCCAGTTAAAAATAAATAGTGACACGGTGAATAATGCGTATCCAGTCGATCTACACATAAAACAAATCATGCAAAAGCCCAGCAAAAACCAACTAACCAATGAACCACGCATTTTTGGAAACATGCGTCAGAAGCGTCACCAACAGCTGATTGTAAGGAATGTTACAGCGACTAAATTATTGCAGCCGTAGTTAGTGCGAACTTGTTGCGAAAACACCGTTGTATAATGCATATTAATGTGCCATTCTGATAATATTATTTTACACAACAGCTAAAGTTTTACAATTCAGAGGTTAATCACCGGTTAGGAAATAAAGAGACAGTAAATACTAAATAAAATGTAATAATTTTATAGTTGGTCTTGGTAATGCTCTCCGGCTGATCCTCTCTCGGCAATCGGCATACAAATGATAAGGACGTAAAAAGACAAAAGAAATAAATGCGACCAGCTACGTGGTTTTGTAACATGTATAACTGCTATTTTGAGGTATTCAAAAACCAAGACAGAAAAATTGATTGTAAAATTATTATTGCGTCATCAATGACAGCTTTCCTTCGCTTCAGAGACCAAAATTGACGCAGTAAATGCCAATCCTTGTCAGAATGTCGAAAGTGCGCCAGTATTGTATTGCGTTATGTTTGGGCCGCATGCCAGTCAATATTTTGATTTTTTGTAAGGGCAATTGCAGGTAATTGGTGTGTTATTTTCGTAATGTAGGGTGGGACAGAACATAGAGTAGGATAGGTAATCAATGAATTTGCATCAATTTTTTTTAGCTCTGTTTTATGCCGACCAGACGCAAATAAAGTAACATGTGGCATTTGTTCTGATTTTCAACATCAACAATAACATCTCATTTTAGTCTGGGCTCTTCCATAATGTATATCTAGTGCACGCTGCACATAGACTTCAGTTCAGCTTCCTATAAGTTTGCTTTCAGGTTCTTTAATGTTTTATGGAATGCTTTCATCAGCATTTATTTATGCTTTGTAGTTTGTTGTTTGTACCCTGGTTTGGTCATTGCTAGACTGTAGATGCTATTGATGGTTGTTTTCAGTTTTGCATTTGAAATTTGCTTCCTTGATATATTTTTATATTTGGTTCTGTTTTAAAAGTTGTTTTGATGAGTATTGTATTGTTAACCTGAGCAAATGCACTTGGCATTGTGTTTTGCATCTAAAAAAAAATAATAATAATAATTATAGGTTCTAAAGTCTGACCGCCAAATACCCGCCACACGACAAGTTTTGCTTCTCGAACCCGCCAAAAACCCTGCGGGTTTTGAAAACCCGCAGAAAGCGGGTTTGCGGGTTCAAAAAGGGCATCTCTACTTCCGAGATCTTAGGGGGGGGGCCGTTTCGGCCCCCCCCTTACGGGTGGTAGGGTCCGCCGGTAGCCCTACGGGGCGCGGGTTAACCCTATTAGTGGCAGGGGGGGTTGTTTTTATCCACCCCTCAGGTTTTTCGGGAATATCTCCGAAACCGCTGAAGCTACGATGCTGAAATTTTCTGACTTTTCCTAAAACTAAATTGGGCACATTCCCTGAAAATTTCAAGTTCATAACTTTACCAGGGGCGGCTCCAGAGCACTGGGAATTGGGGGGTCCTATTCGTGAAGCGAGTCATTTGGGCGAAGATCACGATGCTGCACCAGTTTTACGAACAGTGAATGAAAGGTATCATGTGATAACATATACAAAGTTATTGTGCATCCTCTTTTGACTCGTTTTTGATATAATAGGCGGATCCAGGCGTCCAAAAAGGGGGGTTATTTTTTACCTCCCAACATAGGTGCCCTGACACCGCCTATGCATGACCAATACAATTTTAGTCGTTCTCTCATAAGAAAATTGTAACATAACAAGACCATTGCCACCCTTTTTAGAAACAGTACCAAAAAAAACTTATTTACTATACTTTTTGTGTACCCCCAATCTCAATGATCTGTATCCGCCTATGATTTTTGAAAATGCATATTTTTAGGATCCATGTGAATACCTGGTTCATTCTCTATCGATCGGCAAAAGTTGCGTTAAGATTGGTTCAGAAACCTGGCCGTGATAAACAGTCTAAAATGTATCTGCAATTTGCCCGTTTTTACCCCCCTCTACCCCCCTATTGACATTTTTTAATTTTGTTCTTTTTTAGAAATGTAGATCTCGTTGAGCCAAATCGAATGCCGTTTGAATTTTGAAAATCGGCCGGTTAGATCTCGAGATATCAAGGGGGGGTCGTAAACAGCCCCCCCCCCCCTGCCACTAATATGGGGTAGCCAGGAGCCTGCCACTAATAGGGTTAAGAGACGCGTAAACCCCTTGGAGGTTTTACGTGATGTAATTATAAACGAATTTTATACATTGTCCTGAGCAATAAAAAGATCGTGTTTAACTAAAAGTGAAATAATTGATATGCTGTTTCTGACAAAAATTGCAACACATTAAATGTGAATAGTTGAGAGAACAATTAAAATGAAACATACGTTTCCGGAGCGGAGTGCACGAAGAGGCGGAATTCTCCGTGGCGGTGCAGGTCGCGGGCGGTGGCGAAAAACTCCGCCTCTTCTGGCGATCCCGACTTTTTTAGATATCTCGCATGGGCCCGTATCCTGTCTGCTGTGGAGTAAAATCCCCCACAGCAGCAAGGCACTGACTCAAGCGGAGCTGGCTCTGAAATGTGAAAATTTTTGGATCAAAGTTCCCCAAATAACTAATGAACAGTCATCAACCTGTTTCCTTCAATGAACAGTATCAGCAGTAATAACTGAGAAGAATCCAAAACGTGTGCTGTGCTTCTTGACTGCTCGTCGTGTTTGTATCGTGGTGATAGAGAACAGAATGTGCAACATTGCAAGACAAAGCGAGCAGTGTTAACGTTCCTCCTACATGCTAAACAGAACTGGACAGGCATAAAGACACCTGATGCCAAAATATAATTATTTATTTCGATACAAATAGATGTCTTAGTGAAATCCGATGGCAGAACTGCCTTACTAGCTATGGTAATCAAATACTTAGCTGTGGTAATGAAATACCAGTGATACTGTTTAGTAAATACGGTTAAGGAAACCCCAGTTCCGTACGCTGACTTACCAAATCCGTCGGGTACCGGCGCCACCGGCAAGTCCGCTCCTTGTGCGGGTTCCTGCTCCGGCTCCGACTCGGCAACGGGTTGTGGCTGCGCCCGCGGTTGCGGCCGCCGTCGGGGAAGCCGTTGCTGCTGCAGCTGCGGCTGGCGCTCCGGCTCCGGCTCCGGCTCCGGCTCTGGCTCCGGCTCCGGCTCCAGCTCTAACTCCGGCTCCGGCTCTGAATCTAGTTCCGGCTCCGGCTCCTGCGCCTGCTCCGACTCCGTCTCCGGCTCCGACTCTTGTCCCAGCTCCGTCTCCGGCTTCCGCCCCAGCTCCGGCTCCGGCTCCGGCTCCGGCTCTGGCTCTGGCTCCGGCACCTGCGCCTGCTCCGACTCTTGTCCCAGCTCCGGCCCCGGATCTGTCTCCGGCTCCGGCTCTGGCTCTAGTTCTGGCTTCCGTCCCTGCTCCGGCCCCGGCTCTTGCTCCGGCTCCGGCAACGGCTTCGGCTCTGGCTCCGGCTCGGGCTCTGACTCCGGTTCCTGCTCCAGCTCCGGCTCCGGCTCCGGTTCCTGCTCCAGCTCCGGCTGCAGCGTCGGCTCCGGCTGCAGCGTCGGCTCCGGCTGCAGCTCTGGCTGTGGCTGCGGCTTCCGGTCCGGCTCCTGCTGCCGCTGCCGCCGCCACCTCTCCCGGTCCCCGGTCGGCAGCTGGAGCTGTTACGTAGCTGCCAGCTGCACCCGCCTATGCTTGTTTCTGGCTAGAGCCAGATAGGCGGCCGCTGCCCTCCTCGATGGGCTGAGGCTGGGGCTGTGAGCGGGACCGGGGACCGTCGACCGACGCGCTGGTGGGGCTGCGCGCGGTCGCTTCTGGTGGGGCTGCCTTGTCGGGGCCTCCCCGTAGGCGGCGGCTGGCAGAGGCGACGGCGACATGGGCCGCTTGAGGGCTTTTTTGGGGGGACTTAGGGCGGATCCAGCCACCCTGGGGTCGGCGAGGCCCTGCTCAGCTCGCTTAGCTGAGCGGTATTTCCTCAGCCAGGCCTCGCCGGCCCGCGGATGGGACTGTCCGCCCCTGCCCTCCATCCCTGTCAATTAAAACGCTTCATTAGACATATGATGGTACCTAGGCATTTCAGGGGCGGATCCAAGGGGGGCCAACGGGGCCATGCCCCCCCCCCAAGACGGTCAAAGGGGGGCCATACTATCTTTTGCCCCCCCCCCCCCAGGACATAAGTCAAGAAAACTAAAAAATAAACATTCTCAAAGTTCCTATGCTGAAAAACTGAAATATTGCTTTGATAATTGAGTGACCTTGGGGCAAACGTGAAAAACTCTGCCAACCAGAGTCAAAATGGCCTGTGCCGGCGAGGGTTATTAACATGTAGGAGAAATCGACATGATATCACCTTGTTATTCGCATTCATAGGCACGTATTCTGTATTGTGTACTGGTTGGTTTTGATTGCAAATTTGTTGGAAAATAAGATTGTCATTGGGCACTTTTTTAAAGAAAAATGTATTTTTAACGTTTACCATGGCCAAATGTGTGATTCTTGTCAGAAAACTAAGGAATGATGATAACAACACTGAGTATAATCAACTTAAGCTTGAGAAATTTCAGAAGCTTTTTAATAGCTGAAGCTTCTTCATAGTTCATTAACACTATTAAACAGTAGCTTTCTTGTCTCATACCTGAAGGTATATGAATTTAAACCTCTCCCGTATTGGCGTTTTGTCAGCCGCGAACGTATGGGAGGGGGGTCCGTTGCCCCCATTGCCGTTTGGCCGCTGATCAAGCTAGAGCTTCGCGAAAAAACGAGCGTGCTGCCTGTGACGAGAGGAAGACGATGATACCCAATTTAAGGTCCTAGGTCATTGGTTCATGGTTGACCTCATTGACCTGACCTTCCAGGTCAGGTCAATGACCCAAAAGTCGGGAAAATTGGGACTTGTTAGAGCGTCGTAAGTGTGGCTGAGCTTTTTCGGGGTGCTGATCACCAATATCGTGATAGTGTTGATCCTAGAAGATGTCTTCATGCATTTAGGCCAGGTCGGGTTAGGTCAACCAGTAGTGGTCCTGCCGGGTATTCGTAGTACGTGTCACTGTCAACCGCCTCTGACAGCTTCGTAACATGTTACGAAGGCACCAAAAGTACTTCGTAAATGTTCAAATGGTTGCTGAATTCGAGTTCAGCTCCAAAAACTAGCCTAGAAACATGTAAAACTCGAAAAAGTGAACTGAGGTCATCAAAGGTCAATGACCTGACCTGACCTTCAGGTGACCTTCACACCTATCCAAATGCATGGGACCAACATGTTTGACCAACATGGGATCACATGTTTGAACGCTTGAAACCACGAAAAGACTGCAAACGCGCGGCTAATGCGAGCCAACATACGCCGAATCGCGATCCCGGCCAAGCATGGCCTCGAGAAATAGGTCACAGGTCAAAGGTCATCTGGGTCAGGGTAATTAAAGTTTTGGGGTAGATGCAAAATTGATTAAATCGAGGGTACTGAAAGTTTCGTCGCGATTAGCCGTTTTTACGCGAGTTATTCGCGAAAAACCGAGGGGGTGGGGTCTGTTCGACCCCTTCCCCTATACGGGCGAGGGTTAACAGAGGAAGACACAATTTCCCCTTACCTGTACTTGTTTTTGAAGTGTTTCAAGCGTCATTTTGAGAAGGTGCTTTTTTCAGTTAGGGGGTGCATGTGCACCCCCCTAAAACCCCTAATGCTCCACCATATGTCACTAACTAAACCCACTATTTGAAGTTATACTTAATGACACATGGGTAGTTTTCACTTGGTTTTCACTCAACATAGTAGGATAATTAAGCATTAAATGCAAAATTAGAGCTTCAGATTGTCCGGCATTTAGCCCAACAGGATACCTCTTCAATCGTCCTAGCTGAATCCAGCATAAGCTCAGCTTGTCTGAACTCGGACACACCATCAACATTGCCGAGTCTGAATTTGAGCTCGACGCCGGGCCATGGGCCTGAACTTTGTGGTCATGGGAGCGGGAGCTGGGGGTCAGTGAGGGCAGCCTGCAGTGCCCCCACAACTCTGGGGCCGTGGGGGCGCTGCCCCACAACTTTTCATAGGGCTAGGAACCGTCGGGGCAGCTTGCCCTCCCTGAATTAGCGGTTGTGGGTCACAAAGGAAAACTAAAGGGAAGAAAACATTTAAGAAAAAAATACCCCTCTTTACCTGGCTTGACAGCTCATGTGGAAGATTTAAGCCTTTATTTTACGTTACCAAAAAGGTAGTTCCTTGACTCAGCTGAGACAAAATATCTCACTTTTTGCAAATGATTTCGTTTCGTTTTTTTTTTCAATGAAAAGGCGATGGGTGAAAAATAAGTGGCCTAAAACCGGTGAGAAAACTAAATTTGGGGGTACCCTAGGTTTGGCTAGTCCCAACCGGTTGCCCCCCCCCCCCCCAAGACGGCCGGCTGGATCCGCCCTTGAGGCATTTAAAGCGACATTGCGGGGTAGGGGATTCGTGCCTATGCTATCAAAAATGGATGTATGTACGTACCGGGAGTTCCCCCCCCCCCAAAAAAAAAAAATGCACGGATTTATAATTTCTATAAAAATCTTAAAATTATTATATCAAGGAAGTAACTCCAACAGATGAAAGCCAGTTTGGTGTTTTTTTTTTTGCGGCTAGTTTTCTTCGCTTTCAAAAGTGTAGTCATACGAAAAAAGACGTGCGAGCAATAAGCTACATTTACAATTCAATTCGAAATATGTTTTGGAGGCCGGCAGGAAATTTAGAGAGCTTTAGAATCGTAAAGAATAGTGATTGTCTTAATTGAAAAGTCCCAACCTTCGGATATGAAGCTCCATCAATAACTGTAATTATAGGATGTTGTGGACAATTTCAACACAGGGAAGCGTTGCACACCTGTCCAAGGCAAGAAATGATCAGTAATGAGTCCGGAGGACACTTGGAATGACGCGATATTTGATCAATTTTGGTTTGAAATTAAGGCGGGCGGGAGTGAGACAATGAACGCCCAATCAGCAGTGCTATTTAGGCTCTGGACGGCGCTAAAGACGGAACTGGAAGGTGATGTCCGGCTGATGGATAGCCAGTACATGCAACAGGACGGAGGAACCGCTAAAACGGCCGCCGCAGCCCGTGACTGGCTGCGACACGCTTCGGGGAGCGGCTGCCGTCAGTAGACAGTTGTGAGCAGGAATAAAGTACGGAACAGAAAATAGTGGCACAGCTTTCAGTGGTATTCAGCAAGGATTACGCATAGTTTTTATGTTCACGGTCTAGTCTGTCCCAGGTCATAAGGAATTGAGTGCCTTTAAATGCGGTAAATGCCTTTAACCGGTAATAAAACGTACAACTTGGACACTTACAAATATCCTTTACATTCTAGCATATACGGTCACTGAATGTGCACGTCAAGCATATCCAAATTGAATAACTTATTTAGCGAACTTCCACAGATAGAAGCAGTCTATAAATCTGATCACGTAGCCCAGGCTACACAAAGCGTTATCATTGGACACACATACCCAACAACCCGCACCGACAAACAGAACACCATACCTTTCTGCCGCGGAAGTTCTTCGGGCACTGTGAAGCCCTTTACAGTGTCTAACATTATAAATTAATGATGGTAAATGGGTATTAGCCAATCAGTTAGCCAGGGCGAGGCAGATGCTCCGCCCCCTCCCCTTTACTACACGGTGAGTCGCGACAGGTGTCTGTCCCCAGGCGGCCAACTAGGGTCCAGATGCGGCACAGGCTCCACCCCGCACGACATCCATCGGTCCATAACGGTGCTAATACGTGACACAACGGTACAGGGACCCGCAGTTGCTACTGTACACATATATTACCAATTTAGAATTGTGCTATTATTTGCTAAGTGCTGGCCATTGGAGAAAGGAAATGTAGCGCAAAGTATGGAGGAATAACACATGTTTGCTCCTAGGACGTATGTTTTGTATAATTCCTCATACCGCAACAGATATTCTTCCAAAACTACAATCGTGCTATTTTTCCGTGCCGGTTGCCTCCCCAGAGCCCGTCCTTGGTATCGCCTATAGCTTCCGTTCCCTCTACGTGAATGAAAGTCACGTGACTACTACACGTTTGCGCTCAGTACTAACACACCTAGCCCGAGGGCCGGTCCGTAGCGGGGAGGGGTAGAACGCCAGAGCTCCAGCGCAGTGGAGGTGGTGGTGGTCCGTATCATAAAGAGGCAACCGTAAGCAGAACTACAATTGCCGCAGTATGAGATTATGATAAAGTTTTCTTTAAATGTATTGATTGACAAGAAAGTGAAATGCTTATCAGATATAATAAAACGGTGTCCAAGGCCTTGGAAGAACTATAAAACATATTCAGCAACGTATAAATTTCTGATACAGGCCATGACCTTTCACCTTGCCTCCGGGGAGGACCGCTCAGGAATCCACATACCGAACGAATCGAGGCCTCGCAGCGCGGCGGCAGAGGAGGTGGATAAACCATCGCCAGATCTTTCGGTTACTTATGTTTCCAGAAGAAGGGGGGGGGGTGGAGGGTGAGGGCTGTTTTCAACCCATTCACCAATCCTTTCCTTATTAACTTATAGCTTACCGAAAAATGCAACACAATGGTGGCCATCACGAGATGTAACGAATAGTGCCTCAGCCACACCGTTTTGAGTAAACCTTATGCATTGGAATTCAGGCCAGTGATCCTGAAGCATTATTTTATTTTTATCATGCATTAGCTGGGATGACGTGGGCCAAGTTAAGTGCGAAGAAACGGTTTTAGTTTCAGAACATTTCTGAGGCTAGTCGCGCCAAATAGTATACGTTTGTTGCAAAATGTCAAATATAATGTTGACGTGCTATCCAGATGACGGAATTTATTCGACACAAGAAGTCAAAAAGTGGCATCGTTAGTCATCCTGCATACCTATAAATCGATTCGTCACCTCGGTTCGAGCTAAATAGTTCTTTTCGCGGATGATCGGTTTCGTTTTTTTAGGGGGGGGGGACAGTTTATGAGCCGCCAACCACCCTCCCCAGTCCCCCCAACAACAATTGTTGACAAATACTGTGATGGCCTAAAATGCCCTCAACTGTGTTACGTATTTGGGGCTCCCAACTTTGATTTGTTAAAGTTATTTAGTATATGACTGAAGATCGTTTCTCCATTGGAGCCCATTCCATTCATGGTTGAAATGGAATGTCCATTCATTATAAAAGCTGTCAAATTTTCCGTGTCATTAAACTTTTATTGAGTTTGTATTTCACGCTTATCTAAAATGAACAATTTTATCACTGTCTTCTTTTATGAATGGATGGTCGCATGAATGAACGAATGAATAGCTCTACATCATTTGAGCATCAGCTGAAATCAATCCTAAAATTTAATCTACCAGTCTGCAACGAAAAGGTTTAAAAACCAGTGCAAGTTAGTTCTTCTGAATGCTTGAGACGAGGTGTTAGTATCACTGATGTTAGTTGTCGGACTTTCGTCCCCGTCTTGAGTTGAGATGTTAGTTTCACAACGTTTCGGCCAGTTACTTCTCCGGCCGTCGTCAGGTGTTCTTTGGCCCTTAGAAGGACCTGGATGTTGGTGGCGTTGCGCCGTACGCGTCATACCGTTCGAAAGCTCCTGTAGTCAGCGGGAATCGAACTCGGGTTTCCCCGGTGATAGTCCACGGTTCTAACCACTCCACTATCGAGGCAGACATCGTTATGGAGCTGGAAACTTGGTGTCATTTATCCCCCAGATGTTTTTGTGATTTCCTTAGTAGTGGGAGCCATATTGGGCTGATGTCAACGCTTGGCTTGCTGATGGGGTTGCTAGCCAGCGCCATGTGTGCGGCTTCCTTGATTTTTCTGATTTTCCAGTGTGGCTCCTTGTCGATGATGGTGGTATCATCCCAAGCAGGTCTGTGATCTCCTTCAGACCATGCATGCTCCGCCACACCGGATTTCAGTGTTTCGCCACGGATGGTGGCCTTCCTGTGTTCTTCGAGCCTGACCGCCAGTGGGCGGCCAGTCTCGCCCTTGTATGAAAGTCCGACAACTAACATCAGTGATACTAACACCTCGTCTCAAGCATTCAGAAGAACTATATCTGATCGGTACGGACCCGAAACAGTGAACAACTGGCGAAAATGGGAGAAGCTGAACATCAAGCTAGCAAAAGAGAAGAACCATCTGACATTCATGTGCAGATGCCGGGATAACGACATCATCCCTAATGGACTGAGACTAAAGACACCTGTGTACACCAAACAAGCGAGACGAATCGGAGAGAAAGCCAGCCGAGCTCTCATAAGAGAAAGGATCGCCTTCCATCGACACAGCAAAGCGAAACTCGAACAATCAATATCTGCCATCGAAGAAACCATCCGATCAAAAGTAACATGCTCCGACGACTTCAACCGCATCAAATCATCAGTCATCAGGTCACATACCATCGTGGACCATGCCACAAAGAAGCAGCATATGACAAAACTCGAAAAACTGAAGAAGATCGCACCTACCAGGACTCCGTTACAGCCCATCAGAGCTGTAGTGAACCTCAGCAAGCGACAACTGTCGGCATCTGAAGAGACCATACTCAACAAGGGACTCAACTTCGCAACATCCACCAAGCGGATAAACAACATGGACATCGTGGCCCCAATCGAGGAAGCAACATCCCACATTAACAGAGAACATGCAGAAGAACTACGCTGGAAAGTCAGGCATGCATTGGAAAGGGCCAAACCGCCAAAGGCCAATACCACCAAAGAGGAACTGGCAGCAATCAACAACCTCAAACAAGACGGCAGCATCATCATACTTCCAGCAGACAAAGGAAACACCACCGTTGTCATGGACAAGAAGGAATACGACCACAAGATGAACAGCATTGTGACAGATGGATCGTACACCAAACTGAAGAAAGACCCAACCCCGGCCTGCGAACGCAAACTAACAAAGCTCCTTAAGAAGAACAAGGACAAGGAACAACTCACGGACGCCCAGTACAGAAAGCTGAGCCAACATCACAGCAAACTTCCACACATGTACGGGCTGCCAAAGGTACACAAGACCAATGTACCGCTAAGACCAATAGTAAGCTGCCGTGGCTCAGCCTGCCATCCTCTGAGCCAGTTCCTCGTCAAGATCATCAACCCACTGAGTGGCAAAACACCTACATATGTCAAGAACTCAGCCCACTTCGTCTCACTGGTTCAGGCCATGCGACCTTCGCCGAACATGCAAATGGTAAGCTTCGATGTGGTGAGTCTGTTCACCAATGTGCCCACTACCGAAGCTCTGAGCATAGTGAGGACAAGACTGGAGAGCGACGATACACTGCCCGAAAGAACGACAATCCCGACTGATGACATCATGGAACTCCTGACATTCTGTGTCACCACCACCGCCTTCCAACTGGGCGATGACTACTACCAACAAACTGAAGGAATGGCCATGGGTTCACCCCTGTCACCGGTGATCGCCAACATCTACATGGAACACTTCGAGGAACTGGCCTTACAAACAGCACCACTGAAACCATCCCTGTGGCTGCGATATGTCGACGACACATTCGTCCTGTGGGACCATCGCGAGGACATAACACCGTTCCTAGACCACCTCAACAGCCTCCGACCCTCCATCCAATTCACAATGGAAACAGAAGTCGACAACAAACTACCATTCCTTGACGTCCAAGTGGAGAAATCTGAGGAAGCATTCAGAACATCGGTCTACCGCAAACCAACAGCGACCGACCGCTACCTCAACTTCAAGTCACACCACCCAGACACAGTCAAGAAAGGTATCGTAAGATGCCTGCAGACCCGAGCCACCAACATCTGTGGAGACGAAGCAGCCAGAAAGATGGAAATGTCACGCCTTACCAGCACCTTCAGGAGAAACGGATACCCAACGAGCTTCATGAAACACAAACCCAAGGAAGCATCCCAACAACAACCAAGGGATAAGCCAATCGCGACAGTATCCCTCCCATACAACAGAGGACTGTCAGAGAAGCTAAGGCGAATCTGCGGAGCATACAACATCAGGACGGTGTTCAGAAGTACCACCACCCTCCGCAGGTCACTCACAAAGGTCAGACCGCCAACCACCAAGGAGCAAACAAAGAACTGCATATACGACATCCCGTGCAGCTGCGGCAGGTCATACAAGGGCGAGACTGGCCGCCCACTGGCGGTCAGGCTCGAAGAACACAGGAAGGCCACCATCCGTGGCGAAACACTGAAATCCGGTGTGGCGGAGCATGCATGGTCTGAAGGAGATCACAGACCTGCTTGGGATGATACCACCATCATCGACAAGGAGCCACACTGGAAAATCAGAAAAATCAAGGAAGCCGCACACATGGCGCTGGCTAGCAACCCCATCAGCAAGCCAAGCGTTGACATCAGCCCAATATGGCTCCCACTACTAAGGAAATCACAAAAACATCTGGGGGATAAATGACACCAAGTTTCCAGCTCCATAACGATGTCTGCCTCGATAGTGGAGTGGTTGGAACCGTGGACTATCACCGGGGAAACCCGAGTTCGATTCCCGCTGACTACAGGAGCTTTCGAACGGTATGACGCGTACGGCGCAACGCCACCAACATCCAGGTCCTTCTAAGGGCCAAAGAACACCTGACGACGGCCGGAGAAGTAACTGGCCGAAACGTTGTGAAACTAACATCTCAACTCAAGACGGGGACGAAAGTCCGACAACTAACATCAGTGCAGTGCAAGTTAGGTGCAGTTTCTAATCTATGCCGTTTTTTTATTAAGTGTCTCATAGCTCCTTAACCCGCGCCCTGGTGGGGGGGGGGGGCTATTTTTTGCCCCCTCCAGACTTTTCGATATATCTCCAGAACCGCTGCGCCGATCGTCACCAAACTTTCAGTACCCTCCCGGACATCAATTTTACACATTATGACCAAAAATGTTTCCAAAGCCTATGATAGGTTGGCCGGAAATGACGTCAGAGTGACGTCATGTTCTGCCGTTTTCGACCCAAAAAAGGGTTTCGCGGGAAGAGCTGTCAGGCCTATAGCTTTGCAAATACAGAAAAATGATAAAACATAAAAGCTGTATATTGGACAGGGCTACAAAACAGCTATCTCGGATTTTTGAAATTTTTGGATTTTGACCCCCAAAAATCAAAAAATAGATTTTTGGATATATTAATCGAAAAATCCAAAAAGTTTTTTGAATTTCGTAAAAACCGGAATATATGTGATAGTCCTTACCGCCTTCCATCCACATACCAAATTTGAGATTGATACCTCTTTTTTTGGCGAAGTTATAGCGAAAAAAAAACTGTTCAAAATTGATCATCAAATTTTCAAACTCAATTTTTAGCAATTTTAGACCCCGTAGCGCAAAACAAAGACCACCATTAGACTCCCCGTGACGACGTGACGAGCTGCATCGATTCAATACCCATTTTATGCAAAACTATCAACTTTAAAATTTGACCTTTTTTGGCCTGACCTTGACCTGACCTTGACCTGAACTTCACCAGAAAGTGACCTAAGCCGTACCTGATAGTCTTATAACCAACACCATTGAGTTGGAAATGAAAAAATGGCCATAAAACATGCATCACACAACCTTAGTAAAGTTGGGCTCATGTGACCTGACCTGTGACCCTTGGTGACCTGACCTGTGACCTGACCTGGTATTGCCAGTGACCTCTAATAGCAACATATCTACTAGGCAACTGACGCCCTACCGCTGATTCTCGACAAAATGCGTTTTCCTCGGTGTTATAGCGCATTCCCTAGAAGACCCGTGAACGGTGAAACATTTTATCTTTGACCTGACCTGTGACGTCATCGGTGACCCCGAGGTCAATGAAATTTGGTTTCCTTCGACAAATTTGACAGGCCTTTCGAACGCCGTTTGAATTTTGCGGATCCGTCCAGTAGTTTCGGAGATACGAGGGGGGGGGGCAAAAAATAGTCCCCCCCCCACCAGCTCGCGGTATAAACAGACCCCACCAGGGCGCGGGTTAATCTTGAGCCGCTTCTCTCACGATTCATTTTATCTGGTGCTTACATTGTTCAAGAAGTTATAGTATTCGAGCTCGTTGGTCTTAAAAACTGCTATCGAAGTAAATTAAAGTGCTTCGGGCTTCGGCACTTAAAAAAAAAAAAACAATCGATATTTTACCCTCGCCCATTTAGGCATTTCTTTTCAGCGTCTTACATGTGGCAAGGGGCGTAGAAACCCTCAGCCATTCGGCCCTTGATGAAAAGAACCAGAGCTTCGCTGAAAAAAAAGAGCGAACTGCTCGTGACGAGAGAAATCCGATGATTTGAGGGTCCTGGTCGGTCATCGCTGGCGAGAGAAAGCCAATTATTTTTATGTCCTGGTCAATGTTGAGATCCTAGGTCATTGGTTGACCTCCCAGATCAGGTTAATAACCCAAAAGCACGGAAAATTGGGTCCTGCTAGAATTTCTACAAGTGAAGTTTGCTGGGATTTGGCTTGCTTCTGACTCCGAATTTGCACTTGCTTTGATTAAAGATGATGTATCAAAGCATTTGGGGTAGGACGGGTTACGCCAGATCACCCATTAGGCGTTCTGCCGGCTATCCAAAGAATGTTAACTACAGCCTTGCAACATATTGCATAGGCACTATAACTGATACCAAAGTATGCCTAGTTTTCAAATGCTAAAATGGGTGCTAAATTTCATGCCAACACTTCCTAAAAACCACAGTAAAGAGGTGTAAATCTAAGGAAGTTAGCCGAGATCATTTCAAGTAAATGAACTTAACCCTCGCCCGCACATGGGGGGGGGGGGTGGTTGCCACCCCCCCCCCCCCAGGTAGTCTTTCGGCTCTGCACTCAACATTTTTAGAGCTAGAAGGCTGATTTTTCGTATAGCTGCTCCTCTATCCTTTCCTGATAGTGATGTCCACTAAAAATTTCAGGTTTCTGTGATTTTTGGTTTCGGAGATATGACCTTGTTTTTCAGGTCATGTCATGACCCAAATGGCCAATTCTCAACATCTTGCGTTTGCCATGGGCCTTGTGAGCTTTTGACACCTTGATTTCGGCTTTTTTGTCAGTCTTACCTCCAACCTATCATGGAACATGTTGTTCGACGATGTACAGATGTCAAGGTCAGGGTCAAGGTCAACCTAGGTCATCTAAAATAATTGCGTTTTAGGCAAGCATTTTTGATAAAAGCTTTTCAGATCATGATTTCATATAATATGAACACATAAACATTCGGTGCACACATCAGTATACGCACAGACACACACAGACATACAAACACATATAGTTAACCTTGACCTAGCTTGACCTGAAATGACCTCAGCAGCAAAAATCTGGTCTGGTAGTGTGACAAAGAGGTTCTAGCTGGCTTGGCACCAGAAAACAGCATCGTCATCGGTATATGATAAGCAGCGCACTTGATATCCAACGGTGACCCAAAACAGCAGCATTTTTTAGTTTGACCTGACCTGGAAGGTCAATGACTGACCTGAGAAGGTAAAACTGGATATCATTGGATTCGTCTCTTCCCAAAGAATCTTTTTGGTCTTACCGCTAAGCTGTATCTCCAACAGGAACGAAATGGCGCGGGGGGAGGGGTGGCAACCCCCCCCCCCATGTGCGTTCTAGGATGGGAAAATGGCATGTGCGGGCGAGGGTTAACCTGAGTTTCACGTGACCTTGGCACCCACAACAATCAATGAGACAAACATTAGATAGTATATTTCACATGTTGTCACGTCCCTAATCACGAAACGACTATGGAAACACAGAAGATGTGTGCTGACTTTCGATTGCTATTCTGGCCTGACATGATCTATAAAGGTAATAATCACAGAAGAAAATAATCACAGGTTAAAGGTAATTTGGTCCAGGGAGTTAAAATTATCGGAGAAGATGCAAAAATGATCAGGGCTGTTTAATTTTCCGGGAAGTTTAAAAATTGATTAACTCCAGGGCACCAAAGAATCGTCGCAATCCTTCGCTTTGACGCGATTTATTGGTGAAAAAAACAGGGGGTGCGGTCTACTTGCCTCTATTTATATGTGTGGTGAGGGTTAATATTCATTTTATCTGCGGTGATGAATGTGCAACAATTTCTACATGAACTGAGACCAGTCCATATGAGTATGTTTTTCTCACGGGCAATGACAATATAAAAAACAATGCGAATAAAACCCAACGGTTCGGACAACAACGTGCCTTCGTCAGTGGAGAAAAATAAGTGTAGGTTTAACATCGATGAGAACTTTATGCGGCACCGTCTCGGTCTGGCCAGCCGGGTTGCCGATAAAATACACAAATGTTTATAAGCTTCCATGATGTGCTTAAAAAACTGCTGAAAATATATCTTAGAAAAATAAAGATAACTACTTCATCGCTTTAATCGAAAGAAAACATGTGTGCCTAGTTACTTATTTCTTGCCACTGACGGAGGCACTTTTTTGTGCGAAACGTCTGGTCATATTCGTATTGTTATTGTATTGTCATTCCCTGTGAGAACAAAGGATAACTCTTCAGTTAGTAACCATAAGAGCGAGACGGCTTAATGTAACACAATTCACTGTGTATACGAAACCTATAATTCCCTAAAAATAATCCTATTTACAGCTTTTAAAAAGATACAGCTTATACAGCTTACGCATACAATTTTTTTCTCCATTTATCTCCACAGAATATGGTAAATTAACCCGCGCGGGGCTGGGGGGGGGGTAAATTTTACCCCCCCCTCGCGAATTTTTGCGATATCTCAAAAACGGCGGCGCGCAGCGCCGCCAAACTTTCAGTACCTTTTCTTACATCAATTTGACACGTTCCCTGAAAATTTGAGCGAAATCCGTCGGAAAATTTTTGAGAAATTGACGTTTTAGTGACGTCATGTTCGCCATTTTCGCCTCAAAAACGGCAAAAGTTCAAACGCCGCTAACATCTTCATTTTTAAAGGAATCAAGACGTAACAAAAAAGATATACGTATTTCTACTTTGTCTATCAAATGGCTATCTCGGTTTTTTCGAAATTTTGGATTTTGGCCCAAATTTTTTAAAAAAACTGACTTTTTTGGGAAAATAGCTATAAAATCCAAAATTTTGAGTGTATCGAAAAAACCGGAATATATGTCAGAGAATTGGTCTATGTGCACCTACACACCAAGTTTTAGAAGAATCGGTTCAAAAATGTGGGAGTTATTCAAAATTATATGACGTCACGACACTCAAATTTTTTGAAAAATGACTTTTTTGGAAGTTCTAGACCTCGTACGGAAACAAAAATAGCACCATTCGATTCGCCGTGAAAAACTGCATCAGATAGACACCTTTTTAGGCCTTAACAACCAACTTCAAAATTTGACCTCACTTGACCTGACCTTGACCTTACCTCGGCCTGAAATTCATCCAGAGGTGGTCCATATCACTTATTGAGTGTGCCTATTGAATTCTATGAGTAAAATGACGCATAAAACATGTGTCGCACATGCCCTTTTCTATATTTTGTTTTTGGTGACCTGACCTGACCTGACCTGACCTTGACCTTGACCTCTGAATGATATTGTATGCAACGAATATTGTCTTGGTAGCCTAAGAACACGTTTTGGGCGATCAGTCTCAGTCCATGACTCCATTCTTCGGCAACTACGGTGCAAGGCCCATACTGTAGGAACTTGCAATTTGTACCCTTGACCTGACCTTGACCTTGACCTCAAACTTAAAATTAAGTACATGTTTTTAGTTGTTCGTGATGAGATCTTTCGATTGGCGTTTGAATTTTCCAAATCGGACCATTAGTTCGGGAGATAACAGGGGGGTAAAATTTACCCCCCCCCCCAGCCCCGCGCGTTCGGCTGGAGACCCCAGCCCCGCGCGGGTTAATGCTACTGAAGTTCGCTTTCGAAGCGTCTCCTCCAGGCATTCCACAGCTCTCGTGCCATTTTGGATCACGGAACATGGCTGGGCGCGGGACAGGTCGTCTGCGAGCTTGGACGGATCACGTGACCACCTCCTCCCCTCCCCCTCACTCCCGTCCCCTTCCCCAGCAGGGCGTCCGATTTAACCGCGCCCCAGGCAGTTGGCTCGGTCCGACCCTCACTGGTCGAGCCACGGTGCCGCCTGAGTTTGTGCCGGGTGCAAAACTGGAGCAGTAACTAGCGCCGGAACTAGTAATCAGCACGACCATCGTCAGATGGCAGGAGTGAATGGAATAAGCGGTTCCAGGTTTCAGAAGGAATGGGGCAGGAAAAAGCGCTGAAAACAATGTTTTGCTGATATAGCCGTAAAAAGTTCACTGAATTAGGAGAGCAGCACACCAGTTTAAAGCCCTTCATATGGTGGTTTTAATAAGCACACAATCATTTCCCAATTCGCCTCCAACGGTGTCACAGGCCAAGAAAACTCCGAAATACTAGTGTGTACAGAAGCAACTGCGGGTCCCTGTACCCACGACCCGGCCAACATCTGATCCGCGCCATGTGTCGCTGATTTGAAAGGTGCATGTGCCTGTTGTTTAAGTCTATAGGTGAAGTAACCGACATGACCAGGGCAACCGATTTCATAAAGCATGACACAGGTTGCGAATTAACTAAACTGTATGGAAAATAATGGCCTTGCGTAACATTAGAAACTTTTTGCCTTGTCACTCAGCCAAGGTTCCTTGGCTTTCAACAATTTGTTACATGCTGACGGATTATCATTGTTTACAATCCCTTAGGCCATTTATGTTTTTTTTTTGTTTAATTGATTAAGCACACCTACCTAATCATTGATAGCCGTTTTCATGACTGGTTCCTAGGATGTACCAACATTTTACAAATCAAGTTATGTGAGGGATGAAAATGCCCTTGTAGCAGCCGCGTGTGCGGTTGTAGCGTATTGCAGAATCACGGTACACATTCACGGCTATTTTGAAAAGGCTATGAATTGTCTTTACAGTGGAGGTAGACAGATGCTGCGCAGAATGCCACATTGTGATTCAAAACGCTGTCACTAAGTTGCTTTTACTGTTTTAGCATCTTGCATCTATAACGATCTTTTTAATATATTTGAAATAGAAATATGGCATAGAACTTGTCAGTTATCTTGCAAGCAGTACTCAGCTGTTTCCGACAGTTTAACCCTCGCCCGCACATGCCATTTTCCCATCCTAGAACGCACATGGGGGGGGGGGGGTGCCACCCCCCCCCTGCGCCATTTCGTTCCTGTTGGAGATAGAGCTTAGAGGTAAAAACCAAAAAGATTCTTTGGGAAGAGACAAATCCAATGATACCCAGTTTTACCTTCTCAGGTCAGTCATTGACCTTCCAGGTCAGGTCAAACTAAAAAATGTTGCTGTTTTGGGTCACCGTCGGATATCAAGTGCGCTGCTTATCATATACCGATTACGATGCCGTTTTCTGGTGCCAAGCCAGCTAGAACATCTTTGTCACACTACCCGACCAGGTTTTTGCTGCTGAGGTCATTTCAGGCCAAGTTAGGTCAAGGTCAATTATATGTGTTTGTATGTCTGTGTGTGTCTGTGAGTACTGATGTGTGCACCGATTGTTTATGTGTCCATATTACATGAAATCATGATCTGAGAAGCTTTTACCAAAAATGCAGTCAAAAAACTTCACGAAATGCAAATTCCGCTTGCCTAAAACGCAATTATTTTAGATGACCTAGGTTGACCTTGACCCTGACCTTGACATCTGTACATCGTCGAACAACATGTTCCATGATAGGTGGGAGGTAAGACTGGCAAAAAAGGCCGAAATCAAGGTGTCAAAAGCTCACAAGGCCCATAGCCAACGCAAGATGTTGAGAATTGGCCATTTGGGTCATGTCATGACCTGAAAAACAAGGTCATATCTCCGAAACAAAAAACCACAGAAACTTGAAATTTTCAGTGGACATCAAGAAAGGATAGAGGAGCAGCTATACGAAAAATCAGCCCTCTAACTCTAAAAATGTTAGTGCAGAGCAGAGAGACTACATGGGGGTTGCAAGCCCCCCCCCCCCCATGTGCGGGCGAGGGTTAATGTCTGTTACTTCACCAGCTGTATAAGTAAAGTCATAGATGCTACCCATACAGATGACGAAGTGACAAGCAAGTCCCTCTGACATGGCGGACCAGACGGTAATCCTGGGAGCCGCCGCGCTGTCTGAATTCCAATTACGCCGAAAGGCAGCTGGTGTGACCGGTCTGGCACAGCGGGGTGCCGACCCATCGGCCGGCCGTGGACCGACGCCGTCAACACCTGGATGACGGAGCGCCGTCATGGTCAGCCCCAACCGGGGGGACGGCCGCAGAACTGATATCACCCCCGGTAGCGTGTCATTGTGTACGCCCGGCTCGCCGCCAGGTAACCCCGTCCCGACCACCCACGGTCCATCGTGAGAGGAGGGAGAGGATGGTCAGGGCGGCGACTTCAGGCCCCATCGTTACCTGGCGACAGACATTTATCAATCAATTTCTCATCAGGAATGGAATGTGGCTGCGTCCCACGGATTTGCCGTACTTGTATATATGAGGAAAACCCAGCATCGCCCTCCCGTCTGAGACTGGGTTTCCGGTGCAGGTTCGCACGGTACCGGAGGTAGGCTGTTCGCACGGTAGGCTGTCAGCTCGATTCAAAATTCAGTATTTAATGGACAGGTTTTGCGCAAATGTTTCATTGTTTCAAATGCATTCACTCATGCAAAATTATTGTTTAAGAATTTTATGCCACTGAATTTGTCGTAAACATTTTAAATAAAGATATTGCACAATGCTTATCAGCTCCCTTGGACATACATACAGGGAGGGGGCATCGGATATAAATGTCAAATGGATTTCAAAAATGGTACATTAAACAACCGGCGGCGTGGCTCGCACCAGTCGGCTGAGCCGCCCCCAAATTGTCACACGATCCAATTGGCCGGCTGCATGGACATTAGGGTGTGTCACTAGAAACAGATCAGGCGCTTCCGCTGATTTTCCTTGTCCCTGTGTCTATGGAAGCCCATTGGTGCAGTTCTTTTTTCCATGCATCGAAAATTCGATCGGCGCCGGCTGAAAGAAGTTCGGGATTTATCATGGCGCCCGGCGTTGCAGTCTCCATGTTTGGCGTAATGTGTTTGATGACACTAACACCAGCCGCGCGCGTCTTCGCCTGTTGTCGACAGACACTGTCAATACGGATGTAAGCGATGCAAGCGAGGCAGTATCCTCTAATTTTAGACAACGGTTACACAGAAAAGATGCATCTTTACCATTATATAACACATGTAAATGTATCAACCTCGCTTCAATGGCCAATCTTGGTTATTATTTATCACTACGCGACCAATGTTCATCTGAAAACCGTTGATGACGGCCGCTACAGCACGGTTGGATAAACCGTACCTGTCAGTCAGCTGCCAGTGCAGTGTTTGTCATATCATCATCGTTTGAGTCTTTGATGCATTCCTTCATCTTAAATTCACTTATGAAAATCTCAAATTTACTTGTCTTCTTTGCTACTTCATTGCTGTCGTTGGTGTCATTCGTTGCCGGTGAGTCTACCTGGCCTGTCTCGTTGATATTGACGCTGCTGGAATAGGTGCGAGGGTGGGAAGGACCAGCTTGACTCACGTCGCCCATCCCCTCGTTCCGCTCCCGTCTCATTCTACACTGAAAACTTTTTTACCATTTCCTGAAGGGTAAACCCGCCATAGCATGGTAGCTTGACACACAGACGTTTTTTACCACCTTCCAGATGGTAAATTTTACTCTTTCATGAAGAGTAAACTCGCCAGGGAGGGGTAACATGACACACAGACGTTTTTTACCATCTTCTGAATGGTAAACTCTTTTGATTTACTCTTGTCTAGAGTGTAACATTTTTTGGGTTACACTCTTTGAAAGGGTAAATCTTAAACGGGACCCTTTTCTAGGGAGTAACGCATCATCTACTCTGTGCTTTACCCTCCTACAGAGAGTATTATCTTCTGGCCTACCCTTTGTCACATGGTAATGTTTACTCTTTCCTTTAGTGTAAACCCCCCAGAGGATGGTAACAGACTCACAGACGCTTGCTTCAGAAGCTTCACGAAGCTTCTGTTAACCGGAGCTCACCAACTAAAAAAAACATGCTTCAAGAGCAACAATGTATATTTGGCTTCCGTACAAACAATACGAGGGGCACACCAGCCATGAACATTGTGAGACTCTTCACTTATGCATACGAATTTATACGAAGCGTTCAGCAATGCACAAGCGGTAAATAAACACCACGATACAACTTGAATGCACTTTGAATGTGAATACAAGACATTCAGCGCCCTCATATTGGATAAGGCACAGCGCACAATATTTGAAGAGAGCGACGGCGTTCCTGGGTGGTCGCCCGTCTGCGTGAGATAATGAGACTGGATCACTACAGTGCAAGGCTTTTTCGAAGTCACCAACAAAATGCATAAGCTTGTAGCATCACAACAAAATTAATGTACGTACTCACAACCTAGGCCACGTGGCCGTGCACGGGGTCCTGTTAACCAGGTCAAATTAGCACCACTCAACGGCATGCAATGCTCTAGCACATCGGTACTTACAATAAAATGTCCATGCAGAGGCTCTATAGGCGATGAACAACACGCAAGCACAATCACCAACGGCCACGCCGCGCGGCACCGACACTGCTCACATCCGCTCTCGGAGACCAACGGCCGAAAACTGACAGATGCGCGCGGCCTTCAAACCGCAAACGGCCGATCTCGTTTCTGATTGGCTGAGTGATTCCATTTCAAATATCATCTTCACGAGGGTAAACAAGATCCACGCATGAAACGACTATCTGTACACGAGTCACGATACCCAGAAGGAAAGAGTTTTCGTGATGTTCTGGATCGCGAGAGTAATATTGATATTTACATGGTAATAATACTCTTCGCTGGTGAATAAGTTCATATTAACCACGTACCGTTACTATGCACATAATGGTAGCAAAGAGTTACCCTTTCAATATACTCTTATCTTGCTGGTTTGATGAAAATGAACCCTCCAGGAGGTAGTAAAAAAGTTTTGAGTGTAAGGTTCGCAGTCTTACGTCGTTTCCCCGTCTCCTCGTAGTCCACACCAACCAGTCTCATCTTCCGAACTCCTCTCTGGTCTCGAAGGAATGCTATTTCCGCTGGCGGTACCCGGTTTGAAAGTGGACAGGTACAGCTGCGCAGATCTTTACAGCGGCAGCGGGCGATGTCAAAAAGCTTACGAAACAGACTCGCGTCAGAAGGACTTTGTTTCGTTTGTCCCTTCCGCATTCTTTTGGGCAACTTGTTCGATCGGCGAAGTCTTTCGTAGACCCACTTTACCTTCCGAACTACATTATGCATTTGTATTTTGTATCCTTGGTATGCCCTCACTCGACCACATTGTAACCACCGCTTCCGCTGCTTCGTGCATGCAGTAACTGTCCGCTCACTCTTTCTATGCCCTGCCAAGAGTCTCACACAGTTCACTACATCTCTGTTTGTAGGCAGCTGATTTACCGGCAGCACACTGGGAGACCCGATAACTTTTGCCTTGCTTCGCAATGACATCACTGCGGCACGGATTGTCCGATTCGATTGCGCCACACGCACTTCCGCTCACGCTGCAGCTGAAACCAGATTGACCCACGTTCTTCGCAAGCTGTTGTTGTTGTTGTTGTTGTTGTTTCCAGTTTCCCCACGTAGCAGGCGCTACGTAGCCTCTCAGCTGTGGAGATATTTGGCGGCGGCCCCCGGGGCCGCCACCACGCCGCTGCTCCGGACTTCCTCCTCCCTCGGGAGTATGTTGCCCAGGTGTCTCAGGCGGAGACGCATCAGTGCCGGGCAGCGGAGCAGAATGTGTTCCGGCGTGTCTGCTTCCCCTTCATTGCAGCAGCGACGGCCAGCCGTCCGGCACTCCAGCGAGCTGCACTGCGCGCAGTCCCGACCGGGCTTCCAGCCGATCCGATGCAGATACTGCGCGGATCTCGACCAGTGACCGGCGCGCAGTTGGTGCACCTCGACTGCTATCTCACGTGGTGTAGTGCTGGGTAGCGGTGCGGGTAGGTGGCCGTCCATCAGCCGCTTGTACCAGCCGTCCGGCCAATTGTTGGTCGCCTCCTTTCTGGACATCCGGGACGCCGCGCGGTACACTGTGCGGACATCGACCGGGACGTCCTGCTGTGGGAGGGCGGCGGCTTCCTTGGCGATGGCGTCCACCCGCTCATTGCCCTCCAGCTCGCAGTGGGACGGCACCCATTGGAGGTGGACTCTTCGGTTCCCACCCGCTACTAGGGCCGCCATATGCTCCCAGATGGTGGCACCTAGGGGGGACTTCTGGGCCGCTGGTCCGCCCCTCAGCGTCGCCAGCGACGCCTGCGAGTCGGAGCAGATGATTATGTCGCGCTCGAGGGGCGGGTGTCCCAGGAGATGTTGCACTGCCGTCTTGAGCGCCACCATCTCAGCCCGGTAGCTGGAACATAACCTCCCCGCCGCCTCTCGCAGTTCTTCTGTGCTTGATGAGGACTCCAGCGCCGCCGTTCGCTACTCCGCCGGTCGCCGACCCGTCGGTCTATCTTCGCAAGCTCGTGTGCCTCAGGGAGACAGCACGTGCCTCGAAAGCCGATACATTGTGTTGCCGGCGGAGGGGTGATACCCGGAACCCCGCTCACGTTGCCCTCTGTCCATCCGTGCTCTCATTCTCCCTCCCCCATCCGGGATAGTCTTGCCAAGGCTACTGCGTGATTCTATTACAGGGATCATCTGTGGGTCCCTGAACGGCCTCAACACACAAGATAACAGTATGTTTCGTCCGACGTCCATTTAAACAAGAAATAGCAATCGAATTTTAACCGCCAAACGGTGTTGGCCGCTACAGGCCAACGGCGAGTCATATCGCTGGTGTTAGCGCTACGGTACGCATTGCGTTCAGTATGGAGACTTCAACGCCGGGCGCCACGGGAAATGTCGAAATTGATTGGGCCCGCGCCGTCTGAATTTTCGGTGCAGCGAAAAAAGAACAGTGCCAATGGGCTTCAATGAACGCAGGGACAAGGAATATCCGCGGAAGCGCTTGATCTGAGACAAAAATGTTAGATATGACACACCCTAATGGACATGGGAGCGGATCAGCCGTTCAATGTGGCGATACGGGCTAAGTTCGGAGGTCAGGCAATGCTGTGAAATATCATAGCTCATCATGCCTCTTGTTATTAGGCCCAAACGTAGACACAAGAGCAAACAATATGTCTGGTTCTTCCGTTCCCCATCCCACTCAGCCCTCCCCCCCCCCCCCCCCTGAACAGTGGGACCGGTATGCAGTGGCGTAGCCAGAAATCAGCGAAAGGGGGGGCCATGGCGCTCGAGGGGGCGACTTCTCCCTTGAGAGGGGCGCCATTGTCAGCTAGTGACAGGGGCGTCAGTCTACAATGTAACGTGATGTTCATGCATGATTTACTAGGTGTTGCAAAATACGAGCATAAGAACCAGCTTTCGCTTATTTTTCATGAAATCCAATTAAAGCAATTTGCAGTGCGGTTTTTTTTTTGTCAAAAAAACTTTGATCTTGATGAATTTTTAGCATGATATAGGAAACGGGCTCAGGTTACGGACATTTATTCTCAAAATAAGCATCCATGCGAATTCGAAACGGTAAAATATACGTTGAACGATAGGCGCAATCTTTATTCTTTGCAAAAAAAAAATACAATCTCTTAGCTCACTCACTGATCCAAAGTGACCTGTGGGCTGCAGCCTGTGGTCGACCGGGATGGCCGTGCTTAGAATCTCAGACCGCACGTATGTAGGATTCACGCTGCGACTAATTGCCTTAATTGGAATCAAGGAAAGACTTGAACATATCCTTCGCCCCAGTGGGGGGGGGGGGCATATGTTACCACCCTGTCGCGTTTTTTGCGTGTGAATAAAAAACCGCGGCGCGTAGCGCCGCGCCGCTTGGGGTAGCTTTTGGTACATCAATTTTGGACAATGTGTGAAATTTTTGACCCCAGGTCATGTCAGGTCAGGTCACCAGGTCAAGTTAACTGACCAAGCCTAAAAAAAATTGCAATCATGTCCAGCCTGCAGTGTTTGTCAGAAAGGTTTCAAACTTGGTGGGTTGCATGCTGTTATGGGCGCCTACAATTTGTATATCTCGGATTTTTTATATCCGTGACCTAAGGTCAGGTCAGTGGCGAAACCTTTCCATTACAAGTCAATGGAGAAAAATGAAAATGCCTCTAGATCCGTGTGTACGCATCGGAACAGTCCAAATATTTCAGAATCACAATGATTTAGTCCACTCGTGATGACCAAGGTGTCATTTTTGCTGATAGCCTCTAGACAGGTCATCCGAGGTCACTTGAGGCTACAAACAGTTTTTTGTCAATAACTCGCGATTGGAAAGAAATAGAACGCTGGGGATGGTCTCATTGTGTTTGCCTTGTTGAGACGCATCGACTGATATGCAACATGACCTTTTCCGGTAAGGTCATGACCTTGACCTGAGGTCAAATTTTCAACTTGACCTTTCAAGGTCAAATTATAGTTCATTCGACGCGTCTCGGCGAGAGGAACACGATTCTGGCAATAGAAATGTCGTGGCTTTTTGTAGTCGAAAGTTATTGTCGAAAAACACTTTTCGTAAAAACAGCTATTTTTGGACTTTTTGCCCTCTGGAGGCCAAACCGTTGACCTGAGGTCAATATTGATGATGACCTTTTCAAAAGAAGAGTTCAAAAGCTATCGATTGCTCTTCCCTGCGTTATTCTAGCTACCATAGTTCCTGAGATAGCGGCATGTTTTCTGAAAAATATATTTTTTTCCTTTATTTTATTCTATTCTGTTATACACGATTATTACAGGCACGGAATTCAGCGCACACGAATCACGGACAGTGGCACACTACAAACATAAGGCATCGTCTTGTAGAAACGGCGCCCACCTTTCTCTGAATTCATCCAGTTTTCCAATTTTAATGGCAATAACCTTCTCCATATGAAAAGACTTAATTAATGATGGCCGGAACGCCCGTAGATTGGGTGCACATTCTCCATGGCGGCAGTATACTATGAACTGTTTCGCGACAAGCAATATTAAATTCACGACTGCCCTGAATCTCGTTCCACCGAACAAGATGTCTCTCTCGGTGAAAATTTCGTTCCCTACTTTACGGTTAACTACTTCCAATAAAGCGCTCCAAAATGGTTGGACTGCCGAGCAGGTGTAGAATAGGTGGGACAATGTTTCGACTTCACCGCAATGATCACAAAATGGATCCTCGGTTACACCACGAATAAACAAAAATCTTCTAGTTGGAAAGTAACGGTGCGTTATTCTATATTGCAAACTCTGCAGCCTGGTCGACGCTGTAGCTTGGAACGGCAATGCGTATACCTTTCCCCAGTCCATGCCAAAATCTGTACCTTCAGCTGCCCATCTGGTTTGTGCTGTCGGTAACCGTTCTGCGCGCATGATTTCGTAAAAGGCACGAGTTTTTAATAGGCTTAGCGGAATGTCTTTACCGCGTAGCGAGAGTGACGGCATTGAGTCTCGATCTTCGGGTGACAGTTGGCAGCTGCCGCGCATTAATCGTTTCCAACTAGCCGGGATGGCTCGACACCATCCCATATATGTTATTGGGTTGATGCGGATGCCGTGTCGAAGTAAAAACGATTCCCAGCTTATGATGACGCCCGTCTCGTCCACGATGTCTTCTATTAGACAAATTCCCGCTCTAACTAGTTGCTTGTTGAATAAAGTCTTATTATTGACTTTGAGTGCCTTATTTTGCCATAACAGCTGTTGCCTAACTGCTTTACCGCATTCAGGAGTTTTCGCTGGGTGTATGCTCCGAAACCAGAGTAGCATTTCTTTATAAAAATCCGGGACCTGTCTGTTAATTAGCCAGCGTTCTTCAAAGTCTGTGTTTAAAACATTGCCGAGCCTAAACCCTAGCCTATTTTGCAATACTTTCACAAACGTTGCTCCCTTATGCCTTGCCATCCTACCAAGCCAAGATATTCTGCACGCCTTATTGGTTAATAACAGGTCCGGTGCATTTAATCCCCCCTTTTCGACGGGCATGATGATCGTCGATTTGGCCACCTTGGGCGGCCGTCCTCGCCACAGAAAGTTCATGATGTGGCTCTGTATCATGGCCAAATGCTTTTCTTCCATTCTTGTGACAACCATGTGATACACGAGTTGAGAAACTACTAGGGCTTTTGCAACCGTTATTTTCCCTTTTAGGGTGAGTGCTCTTTGTGACCAGTCTTGGAGCGTGCCTTTAACCCGTGAGTCGATGGCTTCAAAATTGATAGGTGCACAATTCTGGGTAGCGCTAAACCATACACCAAGAATTTTCGTTTTTTTAACTGGTGAGCATCCACAGATTGTTTGCTCGCAGTCTTTCTTTGAGCCAACCCACATAAACTCACACTTCCTCATATTTAATTCTAGCCCAGACAAATTGCCGAATTCCCGAACCAAGGCAATGGCTTTAACGGCAGATACGTGGTCCTGTACAAATAAGGTCATATCGTCGCAGTATTGAGTTGACTTGAAAATCTCGCCCGATACATTAATACCTCGGACCTCGTTCGCGCTACGGATCTTAATGGCTAGAGTTTCTAGCACGAGTGCGAAGAGTAGCCCACTCATTGGACATCCCTGCTGTAGTCCCCTACCTGCTGAGAACCATGGTGAGGTGAACCCGTTGTTGATGACGGCTAACTCGTTTCTGTTGTGCAAAAGTTTAACCCATTGAATGAAATTTTCGCCGAAGTTAAACAGTTTTAAAACTTCATACAGAAACGCGTGCTCAACACTATTGAAAGCATTGCGGAAATCGAGGGCCATAATTATTCCTTCTAGCTTGTCCGCGTTAGTGTAATGAATCACATCAGCGATGGTTCGGAGGTTCGTCCCAATATACCTACCGCGTATTGACCCTGTCTGATCCGGCGACACGATGTCGCGAATGACCGACATCGTGCGATTTGCTAGAACCTTCGCCACTATCTTGTAGATGATATCGAGTAAACAAATTGGTCGTTTATTCTGGATAAGCTTGGGGTCGCCTTTCTTTGGGATTAGAGTTATTACTCCCCTACGCTGGGTGATGAAAAAAGTACCCTCTTCCCTAGCCTGGTTAATGTATAAAACAACGAGATCACCCATTTCTTGCCAAAAGTGTAGGAAAAATTCCTTAGAGAATCAGGAGACGGACGGGGCTTTATTATTCATCATCCCTTTTAATGCTATTTCACATTCCTGTTTACTTATGTCGCCATCACATTTTCTTCTATCTGCCTGGCTCAGTCTGGGAAAATCTGCGGGTATCAGAAAACGGGCCACATCGGGAGGCCCGTCAGCCAAAGCTTGAGTAGCATACAAGCCTTCGAAATAATCCTTGCAATAATTAAGAATTTCTCTATTTCCTGTGATAATTTCCCCGTCAGTTCGCTGCAAAACATGTATACTTTTCTCTTTGTTTCTACGTTCGCATAGCCTCAAAAAGTATTTTGTTGGCCTCTCCCCTTCTTCTAACCACCTAGCCCCCGATCGTATCATGGCAATCTTACCTTTTTCTTCTTCCGCTCGGTCCAAGGTTTCTTGTAACGCTCTGCACCTATCTACTCGCTCAGCTGATGGGTTTTCCGCTATCTCTTGTTGAAGCTTATCCAAGTCGCCAATGAGTGCATTATATTCTTTTCGTCTTTCTTGAGCCTTATGTTTACTAATTTTCATACTACGCACCCTGATCTCACTTAGTAACATTTCTATTTTTAATCCCAGATCAACAACTCCCTCATAGAGTCCCTGGCCGCCATTAGCCTTCATAATCTCCTGTCTCGCCTCGTGAACGAACTGTAGGTCTTCTAACAGGCGGTTATCGAAGCGGAACAGGCCCCTACCCCTATCATTCGTGTGCACGCTCATTTCTAGATTAACAAGACTGTGATCACTGTAAATACACGGTTTGATCTCAGCCCTTCTAATTACACTATTAGCCGACATGCTCTGAGATACAAAGATATAGTCTATACGGGATCCTTGCACCGGATTGTATCTTCGCCATGTATACCGTCGAGTATTTGCATGCCGCTCCCGCCAAACATCGACCAGACTGCAGTCCTCTAACATGCTTCTTAGTGTTTGCGCCGGTCTTTTATTTCTAAATCGACCTACTTGTATGTCTAGGGGAGAAAGCTGGACATTGAAATCCCCAGCCATACAAATTTCTGTGTAACCTTCCTCGTAAATGACGTCTAACCTTTGTTTCATCTTACTAAAAAAAGTGAGTTGCTGCTGACTATGTCCCTGTGTGGGTGCATATACTGCGAGCAGCGCAAATTTAAGAATCTCGTGATTAAAACCAAGGACGAGAAGCCGGCCATCATTATCGTTGTGCAACACAGTGACATCAAAGGTTAGGGATCTGGGTAATAACACCGCCACACCGCCATCGTGGGTACTGGGCCCGTGCGACAAATATATGGGGCTACCCCATTCTGCTTGCCAGTAAGTGTAATCATGCACACTGCTGTGTGACTCTTGTAGCACTATTATATGATTCGGATAGTGCCGATGGAAAAACCTAAACAGAGACCTTCTTTTTGACATTGACCTCAACCCTCTGGTGTTAAATGTAACAATGTTTAACTCTGGCATCTAGAGATAAACGAAACCGACCAGCTATATGGACTATCAAACACATCCCAGCCATAAGGGAAGTCCAAATGACACACCGCATATTGACCTTCCTCTAAAAGGCAGCCGTCGATCCCCTCCCCACCCATGCTCACCTCCTCAGACTGCGCTGTCCGGAGTCTCACCGTCCCGTCCCAGCAATCCCGGCGTGACGTCACCCCCCAGCACACCCGCCCCGGCCGCTCGGCCGTCGACTCAGCACTGTGTGACCTCGGCCAACCCCACGGGCAGGGAGGCCGGCGCACGGGCGGCGCCAGCACTCCCGGCGCCGGTCGGCGGCACTCACTATTCAATACTCGCCGCGCAGCACTTGTTCGCATTGAATGCGGTTCCGCACGCATATTTTTTGACCATGTGGGATCATGCGCACGTAAATGAGGCCATGCCTGGTATGCACACTGCTTATTTCACCTCTCTTACGCGCGGCACGCAGCTTCATGAACGCATTGTGTGCTCCCGTGGTCAGCATCTCGTTGATGTAGATCTGATCTTGTGGCTGTCGTCGGGCTCCATTCCCGTCTCTCTGCAGATGAGTGCGAGCGTCGTAGATAGCGTCTCGGGTGCTACCGGGTCCCCACCTAGCGAACCGGCACACGATTTTCTTGCCTCGCGCCGTCCGGTAGCATTGCACGATGTCCTCCTCATGAACTGTCACCGATGGCACGTGCTGCTGTAGTACGGCTCTGGTGGTAGCCGCGACATCCTCCTTCCAGGGCTCCTCCTCTAGCTCCGGGGGTAGGCCAGGGAGGCCAGGGCCGTCCAGCACTAAATACGGAGTGTTCCCCTCGCGCCGAAGCTCTTCCAGTTCATCCTCCATAAAGTGGATCCTGCTGTCCCGGGAGTCGACGGCTTCGTGCAACTGCTGAATGACGTTGCCCTGGTCGTTGACGTGGCTCTCCAGCTCGACGACTCGCTGACAGAGCCCGGTGATCTCCTCCCTGAGACCGGCCACAGTGTTCTCGAAGCGCTCGGTCAGCTCTGCCGTCTGTTTGTCTAGCGCGCGCTGCATGAACTGCTGAATTGGACCCAGCTGCTGGTCGGTACTGCAGTCTCCATCATCTGCGGATGTGTCCGAGCTGGTACCGGCACTGACCGCTCGTTGTCGTTTGGCTGGGCTCCGCTGACGATTTAGGCGGTTGACCATGGACCGGACGTCCACCTGCCCACGGCTGCCGCTGAGTGCGCCACTGCGATTGGGGGCGCCGCCGGGCCCAGTGGGCGTCGGGTCGGCCGGCGAGCTCCGAGCCGGGCCGGCGCGGGCCGGCCGACCGCCAGAGGCGTGGGGCGGTAACCGGCTGCGTGGCCGCTGTCCCTTCCCATCGGCAGGCGCACCGGGCTTCTGGCGACTAGACATGGCTTGCAGTCGATGCACTATGTCCCAGCCACTGATGCACGCGAACGGCTTTCGCAAGCAATCTCACTGGTGTCACGACGGAGTGACTGTTTTGGGGCACACCACAGCCGCCCGCCGGGCGGAGGTCAGGTGGGCCGACCAGCACACCGCGGAGCGACCCCGCGCGTGACCGCCCGGGTCAGGGTCAGGCGGCGAACTGAAAAATATAATGACAATTGGCAAATTTTGACCTTTGATGACCTCTGGTGACCCCAATATTGCTCTAAGGTGAAAAATGACTGAAATACTTTCAAACGTACGCATTGAGAGCTATCGACTGCTTTTTACCGCGTCTTTCTAGCCCTCTTAGTTTTTGAGTTAGAGGTGGGTGGTAACATATGCCCCCCCCCCCCCTCACTAGGGCGAAGTTGGCTGAGACCGCCACTGGGGCGCGGGATATAAGACCATGAGATCCCAACTCATTGCCATACCAGCAGCGACTGCAGTCAGAGGTGACCGAACGCTTACAGACGTTCTGGATTTTTTCTCCACAAATCACCTTAAATTCGATGTCTATAGTGCGCGCAGCCCCTACTTGTGGACATGGGTGACTGCATGAGTGCCAGATGAATGAGGCGTGAGACTGTCCCATATAGTGGCACTAAAGTAAAGGATGTCCTCGGCCGACGTACCTAGTATAGAAGACGACCTTTGATGATGTGAGTGTGCATGATCGACTTTGAATAAGCGCCATAGATACCTGCTGATCTCACCTAAAATTTTGCATAATTCCCAGATAAAATATCTACATTGAGGGACAGGTTAATTTTGCGACCTCTCCATTACCTATTAGTTAAACCGCGCCGTGCTGATGGCCTGTGTTTTCCGTGTCATGCTGGGGGGGGGGGGGGGGGGTCACGCGACCCACTCTAACTTGGCTCCTGGGCCACGTAGCGACACGCGGTATGCGGCAATCGAAAGAGCGTCAAAATAATGACCGTTACACTTCGTTTAGTTTTCAGGTCAGGTCAAAGGTCAGGTCGCCAGAGGTCATCAAAGGTCAAAGTTAGTCCATTTAAACAACTTTGGAAACTGCCAACGGATAAATCGGGAACCAATAGAGCAACAGCGCCGCAGAAAAGCACATTCGATAGCCATTTTACAGACCTTTCTGATTATTGCCCTCAGGGTTGACTTCGGGTCCACGGTTTGGCCTCCAGATGGCAAAACTCCAAAAATATCTGTTTTTAAGAAAAACGTTTTCTGCAATACCTTTTGCCTCAAGACAGTGACGAGATTTATTTTGCCAGCATCGTGTTCCTCCCGTCGAGACGCGTCGAAAGAACTATACGTTGACATTGAAATGTCATTTTAAAAATTTAACCTCAGGTCAAGGTCATGACCTGACCGGAAAGGATCATGCTGCATATCAGTCGATCCGTATTGTCGAGCTGAACACATCTGACGTAGTTTCACCGCTCTAGCATATTTTTATCAAAAGTTATAGCCAAAAAACTGCTGGTGACCGTTCATGGCCTGAGAATTGAGATGACCTCAGGAGCATACAGAAGAGTCACAACTCACAGGTGCATTTTTCCTATTCAGTGTGTTTTGTTCACCTATGAAACGATGTTTGAGAGGGCATTGAACAACATTCGTCCAAAAGAGGCGCATTTCATAGTTTCTCTCATTGACTTGTAATGGAGAGGTCGCAAAATTGACCTGACCGTAGGTCAGAGATATCAAAAGTCCGAGATAAACATGTTATACATATTGTTAGTCTCATCAATATCTGAAAGTTTCAAAAGTGATCGTTCAGTCGGTGTAGCTATCGCGAGTCTTTTCACTTTTTCTGAGGTAAGGTCACTTGACGTGACCTGGTGACCTGTTCTTGAACGACACGGGTCTGAATTTTTTTTCAAATTGTGTGGAAAAGATGTATAAACATGTGTACCAAAAACGATGGCGCTTGGCGACGCCATTTTTGAGATATTCGCGAAAAACCCTAAGGGGAAGGGCGTAAAAACGCCCCCCCCCCCTACAGCACGGCGCAGTTTAATGGGAGAAAATTGAAATGCTCTCCTTCTGAACGAAAACACCCTGAGACATCGGGATACAGGTAAATATGACACATTTCATCGGAAAATTTCACTCGTGATGTGACAACTTTTATGTTACTGAGGTCATCTTAGGTCATGAAAGGTCTCCAGTAGGTTTTGGACAATAACTTTTGATAGAGATATGGTAGAGCAATGAAACGCCTTGTATAATTATTTTCCTTCTCGACAATACGGATCGACTAATATATAATATGACCTTTCCCGGCTAGGTGATGACCTTCACCTTAGGTCAAATTCTCAAAATGCCCTTTAATGTCAAATTCTAGTTCATTTGACTAGTCTCGAAAAATGGAAGACGATGCTGGTTAAATTAATCTCGTGCAGGTCTGAACCAAAAGGTATTACAGGTAAATGTCCACCTCGAATACGTATATTTTACGGCTAAAACGTTTACCTACCTTAGGTCAAATCTGAGATAATTAATAAGAAAGAGCATAAAAAGAGCCATCGATTGCGCTTTGCTGCGGCGCTGTAGCTCAATCTCTTTCTGAATCCTGACTTATGCGCCGCTTTGTCGAAAAAACGCGAAAATCGGCGAAATTTGATTTTTGGTGGTCTCTGGTGACCTGACCTTCGATCAGTTCGACCTAACCTTAACAATGACCTAAGTAGTTTTATAATAGTTTTTGACTCTCTTTCGAACGCCGCCTACTGCGTGTCTCGACGTGGCCCACAAGCTGAGTTAGAAGTGGGTGTTCAAACACCCCCAGCAGGTTCAATTAAAAAACGCATACGCTGGGGGCGGTACCGCACTGCTAGGCGGGGGCGGCATCGCAACAATGGGCAGCACTGCACCTGAGGGGTACCACTTGCATTGAGGAGTGGCATTGTACGGTGAAGGGGCGGCGTCGCAAATTGAGAGGTGGTATCGCAACGAGGGGTGGCACTAACGAGCCTGCCTTATAAGAAACGCTTGGCACATCCTAGCCCAGCTCGGCGCCGCCTGGCTACTGCATCTTGAAAAAGGCCCTTGGTGTCGATGAGAAAGCCCCATTGTCAAATAATTACCTAGCGTCAGTGGTTTCAGGAGAGGGGGGCCCGGGGGGGGGGCGCTATCGATCTTGAATGGGGCGGAGCGCCATTGATCTCGGATGGTCCGACTGGGATTTTCAGAGGGGCGCCAGTGGTTTCATAGGGTCGCCATTGATCTAGGATGGGCCGACTGAAGTCCCGGTTCAGGTGGGCGCCAGTGGCTCTTGAGGGGCGCCAGCGATCTCTGATTGATGTGGCGACTGTGATCTTGAGACTGTGTTGAATGCACCATTGGGCATGGGTGGGGCCACTGTTGCCTTCAGCAGGACGCCGCACGCTCTGGAGGGGCGCTTTGAGCTTAGGTGGGGCGACTGTAGTGTCAAGGGGCGTTGTCTCGGATGGGGCCAATGTGATTTTCAGAGGGGCGCCGAGTACTCTAAAGAAGGGTGCCATTGGTTTCAGAGGGTTGCCATCGATCTTAAGATGAGGCAGCTGTAATCTCCGTTTAGATGGGCGCCAGTGACTTATGAGGGGCGCCAGCGACCTCAGATGAGGACGACTGTGATCTTCAGAAGCGCACCGGACGCTCTGGAGGGGCGTCGTTGGGCTTGAATGGCGACTTTAGTCTCAATCGGAACAACTTCAGCCTCAAGGGGGGGGGGCGGCGCTAGTGGCTCTTGAGGGTGCTATTGATCTCGGATAGGGCGACTGTGATCTTGAGAAGAATGCGGGTGCCTTAGAGGGGCGCCAGTGGTTTCAGGGGGCGCCATCGATCTTGAATGGGGCCGACTGGGGCAGCTGTGAACTTCAGAGGGGCGCCGGGTGCTCTAGAGGGGCGCCATCAACCTTTAAAGGGGCGACTGTTCCGTTCAGCTGGGTGCCAGCGGCTCTTTAGGGGCGCCATCGACCCTGGGGGCTCGGAAAATTCTGGTTTCCGGAGGGGCGCCCTTCATAATTGGGGGCAGGTCCTAGTTGGGGGTGTCCTGGAGAACATTTGGGTGTCCAGGCACCCCCAAAGAGATATTGAGTTCGATCCCTGCCCTCACATCACTCTTAAATTCATGTTCCCTCTGTAAAACGGCATCAGTCTAGTCGGCGCTAATTGGGGCGCCATCTGGGCGGCTGGGCGGAAAGGGGGGGGGCCATGGCCCCCATGGCCCCCCCTAAATACGCCACTGCTTCCGTTAGGATTTTATTTGAGACGGAGATGTCACCATGAAAGGCATTCCGCCAATTGCACCGCAGATAAATATTTCCGTCAGAAAATTTGGATACAGTTCCTTTTCGTAGATAAGGAACAATTAAGGAACAACAGGCTAATTTTTTTTTACGTTATACAGTTCCTTTACGTGCCTTTGTGTAGTGTAGTGTTGCTTTCGGGCATGGGTTTACTTTATACCTACTATTTTACTACAGGGTGATCGAAAAAAAGTGTCACCCCTAATTTAAAAGCCATATAACTCGCGATTGGTTGCTCGTACGACTTTGCGCCAGGCAGCATTGGAAAGAGCATACAATTTCCTTTCGAATGGATGTAAATATGCATGGTTTATGCCGCAAACGAAGATGTAGCTATTCAAAAAGTATGTTAAGGACGCAATTAGACGTGTTCAAAAGTTTGGTTGTGCAAATTTGTACTTTTGACATAGTTTTTGATCTGACAGCTCACGTGACAGCTCACGTCAGCATTTTTCTTAACTGTTCCATGGTTACTGCTGCATAAAATTGATAATCCGGTAGTGCAGGTTGTCGCAATGTTTCGCTAGTTACCGACGAATTTGTGAATAATGAGGCCGCATGTTTGCAAGGAAGATCTGATAAGGTCTTCCACTCTTCCTTGTATAAGGTCAGCTGAGAAACGAGTCTAAGGTCAGCTGAGAAACAGTCTGCAGTGAACAACATACACTCCATGTGTAATGTGTAAGGTGTGTGTCATGTTGAGTTACGATACTCATTGTTCTCGTTCAGCGGTGTCCGATCCCGTTCGGTGAATTTCGTTTCACGCGAAAGCCGCACATTGACTGGTTTTTGAGCCCATGGGGACATGATTTGGAATAGAAAACAATCATGAATACATTCAATTGAAAAGAAATTGCCTGCTCTTTCCGATGCTGCCTGGCGCGAAGTCATCCGACCTACCAGTCGCGAGTTATGTAGATTTTAAGTTAGGGGTGACACTTTTTTTCGATCACCCTGTAATATTATTTAACTAGAGATGTTCTCGTAAGAACTGAAACCACAAAGGGCAGGTCGTCCGATTATTGAACAAATTGAATATTTTCCTTAAAAAAATGGCCAGCAGTGGGCTGGTTTATGCTGACGCCACCGCTACGTCATTCAGTCGGCAACCAATGACGCGTCCGGTGGGCGGAGCCAAGCAGCCGGCTGGCCGGCCACGACTGCCGAGAGCCGCTTTGCCGACTGAACGGGGCCGTATTTCCCGACATGGCTTGAAATGTTGTCGTACTTAATTTTACGTACATTGATGAAAAATAACTACATCATGTCAAAACTGACATTTTGAACTCAATATAGCCACAAAGCCCCGCAGCTCTTACGCCACTGAGCCGGCTGTCAAAGCCAAACTACTTTGCCTGCTTATCTATTATCTTACCATATCTACTTTGAATATTTTAAAACCAAAACGTCATTATCTTGATTCCCTTATATATATATATATATATATATATATATATATATATATATATATATATATATATATATATATATATATATATATATATATATATATATATATGAGACCCTTAGTCTCATATATATATATATATATATATATATATATATATATATATATATATATATATATATATATATATATATATATATATATATATATATATGAGACTAAGCGGCTCATGCGTACCAACGTAGTGTACCAATTTGACTGTCCCTCTGAAGATTGCAGGCTTCAGAACATCAGCTACGTTGGATACACATGCACCACTTTGTCTCGTCGTCTGACCATGCACAAACAGGAGGGAGCAATCAAGACACACATGCTGGAGAAACACAACATTAGACTGACAAGAGAACACCTGGTAGAAAACACGTCGATCATCCACTCCAACCGTGACCCCAGACGCGTAGAGATCACAGAGGCCATACACATCAGAGACCACACACCAAGCATCAATGAACAGAAAAACGCACGCCTAGAAAAACTGGCTCTCTGGGGTACAATGCAGCACACATCACACCCACAAACACGCAGAACAACACCAACACAAGCAACCCAACCCGACTAGCGCTATGTGTGACGTGATCATATTTACTGTTGTAGTAGCGCGCTGAAACTGAAAGTGTTATTTATGATTTTACTCGTGACCTGTATATTGTTTTTCAAACGTGTCCATGTACGCATTATTTGAACGAGTGTCTCACAGTGTACTTGAAAATGAATGTATAATACATTCGAAACGCGTCGAACTTTAACGAATATTTTTACATGAACTTTGCCGATCTGATACATCGTATTGACGAAAACAGCAAGAAAATAGTCAATAAGATCATAAAAACACAAACAAAGCTTTCGAAATGTGAAAGTGCTATTACGTTTAATGGTCTTTGTCTAAAAGAAGATTTATTGCCGAAGTTTACAAACATATATATATATATATATATATATATATATATATATATATATATATATATATATATATATATATATATATATATATATATACTTATATATATATATATATATATATATATATATATATATATATATATATATATATATATATATATATATATATATATATATATATATATATATATATATATATATATATATATATATATATATATATATATATATATATATATATATATATATACTAATATATATATATATATATATATATATATATATATATATATATGTTACGGCCCGTTTGAAAAATTAATGCTGCCCGGCCCGCATTAATACTGACCGGAGACCTGGCCCATATTAATACGGGCCGGTCAGCATTAATGCGGGCCGCCTTGCCGGTCGGTATTAATGCGGCCGATTTAGATGGGCAGTATTAATGCTGCCCACCTTTTATTTCAAAACTTATCCGTCTGCTGGAATAATCCAATACTTGATAGAAGGAATGAAGCTTCTTTACTAATTACCGCATGTAAATCGGTCAAGTGGTTGCTGAGATATAAGCCTCGCAAAAGCGTGACCACCGATCTTTCCAAGTTTAAAAATCAAGCGTTGGCATCGTGAAAAGCGTTAGGGTGGCCGCTTTGCCCCACTCTCCCCTACAACAAATCTTTTAAACGTCGAGCCGATAGGCAAGACGTTTAAAAGATTTTTCTACCTACGAGCGGTTTAATAATTTTATCCCGTGCCGCCGACATATTTCATGCAATGTCTACTAGACGTTTAACAGTTTGTTAATCGTCACAGTAGACGTTTAACAACTGTTACACGTCTAGAACCTGTTAACCCTATTAGTGGCAGGCTCCTGGCTACCCCATATTAGTGGCAGGGGGGCTGTTTACGACCCCCCCTTGATATCTCGAGATCTAACGGGCCGATTTTCAAAATTCAAACGGCATTCGATTTCGCTCAACGTGATCTACATTTCTAAAAAATAAAAATTAAAAATGTCAATAGGGTGGTAGAGGGGGGTAAAAACGGGCAAATTGCAGATACATTTTAGACTGTTTATCACGGCCAGGTTTCTGAACCAATCTTAACGCAACTTTTGCCGATCGATAGAGAATGAACCAGGAATTCACATGGATCCTAAAAATATGCATTTTCAAAAATCATAGGCGGATACAGATCATTGATATTGGGGGTACACAAAAAGTAAAGTAAATAAGGTTTTCGTTGGTACTGTTTCTAAAAAGGGTGGTAATGGTCTTGTTATGTTACAATTTTCTTATGAGAGAACGACTACAATTGTACCTATTGGTCATGCATAGGCGGTGTCAGGGCACCTATGTTGGGAGGTAAAACATAACCCCCCTTTTTGGACGCCTGGATCCGCCTATTATAGCAAAAACGTGTCAAAAGAGGATGCACAATAACTGTATATGTTATCACATAATACCTTTCATTCACTGTTCATAAAACTGGTGCAGCATCGTGATCTTCGCCCAAATGACTCGCTTCACGAATAGGACCCCCCCAATTCCCAGTGCTCTGGAGCCGCCCCTGGTAAAGTCATGAACTTGAAATTTTCAGGGAATGTGCCCAATTTAGTCTTAGGAAAAGTCAGAAAACTTAAGCATCGTAGCTTCAGCGGTTTCGGAGATATTCCCGAAAAAACCTGAGGGGTGGATAAAAACAACCCCCCCCCCCGCCACTAATAGGGTTAAACAAATCATTTACTCAACATCTGATAATTTTCTCTCTTAGCACGTGAAGCAATTGAAAATACTGACTACGACGCGGGATAAATGACAGATATAAGATATACCGCTACAAACAAGCATTGTAAAATTCACAACACGCACCGGCATGGTTTCTAATAAGGCTGAAACAGACTCTTTCCGCAGTCAGGAAATCGCATGCGAGAGCCTATTCAAATTGATTAAATCACGCTCGCATCAATCGTACGCCCCTCCCGCATGCGTTTGATGCGGGAAGGATTGTAATGTATTTGAATAGGCTCTCGCATGCGATTTCCTGACTGCGGAAAATCTGTTTCAGCCTTGACCATTTTATTTGCTTGCCACAATCCAGAAATGGCTATATTGTGATGCATTGTTGCTGATTGGGATAAATAGATGACGAAGACATTGAAAACAGTATTTTGTTTTGCAATGGTTGAATTTATTGAGCTAGGTAGCTTTGCTTGCAAATGCTGAAGTATTGTTTTCTTAACGGTTCTCCATCCAATCATATACTCCCAAAGCACGTTACTCACGTTAATACGTTTCTGCTTACCTAAATAATAGAGTAGTACCGCCAAAACTGAGCGCAATCGGTCCAGCCGTTCTCGAGATCTGGAATCGACCCCTGCACGTGCGCACGTGCAGCAGCACCCCAACTCTGGCACATGGATATGCATTGCCTAGTGGGTGCCTACCTACAGGGTGTCCCATAAGTTCGTTCTCACCTAAATTTTACGTTTTTAGGCTCTCTTGCTTAAAGGCACGCTGAAATTGGTTCGTAACTGAGCTTACGTGGTTGCCATGGCTGGTAGAAATATGCTCCACAGTAGCTAATTTCTGTAGACAAAATAGTTTTTGCTATAGAGCCCGCTTCCTACAGAGACGGCTAACGCCGCAACATAGAGGTCTCCGATACGGGTACGTCTCAGTATTTAGTCAGCACGTGACCATTCGCGACGATTGAGGGTGATTGAGGCCTACCAGTCTGTAGCCAATGTCCATCGCTAACTGGACGCACAGTCAGCAAGTGACACCGATGATTTGTCGGGAGTCAGTCGCTGCAAGTTTATCCTCTTTCCAGTCAGCCCTCAGGAGTGAGCCAAGTGGCCAAAACTGTGTGGCGCCAAAGTGGCCATCAAAAAGGTCAAAGGGTTACAAAGTTTGTAAGCAGACTTTTCAGGATGGATTACCAGCTGTCTAAGAGTGTTCTTTCGGGGTACATAACTCAAGGTGACTTAAGCTTTGCTTACCGGAGGACTCAAAACAGTCAAAAACGTCTTAAAATGGCCAAACATGAGTTTCGTTATGCCTGAGGCTAAACAAAACAGAGGGCTGATGACATCAACTAGGTCATCAGGACTAACTAGTCCACGTTCGAAAGGAAACACCCGTCCAAACCCGAAAACAACCCCATAAGGGCGAAGGAGGAGGCCTCCGTTTCGTCCCGTTATGTTCCTATGCAAAAGGTCAGGGTCACTGTGTTGTGGGATTATAGGCGTTCTGGAGTTGACCAAGTTGCAAGTGGCAACCCAGAAACAGTTTTGGGAAGCAGAATGCTTTTCCAAGAACATCTAGGAGGAGTTTCAGCCCTCAAGCTGAACTCGAACCGCGAGTATGAACATATTTATAGAGGAGAAAATGGCACCCGGGAGGTCGTAGGCCCATCTTCAGGCAAGACAGTGCATCAGTGAAGAGGTCAAGCAAAGCTTAAAAGCGGTGCAAGGAGACTGTGACAGGCACTTGTGGCAAGATCACATGCCAGGCACCTCATTGGATCAAAATTTCATAAAAATTTGTTGGTTATGCTGAAATTGAGGCTCGTCGAAGCGTAGCGCTGTTCCAGCCTCGAGGAGCTCACGGCGCATGTCAAGTCAGTCTGGGTTAACTTTAAGCCTACTATGCAGCCAAACATGCCGGTTGGCATGCTGCAGCATGTATTCATGTGTTTGCCTATTAAATGAGGAGCCCATTGAGGGGTCATAAATATATTAAAACGCAATGTACTCTGTTTCACATGCAAATATAATGTGAGAACGAACTTATGGGACACCCTGTACATGCCAACTTTCAGCGCAATCGGCCCAGTAGTTACCGAGATATTGCAACAATTACAAAAGTGACACCTCTTCGTTTTGCACGTGGCACGTGCATAAGGGGCCACCCACATGCATCGGGAATAGTCCAATACTTGGTAGAAGGAATGAAGCTACCCTACAAAAATTACCGCATGTAAATCGGTCAAGTGGTTGCTGAGATATAAGCGTCGCAGAATCGTGACCACGGCCGGCCGGCCGGCCGGCCGGCCGCTCATACTCAGAAATTTCCGTTAATCTAAGGAAAGACTACGCTCGCTTCGCTCGCTCCGTAACCATACCTGTAATTTCACGATCACGAATATCGTGTTAGTTTTGATCAGAGATGATGTCTTTAAGCATTTAGACCAGGTCGGGTCAGGTCAGGTCAGGTCAACCGGTAGGGGTTGTGACGGGTATTCGTAATACGTGTCAACCGCCTCTGACAGCTTCGTAACATGTTACGAAGGCATCAAATCTACTTCGTAAATGTTAAAATGATTGCTAAATTCGAATTCAGCTCCAAAAACTAGGCTAGAAACATGTAAAACTCGAAAAGGTGAACCGAGGTCACCCGAGGTCACCAAAGGTTAATGACCTGACCTGACCTTCAGGTGACCTTGACACCCACCCTAATGTATGGGAGCAGCATCAAATCACATGTTTGAACGTTTGAAACCACGAAAAGCTTGCAAACGCGCGGCTAATGCGAGCCGACATACGCCGAATCGCGATTCCGGCCAAACATGGTCTCGGAAAAGAGATCACAGGTCAAAGGTCATTTGGGTCAGGATCATGAAATTTTCAGGGTAGGTGGAAATTGATCAATGCGAGGGTACTGAAAGTTTCGTCGCGATCGGCCGCTTTTTACGCGAGTTATTCGCGAAAAACCTCATCAACCCCCCCCCCCCTGTGCCGGCGAAAGATCCGCAATCATAAAATATGGCTCACAGCAGTGCTGAAGCATGAAATACGCAAGCATGACCGGTTATTCAGGCTTGCTCAGCGCCACGACTCAGAAAGACATTCAGTTCAGTTCGCCGCCGATGATGACAGCATGGTCGGGTGGTTCGTTCCGCGACAGGGTCCGGCTGCTTTGTGCGGCTCGGCGGGGCGGGAGGGGGGAGGCAGGCGACGCGTCTGACAGGCGACACTTGAGCGTCCCGGGAATCAGCTGTCACCGTGCGGCGCGGCGGGCCGTCCCTCCGACCCTTCCCATTGTTACCTGACTGGGCGCCGGCCGCCGGTCCTCCGGAAGGGTCACTTTGGTATGCGAACTCTTCACCGCACTTGCCCACTGTCAGAGAGTGTACTGAGGTACAGTAGTTTCTAACAGCTCGTTCGATTGGTCTGCCTGCTCAGCCAATCATATTCTGGCAACCTTGGACCTTGGGACCCAACGTCGCTATGGTACTTCCGTATAGCCTGAGGCACCTGGGTACTTATGAATCTTGGGTCCCGTTGGATTCTGGGTCCGACTGTACTTGGGTACATTTGATACACACCCTTCAGACTTCTGAGCGCCCCAAAGAGGTAGGGCACGACAGCATATTTACGTCTGGACAACGAGTTGCGGGGAAAAGTGCTGATTTTGTTGCAGTTTTAGGAGCCGGTGATTAGGCTGGATTTTTGGGTTACTTTTTCGTTCCGATTCATGTATTTCATAGTGTTTGGCTTTTCAATATTTTAGTTCTTTCAGATAAATATTACTTGCCTTACAACTTTTGTAAAAACGTTTCATTTTTTATAAGCCGACGTTCAGAGTCCTAAAAATACATCATCACTACAATCATTGTAAACAAACAAATGGAGCGCCACTTGGCTCTATTCCAAGGCCATTTTTTAGTTCATCTGGTGGTTTTCTTACTCTTGTACGTCGTTTTGTTGGATGTTTTGAATCCCTTAAGATTGACTTATATCATATTTAAGAAGCATGTTGACTGAAAACAATCTGAAGTATCCAGGAGGCTGACGGAGGTCCTGCAACTCCTGAGCAATATCAATATTGATATCAAGTTGAACAAGTTATGAAATTTTGGTTGATAAACGCAAGTTGATCGGGCTCATATATCAGCAAGGAAAAGTAAAATTAAAAGAGCTTATCGGCCAAAAACAAGGTATAATATTACAGACCTTGGAGCAATACTGAAGACTGAAGAGCACGCTGAGCAGGATCATGCCAGAAAATGTTGACTGATGAGCGCATATTGATGTATTGGTATGAATATTGAATGATGACTTACAACAGCAAGATAAATTAGTGCTAACTATCAAGTTAAAAATCTAGAATGAATGGACTTGGGCAGTTTTACTATGCTTAGATGCTATGCAGATTGTAATGTGCATCAGGTACTCAGTGTCTGGCAAATGCAACATGCGATCATTCCATTGCTACTGGAGGAGGAAGCTTGGATCACTAAATCCACTTTATGTTGATTTTGATGTTAATCATCACTGTATTTCTTGAAAAAAGGATTGTAGTAAAATTGTCAAAGTGACAATCCATGCAACGATGTGCAATCATATAATGTGTTCATAGTCATTCGTGATAGTGATTATTGGTCCAATATACAATGGCAAAGCTCTCAGTCTCAGTGTTTCTTCCTGTGGATGGCCAGTAGTGACTCAGAGCTTAGAAGTATTAGTTTTCTTCACAGGGCTGGGATAAAAAGTAGGTACTGAGGGTAATCTTCCACCAAGGAACTATACTTTGACATGGTATGAGATGTAGGCACAAGTAGGTAGGTGCTTAGTTCCTATAGTCAGTTGTTGTGTATGTTTAGTCAGGTTAGCTTAGATCAGATTTTTTAATAATTTTTAGTTTTTTAATTTGCCAAGTGTCCATAAAAATGTGACCTGAGCAATGAGCATACCTGACTAACCTAACAGCTGACCTAACCTCAATCATCACACATATTTGCAGCCTACCCAAGACCTGCATGTGCATAGCAGTAGCACCCAGTTATAGGTAGGTAGGTACTCACTCTAACTCAATCTTACCTGCTAACCTTCAACTTGCCAAAATTTAGCTCACATTGCCCAGCTTCATCCAGGGAAACAGTCAACTGAGGAACTGGGTCATTAGGTGGCTTCTCTGAAGCTGCTCTGCACTGCTGTATGTCATGTTAGATGCTCAGAAAATGTGGGAAATGATTACTAACCTACTTTAGTGCTTTGTTAATGCTCGAGACATGAACAAGTACAGATCCTGCAGGGTACAGCTATGAGTTAGGTACTAAGTGAGTATGTTATGTGAATTTGCTTTCCCCTGTTTGACCACAGTAAGGCTGGAGACTTCCACACGCGGGTAAGTCGCGTGTAAGTGGTTTGCGGGTAAGTTGGCGTTTATCTCGCGTTTAAGTCGGCGGGTAACTTTGCCCGGAGACTTCCATCTGCGGGTAAATAGTTTGTTCGCTAAGTTAGCGACCGAACTTACACGCGAGCCACCCCATGTATTAAGTTCGCGGGTATCTTGTCGGTGGTGCTTTTTTTGGTCCTTAGGGGGTTTTAAAAGTTTATTTCTGTGCAAATTTTAAGTGCAAGTGATAGACAATAGTGCAATCATCTAGTTCAGGCTTTTTCAGCCAGTTCGGCCTAGCCGTTCGGCTGCTAAGATTAGACGAATTTGAGGTCACCTTTTCATAGTACTGAGGCCAGTTTTACCAACAGAAAAATAGCCGCCTGGCGGAATTTTTCGCCTAAAGGCCGATTCACATACGGATCGAGAGCGGTAAAGCCCTATCCGCTTACGTGCTTATCGCGTTTCCACTCCGTATGTGAAACGGTCTTTAGGCAAAAAATTCTGCCAGGCGGCTATTTTTCTGTTGGTTAAACTGGCCTCTGTGCTTGTTGAGGGGTTACAAATTACGTATTTCATCACTGCAAGTATCCAGATGTTTTCAACAAGTCATACATGAGTAATCAGAGCAATATTTGAGTTGACAGAATTGAGGATGTAGGACTCAAATTTTCAAATACGGAGGTATTAGTCTATTTCCATCGCACCTATCTCCTTGCCACCAGCTGCTATTTCGTAATCTTCGGGATAGTGAGATGGGATTCGTATCGCATCCGAAATAATGTGATCGTCGAGCCAGCCGGCTAGTGTCGGGCCCCTGTCGTCGCACTTCGCGTTACGTGTCAGTGGGGCGAGGACCAGCTCAGTGGAAGCAATACGAGTGTCCGGTCAACAACCATGGACAGGAAGAAGAGGAGCAGAAATTTCAGTAGTAGAGACATGCATTTGTTAGCCGATGTCATGAAGACTGAAGTAAAAGTCATCAAAAATAAGCGACACGATGGAAGGAGTAATGAAGAACGAAAACGGTCTTGGAAGAACATTGTTACAGCCTGTAATGCAAGGTCAGAAGTAGAGGTGGCAAAAAATGAAAATTTTGGGAACCAGACTCGAACCAGACCCGGTTGGACATTTCTGGAACCAGTCGGACCCGGTCTTAGTTGGAATCGGAACCAGTTGGACCCGTTTCCCAAAAGTCAATTAATACAAACTACTTGTAGGTATCATTAGTTGGCAGCTGCATCATGTAAAACAGCCTATTTCCAATGGGGAATACTCATGAGCTACTGTGTGCAAAGAAACATTCACTTAATTCACTTCATATTTTGCAATAATGTGTAGTGTGCAAGATGTATAGTTTATGGTAGGACCCGGTTGGACCCGTCAGAAAATTTCCAGGAACCGGTCTGGACCCATATGGGTCCAGACTGGTTCTTTGGACCGGGTCCTCGGGTCCACATTTTGCCACCTCTAGTCAGAAGAAAAATGGGACTAGAAACAGCTGACACAGCTCTGGAGAGATATGAAAAGGACGGCCAAAAAGAACCATTAGCGGTTTAAACGGCAGCAAATGGGCACTGGTGCAGTGGACCGGATCCTGCGCCGTTGGAACGTCAGCCACCCCCGCGACACGCACATATTAAACTGATCCAGTGGCGGATCCAGGATTTTCACTGGGGAGGGGCTGCAGGTCATAATTGGGCGCCACGCCCCGGATGGGCGCCATAGTCGCATCGTATTGGCGCTGAAATATTGGCGCCCAGTGGCCCTGACAAGAGGCGCCCAGGATCAGTATGTACAGTAACACCACACGATTGGAAATATCGGTGCGGAGCGTACTGAAACGACGTTATTCGACTGATTTTTGCATCCTAGTCCTAGTATGCGGCACTCCGATGAGTTGCGAATTGAAAATTGGCGCCACTGCGCCTTCGGCGCAGTGGCGCCAGTTTTCCTTGGGTGGGGGCTGCCAGCCCCCGCAGCCCCCCCCCCTGGATCCGCCACTGAACTGATCACTCGGTGATAATCGTCCTTTGTGTGGCAATGCATTGGACACCGACGACGCCTCACCGGTGAAGTGACGGGGCGGGGGTGAGGACGGGGGGTGACGGAGACGAACCGACGAGGGCAGACGAGTAATCTGAGATACGGCTGTTGCAAGATCATGCAGTAGACTGGCGGTCGGCCATACAGAGTGAAATAACACAAGGCGATTAGCATTACTGATGCTGATTGGCACGGCTTCAAACGCTGTTCTGGTTAGGTTAATGCATCACCACATCCCATTGTTACGGCTGTACTCATTGCATGTGCAAAAACGCTGATTGGGGGCCACCGGTCCCATAAATAACGGAATTTCGCACTTGTTCATTGGACCAGCTGATCGCCGCATCCCGATCAGCTGATCGGGAAGCCCTTTAAACTGGCGTGTAAGTCGGCATTTAAATATTTACACGCGTGTAGCTACCCACCAGTTAACCGCGGATGGAAGTCCCCGGGTAAAAGTTGGTGGGCAGCTACACGCGTGTAAGGAAGTTAGCCACCAAAATAAACGCGAGTTAACCGCAAACTGGAAGTCTCCAGCGTATACAAACAAGCACAGGGTCACAGTTATATTTAATCTCCACATAAACATACAACAAAAACGGCCAATAGCCTAACTCCGAAGTCTGAACACACCACAGATAACTTAAGCCTTTGCAGACACAAAAATGTTTTGGACAGATATACAATATATCCTCTGTCCTTGGGGGATCTTGCTGCCAAGTTGAGGTACGATGACTGAACTTCAGGATTGATCAACCTTTTCTTAGCCACTGCTTATATACGAGAAAGACCAAATGCTTGTTTGTTTTGATTTACAGGACATGTATACAATATATCCTCTGTCCTTGGGGGATCTTGCTGCCAAGTTGAGGTACGATGACTGAACTTCAGGATTGATCAACCTTTTCTTGGCCACTGCGAGAAAGACCAAATGCTTGTTTGTAAACTGCGTTGAAAATTTAATGATCCACCTTCAATTCTGACATGAAGGCACAAATGAAATAGTTCCCTCTCCATTTGGAATACACAAAACAAAATATTTAATAAATTTTAGTGGATGGACAAGAGCAATTAGCATAGATTTCCCTCAAGTTAACTTCAACTTCTGGCACTGATGAATTATACTGACGCCCAACTGACGCCTATTCGCTTCATATTTTGTAACAAACGCGCTAAAACTGCAATATAACAGCACTATATGCTTCTTGACAAAATGCAATAGTAGTAAAAATTTGGCCCTGATGCATTTATTCTTAGTGGAAACGTAATAACAAAAAATTTGGTAGTAACTGTTAAATTTCGGCCGAAAACAGTGCACGGTTTAGAAAAGAATCATTCCAATTACGGTCCATTCTTGCGGTCCTGAAATCGCCACTATTTCCGGCCTCTCCAACGCAACTCGTTGTCCAGACGTAAATATGCGGCACGACAGCCCGCTCTCCGGCTCTCCCCGCGCGTTCGGTGGGTGTGTATCAAATGTACCCAAGTACAGTCGGACCCAGAATCCAACGGGACCCAAGATTCATAAGTACCCAGGTACCTCAGGCTATACGGAAGTACCATAGCGACGTTGGGTCCCAAGGCTCAAGGCTGCCAGAATATGATTGGCTGAGCAGGCAGACCAATCGAACGAGCTGTTAGAAACTACTGTACCTCAGCACACTCTCTGACAGTGGGCAAGTGCGGTGAAGAGTTCGCATACCAAAGTGACCCTTCCGGAGGACCGGCGGCCGGCGCCCAGTCAATGTAACAATGGGAAGGGTCGGAGGGACGGCCCGCCGCGCCGCACGGTGACAGCTGATTCCCGGGACGCTCAAGTGTCGCCTGTCAGAAGCGTCGCCTGCCTCCCCCCTCCCGCCCCGCCGAGCCGCACAAAGCAGCCAGACCCTGTCGCGGAACGAACCACCCCCGACCATGCTGTCATCATCGGCGGCGAACTGAACTGAATGTCTTTCTGAGTCGTGGCGCTGAGCAAGCCTGAATAACCGGTCATGCTTGCGTATTTCATGCTTCAGCCCTGCTGTGAGCCATATTTTATGATTGCGTATCTTAACCCTCGCCGGCACAGGGGGGGTTGATGAGGTTTTTCGCGAATAACTCGCGTAAAAAGCGGCCGATCGCGACGAAACTTTCAGTACCCTCGCATTGATCAATTTTACACCTACCCTGAAAATTTCATGACCCTGACCCAAATGACCTTTGACCTGTGACCTCTTTTCCGAGACCATGTTTGGCCGGAATCGCGATTCGGCGTAGGGGAGAGTGGGGAAAGATGCCCAGGGTTTTGCTATGTCATATATTATTCGAAAATGACGATGGGAAAGCAAAAACTTGGAGTTTCAACGGAAGCCGACATCATCTTCCTCCAAAAATATCACACTTTCGTGCCTGAAATATTATAACTTTTTTTGCTATTAAGCATTTTCCTGAAGAAGTGAAAGGGGGCATCTTACCCCACAGGGTGGGAAAGACGCCCCCTGACGTTGGGAAAGATGCCCCCTGCACTATAAGTGACATAAATGGGCACGTGAATCGCCTGAACGAATCAGTAGTCCCTTCGAGCCTGCAGTAGACACCAAACGTCATCATAAGGGCCCTCAAAAGTAGTCGTAATGGGCTTCAGAGGTCATCGTTAGGGCCATCATAGTCCAGCGCGGCCAAACAAGCCTCCGTGGTGGCGTTCGGAGACCACTGTGGGGCTCTTATAGGTCTTCATGATGCTTGAGGGCCCTCGAGCCCATCGTGGGAACCTCCGATGCCAGCGCGGCCCGTGGGGCCAACGTGAGAGCCCTCAAAGGATGTCGTGAAGGGCCCTGGAGCCAATAATGGGGCCCACAGAGGCCGTCGTGAGGGCTCTCAGAGTCAGATGCCGCCCAAAAAGTCGCTATGTGGGCCGAGAGACCGGCATGGGGAGCACCCGACCGTACTGGACTCCCAATAGTCCCAGATCGGCTTTTGTCTACATCACAAGTATGTAATAAATGATTTGACGGGCTGTTTGAAGGACAGCCTACGGATTTAGGGGGGGGGGGCGTCTTTCCCCATCAGGACAGGGGGCATCTTACGGTACCGAAGTAACATTAAATCAGTACAATTTGTTAGCCATAAAACTACACCATGAAACAAACTGTTGGGGACACAGTACACGCATGCTAATGTATCACGACTATAGCAAGGGACGCACAAAATATTTACCTTCTTTGATATTTACAATGTTCTGACACCAAAATATTTTTTGAAAGCAGCAAATAAAAAACATGCAATCACCAGCCAGCCGTTGCCCAACTGAGCTTCGCAAATGTTCGTGCAGTTAACAAGGCAGGCTTCCGCCTTACGCTAAGAACATTAATTTCCAGGTCAGATTCTTTGTTTCGCCGCTAGAGGGGGTGGGGCGTCTTTCCCACCCTGGGCATCTTACCCCACTCTCCCCTATGTCGGCTCGCATTAGCCGCGCGTTTGCAAGCTTTTCGTGGTTTCAAACGTTCAAACATGTGATTTGATGTTGCTCCCATACATTAGGGTGGGTGTCAAGGTCACCTGAAGGTTAGGTCAGGTCATTGACCTTTGGTGACCTCGGGTGACCTCGGTTCACCTTTTCGAGTTTTACATGTTTGTAGCCTAGTTTTTGGAGCTTAATTCGAATTTAGCAATCATTTTAACATTTACGAAGTAGTTTTGGTGCCTTCGTAACATGTTACGAAGCTGTCAGAGGCGGTTGACACGTATTACGAATACCCGTCACAACCCCTACCGGTTGACCTGACCTGACCTGACCCGACCTGGTCTAAATGCTTAAAGACATCATCTCTGATCAAAACTAACACGATATTTGTGATCGTGAAATTACGGGTATGGTAAAACGCCCCAACTTTGGTTGTCACCTGGTTATGAGTATGAGTTCCGTTTGTATAGATAATGCATTTAATATTCCAGTTTCTGCGGTACTACTCTATTATTTAGGTAAGCAGAAACGTATTAACGTCAGTAACGTGCTTTCGGAGAGTATGATTGGATGGAGAACCGTTAAAAAAAAAAACAATACTTCAGCATTTGGAAGCAAAGCTACCTAGCTCAATAAATTCACCCCTTGCAAAAAAATTACTGTTTTCAATGTAACGTGCAACAAGGTAACGTGCTTTCGGAAAATATGATTGGATGGAGAACCGTTAAAAAACAATACTTCAGCATTTGCAAGCAAAGCTACCTAGCTCAATAAATTTACCCCTTGCAAAAAATTACTGTTTTCAATGTCTTCGTCATCTATTTACCCCAATCAGCAACAATGCATCACAATATAGCCATTTCTGGATTGTGGCAAATAAAATGGTCAAGGCTGGAACAGACTTTCCGCAGTCAGGAAATCGCATGCGAGAGCCTATTCAAATACATTACAATCCTTTCCGCATCAAACGCATGCGGGAGGTGCGTACGATTGATGCGAGCGTGAGTTAATCAATTTGAATAGGCTCTCGCATGCGATTTCCTGACTGCGGAAAGAGTCTGTTTCAGCCTTATTAGAAACCATGCCGGTGCGTTTTGTGAATTTTACAATGCTTGTTTGTAGCGGTATATCTTATATCTGTCATTTATCCCGCATCGTAGTCAGTATTTACAATTGCTTCACGTGCTAAGAGAGAAAATTATCAGATGTTGAGTAAATGATTTGTTTAACAGGTTCTAGACGTGTAACAACGTCTACTGTGACGATTAACAAACTGTTAAACGTCTAGTAGACATTACATGAAATATGTCGGCGGCACGGGATAAAATTATTAAGCCGCTCGTAGGTAGAAAAAATCTTTTAAACGTCTCGCCTATCGGCTCGACGTTTAAAAGATTTGTTGTAGGGGAGAGTGGGGCAAAGCGGCCACCCTAACGCTTCTCACGATGCCAACGCTTGATTTTTAAACTTGGAAAGATCGGTGGTCACGCTTTTGCGAGGCTTATATCTCAGCAGCCACTTGACCGATTTACATGCGGCAATTTTTATAAAGAAGCTTCATTCCTTCTATCAAGTATTGGATTATTCCTGATGAATGTGGGTGACCCCTTATGCACGTGCTACTTGCAAAACGAAGAGGTGTCAGTTTTGTAACAAGTGCAATATCGGGCCGATTGCGCTGAAAGTTGGCACGTACAGGGTGTCCCATAAGATCGTTCTCACCTAAATTTTACTTTTAGGCGTACTCTTGTTTATCAACACGTTCAACGTAACTCGCAAATTAACCCGCGACCCACTGGGGGGGGGGCTATTCATAGCCCCCTGCCGTTTTTCTACTGCAATAACTTCTAAACCGCTTGATGTATCGCCGCCACACTTTCAGTACCTTCGGCTGCATCAATTTGACACCTTGGCCCAATCTTATAAAATGCCGTACTATTCTATTTACGGCATTTGGTAACATTCACAGTGATACCAGTGCTGACAAAGGTTAATCGAGTCAACGATATGGTTCTTTAGACCGTCCAATTACGATGGACTGAAATGCGTGAAAACCATTTTGCATTTGATAGTCGTTTTCTGCAGCTGAACTTCAGCCAGTGCTGCCATATCCATTCCACGACGTTTATAAGATTGAGCTCTTGTGTCAAAATTTGAACTTCGTATCCATCATAGGTCGGCCGGAAATGACGTCAGAGTGACGTCATGTTCGGCCGATTTCGACGCAAAACATTGAACCACGGGAATCGCTCCCAAGAGCTCAGTTTTTGAGCTAGATCCAATTTCTTTGCATGAGAGGACTCCGAATGGACTGCGCTATCAAACTGCTATCTCGAATTTTCAAAATTTTGAAAATTTTGAAAAATGTACATATTAAAATTCAAAATTTGTATTTTTATCTTTTTCAAAAACTTCTTGACTTTTCGAAAAAAAAAAACGGAATACATATGATAGAACACATGCTTATGACTTACTCTATGCTTGAGGCTCAAAAACGGAGCGCTGAGGACACCAGTAAGGTCATGTGGACTAATTCATGATCGAGATGAAACACTCGCCCAAATCCCAAAACGGTCTCATAAGCGAGAAAGACAGTGCCTCCTTTTCGCCCCTCTTGGTTCCTGTTAAAAAGGCCGGGCCACGGTATTGTGGGGTTATAGGCGCCCAGGTGCTAACTAAAGTTGCATGAGGTACCCCAAAACCAGTTTTTTTACGAAGACTGGTTCACCAGAAGATCTAGGGATCTACAAGAAGAAGGGATCTAGGGATCTAGGGATCTAGGGATCTACAAGAAGATCTAGGGATCTAGGGATCTACAAGAAGATCTAGGGATCTACAAGAAGATCTAGGGATCTGTAAGAGAAGTCTCTACTTTCCAGCTTAACTCGAACCGCCATTAGGGACTCAGTTTTGGAGGGGAAAATGGCATCAGGGAGATCGGTCGGTCGGTGATACATTAAAGCATTAAGGCAATGATGATGACTACACGTTGACGCTTTGATTTAAGCATAAATTAATAGAGACTGATTCTATTCATGTCAATACCTTAATTGGCTTGACATTGGTACGGCTACCTACCGTCAACCCCTACATCGTAGCAGGGCCTCGTCTAACATGTTAACTGGGGGGGGGGGGGTAAACCCCCGCAGTCACCGGCCTGCCCCCCTCCCAGTCAGGGTAAAAATGTCGCTACAGGGGGGGGGGGCGGCAAAAGCGAGAAGGCAAACGAATTTTTACTCCAAAGATGTTGAGTAAATGATTTGTTTAACAGGTTCTAGACGTGTAACAACGTCTACTGTGACGATTAACAAACTGTTAAACGTCTAGTAGACATTACATGAAATATGTCGGCGGCACGGGATAAAATTATTAAGCCGCTCGTAGGTAGAAAAAATCTTTTAAACGTCTCGCCTATCGGCTCGACGTTTAAAAGATTTGTTGTAGGGGAGAGTGGGGCAAAGCGGCCACCCTAACGCTTCTCACGATGCCAACGCTTGATTTTTAAACTTGGAAAGATCGGTGGTCACGCTTTTGCGAGGCTTATATCTCAGCAGCCACTTGACCGATTTACATGCGGCAATTTTTATAAAGAAGCTTCATTCCTTCTATCAAGTATTGGATTATTCCTGATGAATGTGGGTGACCCCTTATGCACGTGCTACTTGCAAAACGAAGAGGTGTCAGTTTTGTAACAAGTGCAATATCGGGCCGATTGCGCTGAAAGTTGGCACGTACAGGGTGTCCCATAAGATCGTTCTCACCTAAATTTTACTTTTAGGCGTACTCTTGTTTATCAACACGTTCAACGTAACTCGCAAATTAACCCGCGACCCACTGGGGGGGGGGGCTATTCATAGCCCCCTGCCGTTTTTCTACTGCAATAACTTCTAAACCGCTTGATGTATCGCCGCCACACTTTCAGTACCTTCGGCTGCATCAATTTGACACCTTGGCCCAATCTTATAAAATGCCGTACTATTCTATTTACGGCATTTGGTAACATTCACAGTGATACCAGTGCTGACAAAGGTTAATCGAGTCAACGATATGGTTCTTTAGACCGTCCAATTACGATGGACTGAAATGCGTGAAAACCATTTTGCATTTGATAGTCGTTTTCTGCAGCTGAACTTCAGCCAGTGCTGCCATATCCATTCCACGACGTTTATAAGATTGAGCTCTTGTGTCAAAATTTGAACTTCGTATCCATCATAGGTCGGCCGGAAATGACGTCAGAGTGACGTCATGTTCGGCCGATTTCGACGCAAAACATTGAACCACGGGAATCGCTCCCAAGAGCTCAGTTTTTGAGCTAGATCCAATTTCTTTGCATGAGAGGACTCCGAATGGACTGCGCTATCAAACTGCTATCTCGAATTTTCAAAATTTTGAAAATTTTGAAAAATGTACATATTAAAATTCAAAATTTGTATTTTTATCTTTTTCAAAAACTTTTTGACTTTTCGAAAAAAAAAAACGGAATACATATGATAGAACACATGCTTATGACTTACTCTATGCTTGAGGCTCAAAAACGGAGCGCTGAGGACACCAGTAAGGTCATGTGGACTAATTCATGATCGAGATGAAACACTCGCCCAAATCCCAAAACGGTCTCATAAGCGAGAAAGACAGTGCCTCCTTTTCGCCCCTCTTGGTTCCTGTTAAAAAGGCCGGGCCACGGTATTGTGGGGTTATAGGCGCCCAGGTGCTAACTAAAGTTGCATGAGGTACCCCAAAACCAGTTTTTTTACGAAGACTGGTTCACCAGAAGATCTAGGGATCTACAAGAAGAAGGGATCTAGGGATCTAGGGATCTAGGGATCTACAAGAAGATCTAGGGATCTAGGGATCTACAAGAAGATCTAGGGATCTACAAGAAGATCTAGGGATCTGTAAGAGAAGTCTCTACTTTCCAGCTTAACTCGAACCGCCATTAGGGACTCAGTTTTGGAGGGGAAAATGGCATCAGGGAGATCGGTCGGTCGGTGATACATTAAAGCATTAAGGCAATGATGATGACTACACGTTGACGCTTTGATTTAAGCATAAATTAATAGAGACTGATTCTATTCATGTCAATACCTTAATTGGCTTGACATTGGTACGGCTACCTACCGTCAACCCCTACATCGTAGCAGGGCCTCGTCTAACATGTTAACTGGGGGGGGGGTAAACCCCCGCAGTCACCGGCCTGCCCCCCTCCCAGTCAGGGTAAAAATGTCGCTACAGGGGGGGGGGGGGCGGCAAAAGCGAGAAGGCAAACGAATTTTTACTCCAAGGCGTCGATGCGCATAAAAACAAATGCGAACGAAACATGGATGCAATGTGAGCATATTGATATACCCGATTAGTACCTCTCACTGTTTTCACGTGTTTAGGTATCTTGTTTACCTGACAGCATTGTTTTTTTTTTCTTGGCTCACTGCTCAGCAATACGTTACATTTCGGGTTTTCAGGCGACCTAACTCCGTGTCCCGCATATTATCGTTCACGTATTCTCCTGTTGTTTCTGTCCTCGGGGCGTCAATCTGTTGCTTCTACCCATCGTCGGCCTCACTACGCGACGTCGAACTTCTAGCTGAACGGTCACCGGTGTGCGGCAAGAGTAGCTCCTAATCGTAATGAAGCAGGCTCCCATTCTGGGTGATCATAAGTTCAGCTTGGTGGTCTGTCTCTTGGGACAGGAAAGACTAGTGTGGGCTACCAGAGGTCAACGTGGGTCCAGAAGCTGGCATTGGCCATCAGAGCTCGGCACCTGACGCTCATAAGCCAGCGGGGCCCATTAGAACCGATCAAGGCCATATATATGTAGGAACCGATGTGGTTCGCAATAAAATATATGCGTTCGTAATAAATTGCTAAGATAAGGTCAATGTGCAGGTCATTCGAGGGCATCCATTGTCCATTTGGCTCGATTATTTAAAAAAAAAAATTGATTTCAACGTTTTAACTTTACCTTGCACGAACAGAGGAGCAGAAGCGCATACAAATAAGTGATGGCTCCCTTTTAGCCATAACGGGAGTAAGATTCTTAGATAAACGGAAATAAGTCGTTAAATTTGAACTCTGACGAACAGTAAAGTATCCATGAGAGGCTGAAATCGTTTACGAATGACCGACTTAAAAAAAGGTGTAGCGGGTCCAAAACTACGGTTTCATTCTTTGCATGCTTACAGGGTGTCCCAGAATTACCCGAACATTTATTTTCTGGCTAAAAGTACGACTGCGCTCGCTTCTAATGATATACAAGCATCATACTTTTATAAGATATCCCTTAGCTATCGAGCTTGGGGACTGTGTGCTTTTGATGGCCGGTAACGACTCGAATCAATTATTATCCAGAGTAAAGTAAGAGTAGTCCTTTTCCGTTTTCAGCTGAAGCCACTAATAGGCAACCATGGTGAATCAACTACCGTTCTCAACTTTGTAAACGGACTTTCGGTATGGTTTTTGCTGGAGAGCTTCAGCAGCTCATCTGCAAGCAGTTACGATTGAGCAAAGCGCAATTATATCAGCTAACGAAGCCAGAGAGAGCAAGAGATAAACCTGATTGACAAGCTTGGGCTCGGTCAAAAAGGGCCATGCACCAGTTGTCAAACAGGTGGTTGCTTGTCATAGACAACAAACGTCACCGATCTAGCTAAAAACTAGCTAAGCAATAGATCAGAACATCAGGATTATCTACAAACCAGTAAAACGCCTTTTGGGCGAAGAACGAGCGAGCGAGATAGTGAGCACGTGCGGAAGGGCGAGAGGGTGCTTCTAACGGGCTTGCGCAAAGCACCCTTCTAACTGGTCGCTAGCGGTGTGCCAAATTTGAACGCAATCGGCCCAGCCGCTCCTGAGATCTGGAAGCGGCATTCTGCACGTGCGCACGTGCAAACGGGGTCCAAAATGACTTTTGCACGGCACCCTACTAACTGGTCCCCAACCGTGTACCAAATTTGAGCGCAATCGGCTCAGCCGTTCTCGAGATCTGGAAACGCCCCCTGCACGTGCGCACGTGCAGTAGCACCCTTACCGCAACACATGGGAATGCATTGCCTGGTGGGTGCCTACCTGTATGCCAACTTTCAGCGAAATCGCCCCAGTAATTACCGAGTTACTGAAATGGGAACAAATTTGGCACCTCTTATTGTTGTATTTTGCACGTGCACTGGGGGTGACCCACATGCATCGAGAGTATCCTATTTTGGGTAGAAGGGATGCTGCTACCCTACAAAAATTACCGCAAGTCAATCGCCCAAGCGGCTGCTGAGATATGAGCCTCTCAAAATCACTACTTTTGCAAAACAGCTTGAACACCCTTGACTTTTCACGTGGCACGTGCCACGACGGTCACTGAGATGCATCAAAAGTAGTCAATTACGGGGTAGAAGGGATGGGGCTACCCAACAAAAAAGACCGCAGGCCAATCGGTCCAGCGGTTGCTGAGATATAAGCCTCTCAAAAGCGTTACAGGCCGGGCCGGGCCGGGCCGGGCCGCTCATACTGAGATTTTTCCGTTATATTGAAAAGACTCACTTCGCTCGCTGCGCTCGCTCGCTCGTAAACAGCAGTCTACCTTGCACCTCTATCTTCGACAAAATTTTGGAAGTTGGGGTCCGTCGCCAGAAAAATATGCGAAAACTACGGGAAAAGCAGCACAAATCACTACAATTCATCCCAAAAACATAGCATGTACAAAAAAAAAACAGTATATTGAAGCACACTTCGTGGTCTAACGAAGGTATTATGTCATTCGAACCGCCCGAAAAAGGCGTGTGTGAACGTCAGATGACTACAACGCCCCAACAGCAGAGACGGCCATGCACCCGTCGAAAATCATATTGTGAGACAATTTGAGCCACCGTGCACTCATTGGGCTTGATATGATGGCCCAAAGACAACCGTTAGCACAGAGTACTACTGCGGTAATACTCTACCAGTACAAAAACTGGATGCCGTGAACCAAGTGGCCATGAACGGGTTTGTTTTGGAAACCAAATCTGTTGGAAGCCAAAGGTCGCGCCATGTTCAGACATGGAGCTTCTCCACTCCAGATGTAAAAAAAAAAAAAACGCAGTAAAAGTGGTGTAGGCAGAAATTTTTGTTTTGGGGGATAATACCTTATGGCCTGGGAACACTTTGATGTCAAGTTTATCTTTATATGATCGCATTATCCTCCGGCAAGAGGTCAAAGAAAACATGCCTACACCCAGTTTCGGGAGACCCGTAAAACAACTGAGACCAGCAATGGCTGGCATTTTCCATCATTGTCGGCTGATCTTGTAACAAGCGTATCTATTGCATGTGCTATTTGACAGCCACCCTAGTTGAATATACAGGACGGTAAAAAGAAAAAAGCGCAATGATGTTTGCCTTATTTTATACGCTAATTAACAATGCTCGGGTAATTCTGGGACGCCCTGTATTACTGTCTGGTGGGGCAATGTTAGGGGGTTATAAACTAATGCAAAGGCATGGGTTGGATGGTCTACTTTTTACTTATTTAGTGTTAAAAAAAGTTCATCAGGTTTCAGGGCTGTGATGAAAAATAAGTGGCCTAAATCCGGTGAGAAAACAGGATTTGTGGGCACAAACTATAGGTACACGCTATAAACAAGGTCATGTAAAGCGACTTGATTATGTCAACAGTGGACACATGTACGGCCAGCGCTTTGCGGTCCAGCACCGGGAGCCCGGCCGCAGCCGGGAGGGCGGGGTGCAGGAGCGCCAGACCGTCTGGGAGGTGGCGTCCACCCCCTATTCACAACGCAGGCCCGGCTCGCCTAACGGTCACCGCTGCCACTACCGTTCACATACTCCCCCTGTCATGAGACAGCAGGGATGGGAAGCTGATTGATGAGGATACCCTTGAGGGGGGTCCGAGATTTGCTCCGCTGCCCGGTACGCTCTTATAATGGGCACATCCGATGGTCGGCTCAGTGGCGGGGCCCGTCCCCTGCGCTGCCCCGGCCCACCGGGGACCTCCTGTGGCGACACTCAGTCATCCATGAATTGAGCAACTGGTGCAGCCCAAGATGAAAGCTACTAAAAATCAGCTATAAACCTATTTTACCAGATCGCACCGAATGTCACAAAATGTGTTCCAGATAACCGTTCTAAAAATGGGTATTATCTTGTCATCTACACACTTCTTTGGGATAAACTAACTACCTGTGTTTACTTGTTGATAGGGTGGGTGTCAAGGTCAGATGAAGCTGCGGAGACGATGGATTTTAAGGTGACTCCGACTCAGGCTCAGACTCCGACTACGGCAAAAAATATCCGGCTTCAAAAATCGACTCCAACTCCGACTCCGGACATTGCCCAGCAAGTCCTTATAATGAAATAAAATTTATTGTCGGAGATCTTTTATCTTGCCTGAAGCGACCTTTTGCGCGTTCCAAGGCCAATGTTGCAAATAAGTGCCTACTTTTTAAATAGCATGCATAAATAAAAACAGGTTTTGACGCAGCAGCCTTCTTCAGTTTTTGTTTCAATGAAAACGCTGGTCCAAAACGGGGGTATGTCCTTAGCTTCAACAAAATCAGATTTTGAAAGGTCAACAAGCAAAATATCATGAAGCAACCAGGTGTCGGGCATGACGTTGAGCAATGCAGTGTTAACTTCGGAGTCGGAGTCGGTAAGATTTTAGCGACTCCAACTCCGACTCAGGGCAAAACTTCCGACTCCGACCGACTCCGACTCCGACTCCGCAGCCCTGGGACTCAGGTCAAAGTTATTTTCCTTAGATGACCTCGTTTGGCGTTTCAAAATGTCTCAGCGTAGTTTTTATGAGCTGATTACAAATTAAGCACAGATATAAATATTCCGGGACTAGTTCTGGCAATATGTTACAAAACTGACAGCGATGGTTTATAGTTTATACCTAATGGATAGCCGTCGGGACGGCGGTTGACCTGACCTGACCTCGTTTGATCTACTCAAATGGATGAACATTGAACACATCATCTTTGATCGTAATAATTATTAAGTTCGAAATCAGGACTCTGCAGAAACATAAAGCATCACTTTTAGAAGTTCTACAAGATTTCGATTTTCCCGATATTTGGTCATTGACCTGACCTTCGGCTTCCAGGTCAGACTAATGACCTATGAACAGGGTGAGGCAGAAAGATTTACCTGTTTGTTTTCAGTCCATGACTGAAAAATGTATGAACGGATTTTATTAAAATTTTGCATGCGGCATCCAAACTGACTTGCGCATTAACATTGATATCGTTTTTGCATTTTGTCATAATTTTTTATGAGCTATGGCGAAGATTATAATTAACCCTCGCCCTGGCAGGGCGCCCGAGCTTTTTTTGCGATGCAAACCGAACTGTTAGTCGGATCGTGCTTAAATTTTAAATGGCCTCTGGGGCATCCTTCGCGCAACTTTTGGTAAAAAAAAATCGGGTCATATCAGGTCACCGAGCTGCGACGTCATAATAGTTACAACCTCCGACCGTTTTTGACAAAATCGCACATACCGTAACTGGGCTTGGTCTCATCGACAAGAACGAAACTATCCCGTGTAATTTATGCTAGAATTTGGCTATCAACTGACCGGTGTGCAACGAGCAGATAGGTATTGATACTCGGCAATGGTTATTTTTGTTGTTTTGATTTTTTAATATAGGTATGTTTAGAGCTGTTGTGGCTATTTGTTTAGGCACCGAACAACATCAGTGATAGCGAGGTTATCGTTTTATTGCGTGCAAAGATATGATGTAGACTGTTCTAATTACCGCACGGTCGGGGGTAACACACCGTGACTTGGTAGAGAAGTGAGGCTCTTTCCCAGGTATGCCCAGCTCAGTTTAGTTTAGTTTAGTTCATTCAATCAATCATCCACAGGCACACACCCAATGATGGATGATGTCATAATATAAAACAAAGCTTGTCTAAAAAAATAAGGCTTGCATGGTGAAAGGAAGTAATATTTGCGCTACTGAAACAGTTTTTCTCCAGGTTTGAACTGGAATTTTGTGTGACAGAGTAAGCGTAAAAATATGTTACAAGTACCACACCTTACACTTCTCTTGATGCATCTAAAATGACCGTCGTGATGCGTGCCACGTGAAAAGTCAAGGTTGTTTAAGTCCTTCCAAGGACAATGAAAATGGATACCATCGGCTTCCACACGCCACGCCCGCTTTCCCTGTAGCTCAATCAGGGGAGGAATCGCTGGTTGGTTCTTTTGACCCCTCCTTCCAGGGGCGTCGCCGACGGGGGGGGGTCGCGGGGGTCGTGACCCCCCCCCCACTCGCGAGAACCGGGGTGTCGACCCCCCACTTTTGGCGGTGCTGGGTTTTCTTCTTTGAGCTATCATGTCAGTGACGTTGGCGTAAGCAACATCAACAAATACAACGTCAGATTCAGAATCGCTTCAAGAGCTCCGTAGCCCTATTGCTTATAGGTCAATAAGCGGTGGGCTGGAACATCAGCATAACAATATTTTAACCCTCGCCAGGCGAGGGCCTTTTCCATAACACGGACGGCGAGGGGTGGGGGTTGGTACGACCCCCCCTCGCGATTGGCTTCTATGGCACTTTGAAACACCAAATTTACAGGGTAGGTGGGTCCATAGGAGATCTCGCCCCCTGTAAAAGTTTGGTGACTCTAAGTCAATATTTAGGGGGGTTTTGGGGGGTATGAGTGCAAAAATTTTGCTTAAACATGTCAAACGTTTTTCGGTTATAACTTTTTGCCTAGTAAAGATAGTGCAAAAAATAAAAGCACCAGTGAACTCAGGACGTCCGTGCGCATCGAATGATATACTTTGTTACAAATTTAAGTGAACTCTGGAACTCAGTTGCCGCTAAGCTAGTCCAATTTTCCCCTGACCTTGTGCCGGCTTTTGTGACCTGGTGACCTGACCTGAAAAGACTGGGACTTCAAATTTTCAGGATAGGTGCGAAAAGGTTGCCCCAGAAGGTATGCCAAATTTGGCGGCGCTCTACGTTATTTGCGAAAAACCTTAGGGGGGTTGCATCATCAACCCCTCGCCGGGCGAGGGGGGTTGATGCCACTATAGCCACTATAGTCCCTTTTTATCCCTCAAACGAATGAGCGCGCCAAAACTGACCCAAGCGTTCGTCTGATTGTCAAAACAATGGTTGCAGTCGATTCGTCGGATGACAATCAGTAACTACGAGGTACCTAACTAGCCTCAGCCCTGCAACTACCCTCGGACCTGCCTGAGGTAGCCGGGAAATGGGGTCAGATGGTGGACCCCTCTCCGGCTTTCCCAATAAGACGCGCAAAAAGGAGCCTATTGCAACGAAACTTCCTGTGACCTCGAGTTAATCAATTTTACACCTACTCTAAACATTTCTAGGCCATGATTCGAATATAGATGACCTTGGTTCACTTTTTTGAGTTTTATTTGCTTCCACTTACAAGTGAAGTTTTTGGAACATTTCGAGTTTAGCGCCCGTTTGAACTTTAAGAAGTAGTTTTGATAAATGGTGGTTATGTAGTAACATGTTGCGAAGCTATCGTTGGTGGTTGTCACCCACTCTATGTAGATGGCCGGCAGGAAGCCTGCTGGTCGACCTGACCTGACCCGACCCGATCTACCCCAAATGCATGGAGTCATCATCTTTGTCCAAAATTAACATCGAACTCGTACCCGCAACCCCGATAACAGCTACAGCTCACAAAGTTCTAGCAGGCCAGCTTTTTTCTACTTTTGGGCGTTGACCTAAGATGACCCGGCCAAGACCTTGAAATTGGGCATCATCGGCCTTCTCTCATCACGGGCAGCATCCTCGCTTTTCCGCGAAGCTCTACCTCGATCAGGGGCCGAAAGCATACCTTTAGCGTTGCGTTGGTAAACATTTTACCTTAGCGACCCGTAAAACACGAATAAGAGCTATAGTGACACAGAGAGCGTATAAGGTACCTACATAATTAGCGACCCCCTTAATTTGAACCGTCATTGCTCACGCTCTGTGGGTGCCACTGTATTACTGGCTTGATTTTCGGAGAGTTCGTTCATTTTTCTATTAAAATATAGTCATTTCCTGCCCCAATATTCACTAACTTATTTTTAGTGAGCATTTTGGCAAACCATTGCAAAAAACGCTAATAGGGAACTCTTCCCGATTAGCGACCGGGGAGGGTCGCTAATAAGTCTATGGGTTTCCCCATATTAAAAATGGCAAAAAATGCGACGCCTGAAAAGATGAAATATGATCTCAAAAAGGTAACCTATAAGCAAAGCACTCAATCACTCGAATAGGAACGTTTATCCATCACATTTACGTAAGTAAAAACTGATAACGTGATGCAGAGGCGGATCCAGCTCAGAGTTTTTTTTTTTGGGGGGGGGGGGCAAACCATAGAAATTTATCGATTCTTTCCATGCATCGTCCATAGGCGTAATGTTAAAATCATGCCGTTTGGGGGGGGGGGGGGGCAAATGCCCATTTTGCCCCCCCCCCCCCTGGATCCGCCACTGACGTGATGCACCGAAGGCGAAAAGAAGGCGGAAACCCAAATTTTGCGGGCTATCTCGTATGGTATTCGAGGTCTGCGCTGAATTCGGCACCCCTGCAGTTGGTGACGATATTTGGCATCCCCTGCCACACATTGCAAGCTTCAGCAACACCTCATTTTCATTTCTCTCTTTTCCCCTTTCTTTCCCTTCTTGAGCTATTTGCGACCATGTCAGGCGCAAATAGGAAATATGAGTTGCGACACATTTTTAACCGCCATGCTGTGCACAGTTGAGCGATTCATGCTATGGGAAAACGGCAATCAATTGAAAAAGGAATGTCGATTCAGAAGAAAAAAGGTGCATCATCCTAATGTGCATCGCTTTTCATCAGAGAGGGCCCAAACACACACGTTTTGGATAAGAAACTCGTCATTTTTATTTAAACTCACCTGAAACGTCCCACCAGAAACATCGACGACCGGAAAATAATTTAATTTGATAACCAAAGTATGGCTGACCTTTTGACGATGTTTTTACCCCGTTTTCTCCTGCCAGTTTTTCTGTAGGGAGGTAGGTCGCAAATCGGAAAGGGTCGCTAATTAGGCACCTTACCCTACTCGATTCGATAGCTTTTTTAAAGCTCTTTCGCCAACTTCGCCTCAGATAGGTATGACTTCGGGTCTATGGCTTGTGTACCACAGAGGCCAAACAGTTAAACGGACGGATTTTGCCGAAACATTTGTTCTATAACAACCTATGATTCAGTGAATGTGTATGATATTCATGTTAGGTATCACCATCGTGGTTGTTTCGTCGAAACACGTCGCATGGCTTACAATTTGAACTTAAGAACTTAACTAGAAAACTTGACATCAGGTAAAGGTTAATCAATGGTCATGTCCTGACCGGAAAAGAACCCGCTGCAAAAATGTGCGATCGAACTGTGTTGCTGAGCTGAACACACTTGACACTCCAGCACTGAACACTGAACACTGGTGCTGAACGCTGAACACACACTGAACACACTCCAGGTGCTGTCATCGCTCTACAGCGTCTCCATCAAAAGTTGTTGTCGAAAATGTGTTAGAGACCTTTGATGACCTAACTAATAGTAATGACTGACCATTCGAGTCACCACTGGTCATTAGCTGCACCTTGTCTCTAAAATGAGCAGAGGTGCCATGGCTACAAAAGTATCTTATAGCGTTTTTAGCATATTCGTTCAAAGCAGAGGGCATTCGTGCATTTTCCCATATCTTATCATGATTGATTGGTGTGGTCACATATTTGATTTGACCTGACTTCACTTTTCAGATCCTAAAATCCCAGATTCATGAACTGTTGGCACTTATAATCCCATTCATTGCACCAAATTTCAGACTTATAGGAGATAGATAATCTATAGGAATGACAAGATTGCAGCTTTTAGAGGCATTAAAACTGAACTGAACATGACATTGTGACCTGACCTCAGGTGGCCTGTGCTCGATTTTTATGCACGATGCAAAAGTGATGTATGTAGTATGTACAATAAGATACACCGCTGCTTTCGTGGCGCTGCGCGCCGAGATTTTTTCTCAACACATGAAAAAACCGAGTGTGGCTAATAACACCTCTACCCATCAAGACGAAGACCGGAAACCCGACCCCCCCCCCCCCATTCAAAAATCCGTGGCGACGCCCCTGCCTCCTCCCCCTCCTGCAATTTAAGTAGCCGCTGCGAATACTAATTCGTGCAAGGGGTCATTTTCACTTCTCCTTCGGACGCCGCAGCACGCTACTTCCCGCCGCGCGGGGGGCCGAGGGACGCTACCTCCCGTCACACCGGATGACCATCGGGCCCTGGGCGCCGCCGAAATCAATCCCAAGCACACTGCCAAGTAGTGTACCAAGGTGGTCCAAATTTGTATCCGCCCCTCCTATTGGTCAACGTCACGGCCGCCACATGGATGCATTACGTCATTCCCGTCTGCCAACGACCAATCACAGTATGGTACTTGCGTCTTCATGGTCCCTTCAAATCCTGGGGCCGAACGTAACCTGGGCCCCTGTGTAACCTTGGTCCCGGTGTAACCTGGGTACAATTGTACTCTGGTACTTATGAATGTCACCCCGTTCGGTCAGGGGACCATGTGACGCCGGGCCGGCCGCCGCCGCGCCCGAGCCGGCCGGCACCCTACCCTGCCCCCCTCCCCTACCCCCCCCCCCCGACCCTCCCGGCGGCGGCGGACGGCCAGCGCGGCGTTGCCTGTCGGCTACCACCCAGCCAGTGAGCGCTACCGGTCCGGTGGTTGGGGGCGGGGGGAGACAGGGTGGGATGGGGAGTCTTCTACTTTGTTGTCACTTGGTACAAAGAAATAATAGTGGAGTAACATATGTGTTATGGCCCGTTTGAATACCCGGCCCGTATTAATGCTGCCCGGCCCGCATTAATACTGACCGGAGACTTGGCCCGTATTAATACGGGCTGGTCAGCATTAATGCGGGCCGCCTTGCCGGTCGGTATTAACCCGCGCGGGGCTGGGGGGGGGTAAATTTTACCCCCCCTCGCGAATTTTAGCGATATCTCAAAAACGGCGGCGCGCAGCGCCGCCAAACTTTTTGTACCTTTTCTTACATCAATTTGACACGTTCTCTGAAAATTTGAACGAAATCCGTCGGAAATTTTTTGAGAAATTGACGTTTTAGTGACGTCATGTTCGCCATTTTCGCCTCAAAAACGGCAAAAGTTCAAACGCCGCTAACATCTTCATTTTTAAAGGAATCAAGACGTAACAAAAAAGGTTATACGTAATTTTACTTTGACTATCAAATGGCTATCTCGGTTTTTTGAAAATTTTGGATTTTGGCCTAAATTTTTTCAAAAAACTGACTTTTTTGGGAAAATCATTATAAAATCCAAAATTTTGAGTCTATCGAAAAAACCGGAATATATGTCAGAGAAGTGGTCTATGTGCACCTACATACCAAATTTTAGAAGAATCGGTTCAAAAATGTGGGAGTTATTCAAAATTTTATGACGTCACGACACACAATTTTTTTGAAAAATGACTTTTTGGAAGTTCTAGACCTCGTACGAAAACAAAAATAGCACCATTCGATTTGCCGTGAAAAACTGCATCAGATAGACACCTTTTTAGGCCTTAACAACCAACTTCAAAATTTGACCTCACTTGACCTGACCTTGACCTGACCTCGACCTGAAATTCATCCAGAGGTGGTCCATATCAGTTATTGAGTGTGCCGATTGAATTATATGAGTAAAATGACCCATAAAACATGTGTCGCACATGCCCTTTTCTATATTTGTTTTTTTGGTGACCTGACCTGACCTGACCTGACCTTGACCTTGACCTCTGAATGATATTGTATGCAACGAATATTGTCTTGGTAGCCTAAGAACACGTTTTGGGCGATCACTCTCAGTCCATGACTCCATTCTTCGGCAACTACGGTGCAAGGCCGATACTGTAGAAACTTGCAATTTTTACCCTTGACCTGACCTTGACCTTGACCTCAAACTTTAAATTAAGTACATGTTTTTTAGTAGTTCGTGACGAGAGCTTTCGATTGGCGTTTGAATTTTCCAAATCGGACCATTAGTTCGGGAGATAACAGGGGGGGTAAAATTTACCCCCCCCCCCAGCCCCGCGCGTTCGGCTGGAGACCCCAGCCCCGCGCGGGTTAATGCGGCCGATTTAGGTGGGCAGTATTAATACTGCCCACCTTTTATTTCAAAACTTATCCGTCTGCTGCAAAATCAATTACATTAGCATGCCTTTATAGACGCATGTCGCATGCTTTATAGTAGCATGTCTTTATAGGCTTACTGATAAAAGTTGAACGCCATGTGTAAATATTCGCCAACCCCGCCTCGAACCCACAACCATTCTATTACAAGACCGGAACATATACCCCGAGACTAGCGAACAGATCGAAAGGCAGTGAATTGGGCAAGCAGTTCAAACTAGTGCTCGGCAATGATATGGAACAAAACGTGCTCGAGAAAATAGATGCTATTATACGTGATTAACCCGCGCCCCGATGGGGGGGGGGGCAGAATCTGCCCCCCTCCCGTTTTTCGCCAATAACTTCTAAACGCGTTACGCCAGCGACGTCAAACTTTCGGTACCGTATCATACATCAATTTGACACGTTCCCTGAAAATATGAGCGAAATCCGTCGGAATTTTTTTTGAGAAATTGATGTTTTAGTGACGTCATGTTCGCCATTTTCGCCTTAAAAACGGCAAAATTTCAAACGCCGCTAACATCTTCATTTTTAAAGGAATCAAGACGTAACAAAAAAAGGTTATGCGTGATTCCACTTTGTCTATCAAATGGCTATCTCGGTTTTTTGAAAATTTTGGATTTTGGCCCAATTTTTTTCTTAAAAAAACTGACTTTTTTGGGAAAAAGTTATAAAATCCAAAATTTTGAGTGTATAAAAAAACCGGAATACATGTCAGAGAAGTGGTCTATGTGCACCGACATACCAATTTTTAGAAGAATCGGTTCAAAAATGTGGGAGTTATTCAAAATTTTATGACGTCACGACACCCAAAAATTTGAAAAATGATATTTTTGAAGTTCTAGACCTCGTACCGAAACAAAAATAGCACCATTCGATTCGCCGTGAAAAACTGCATCAGATAGACACCTTTGTAGGCCTTAAAAACCAACTTCAAAATTTGACCTCACTTGACCTCCCTTGCTTGTCACACTTGCTGACCTCCCAGCCAGCAATTTTGCAGGCTCAAGTGCGGATTGCCCGAGATTTTTAGTCGGGCTAAAGTCGGCTAGGGCTTGGGCTAAAGTCGGCGTATGACACAAATACGCCGACTAAAGCCCATGCTCTGCCGGAGGTATGCCCGCTCTGCGAGCTCCGGACAGCCGTAGTTTAGCCCAAGTTGAGCGACGATTGGCGTTAGCCCGATTTAAGCCCGAGCAGTGAATCCATTTATATAATGGAGATTACTCTGGGCCCGAGCGGGCTGAACTCCGGCAAGCCCACTCTGTGTGCCCTGTCTATCCCGACTTAAGCCATAGAAGTGAATGGGGTTTATACATTGCAAACTGCTGTGGCTTTGCTCGGGTTCGGCTCGAGTGATGGCTCCTGTTTTCTCAAGTCTCGACTTGACTTCATCTTGCTTTTGCTTCACACTGGATCAAGTAGCCAGGAGCAGCCAATGCACTTTCAGCAGGTTGTGCGGTTTCAATGCATATTTAAAATTGTTACGGTCACTCATATGCTCTGTTAACCGGTCATCGAGGCTCGAGCATTGCAAAAGGAAAGTAGTGGTTGACTTTGATTGAATGTATATTTCAAACGACTACAGGCACGTCAAATGAAACACAAATACATGAAACAGTGGACTGCAAACTGCAGCATTAATATGGCATGAGTCATGAAAAAACGCCATCAAAACTATAAAACAATCACAAGGCCCGCTAGCCTCCCTCCCCGTTCATAATACTTGCTTAAACACTCAACTGAAAGCATAAAGTAAGGACAGCGTGTAATCGCTCATAAGACATAAAGCAATAAGCAAACAATCGTTTATAAGGAACTTCACTCTGGTGAATGGGAGCTTTGGAGGCGTCTGGCTCCTCCACACACACACATCTGCAGTAGGTGGTCGGCCAGCTTTCGGCGCAGTTTCCGTATATGTAGGTATACCTACTTAATTATAAGCAGGCGGTTTCCGCTAAACCACTTGGCGAGGGCGACTGCGGCGTCCACCCGGTCCTGGTTTGTATAACTATTCCATTTTTTGGAACCATTTGCTCTAATGGTACGTACCTGAAAAAGAGATTAATTGGTTTAATTTACATAGCATGTTTGCTTGAAAAATAACTTATTGATGCATTAATACTGTAAAAACACTTCTCATTGATCCGTATAAAATGTTCATTTGATTTTAAATGCGGACAGAGAATGAGCGTGCTCGGTGATAAGTAGATAAATATAAATAGAAGTGGTCAGAAGTGCTGGTATTTCACAAAGATATAAAGGCACGGAATGCAGCTTTTCTGAGCGAGGGTATAAGTCGCCAGGCTGACCAGCTATTCAGCTTCATGTTTGATGGCGTCCAACTCAGTCAAAATCATGACGTTTACATACGATCAAGCGCACCATTCAATACACTTACCTACCATAAAACTCCATGCCAGTCCACTTGATGAGAGCAGTGAGCACTATCCCTTCTTCGCGCTGACACACGCGCCCAAACATCAACCACCAAATGCCCCAACACCGGTGTGTCGTTTCGTCGCACAGCGCACAGACTGTCACAAACGCTGCACATGATTGGCGCAGAACTGCGCATGCGCGAACAGCCGAACAAGTATGGCTAAGCTCCGGCTTTACTCCAGTTAGCCGAAGGACACAGCCAGCTTGATCAGCCCGCGCTCCGCCCAAGTTAAGCCAGTTTTGGATGCGCGGGCAGATGTCGGGCTGAGCTACTGCTATCCGCACGTGGGCATAGCTGTGGCATGCCCCAGCTCAGCCCTAGTAAAAAATACATTGGTTTTGATTAAAGTGGGCAAACCCAAGCTAAGCCCAAGCTGCCCGACGCTTGCCACAGTTCAGCCCAAGCGAATTGCTGGCTGGGCTGACCTTGACCTGACCTCGACCTGAAATTCATCCAGAGGTGGTCCATATCACTTATTGAGTGTGCCTATTGAATTCTATGAGTAAAGTGACCCATAAAACATTTGTCGCACATGCCCTTTACTATATTTTGTTTTTGGTGACCTGACCTGACCTGACATGACCTTGACCTTGACCTTTGAATGACATTGTATGCAACGAATATTGTCTTGGTAGTCTAAGAACACGTTTTGGGCAATCAGTCTCAGTCCATTCTTCGGCAACTACGGTGCAAGGCCGATACTGTAGAAACTTGCATTTTGTACCCTTGACCTGACCTTGACCTGACCTCTGACCTACTTAAGGGAAAAAATTGGGTTCTTAAGATCCGCCTTGTAAAGAGCTTTCGATTGCCGTTTTCCCCGTCTTTCTACGACCATCGGTTCGGAAGTTAGACAGGGGGGGGGGGCAGAATCTGCCCCCCTCCCCCCAGCAGGGCGCGTATGGCTGAATAGCCCAGCGGGGCGCGGGTTAAAATAGTTCAAAACACCATTTAGAGAAAACAAACGACGGTTTATCATAATTTTGCAGAGACAACCAGCAATATTTATCCAGACGTTGCCCAGGGTAATAAAAGCAGGTCTAACACATCGCCCAAGGTCACCTCAGGGAGTGCCGACACTGCCGCGCGCCCATTTCTTCCATTACCGCTGGAGGACCGACAGTGAGTATCAGCGTAGCACGCATCTGTTTCATTATCTGATCTTAATAACTAGTGATCATAAAGAGTATGGCAACTTCATTTTGAAAATGTCATAATTCGAGGACTTTAGCACTGATTTCCACTTAACCCTCGCACTTATAGGGGGGGGGTCGAACGGACCCCCTCGTTTTTTTTTTTGCGAATAACTCGCGTAAAAAATGGCCGATCGCGACGAAACTTTCAGTACCCTCGAGTTATTCAATCTTACACCTGCTCTAAAATTTCATGACCCCGACCCAAATGACCTTTGACCTGTGACCTGATCCTCGAGACCATGTTTGGCCAGAATCGCAATTCAGCGTATGTTGGCTCATATTATCTGCGTGTTTCTAGTCTTGTTGTGGTTTTAAACACTGGAACATGTAAAATGATGTTGTACCAATGCATTATGGTGGGTGTCAAGGTCATGTATGGTATAAGGTCAAGGTATGGTGGGTCTATACGCTGAAGATACCACGAAACAAACATTTACTAGCCAACAGTCAAAAAGTATAAAAGACATTTAAGACCACTGCAGGCCTACGCAGCATTCGCTAAGACATGGAATAGAGACTAGTTGGCTAGTTTTGATATGGCCCGAGTTTTCATATGGCCGTGAGGAAAAAAGTGGGCTGTATTAATACTGTCCGGCCCGTATTAATGCTGACCGCCAGGCGGCCCGCATTAATGCTGACCGGGGGCCGTATTAATACGGGCCAGGTCTCCGGTCAGTATTAATGCGGGCCGGGCAGCATTAATACGGGCCGGGTTTTCAAACGGGCCGTAACATATACAAGCAATTATTACAACCCTTGCTGATAGCTGTGTGTGCCATTAAACATAAGCGGTCGGCTGTTTTTGGTACTGTGTCGCCCAAAGACGACACATTGTATCTTTGAAGGTGAGATGTGAAGGTTGAGTGTCTGAAGTTTCGGAGTAACGCTGTTGAGTGTCCTTTCGAGTTGTGTTAGGGTGCTTCCTCGTTGGTTTTGTGTTGTCCAGATTGCTATATCGTCCGCATAGGTGGCTATCTTGACTTGTCTTGTGTTCTGTTTGAGCTGTGAGTTAAGTGCAAGTACGAAAAGCAGTGGACTGAGCACTCTCCCTTACATGAGTCCAGTGCTCGGATACTGTGTGTTTGATGTGTGTGTGAGGTGTCTGACTTTGAATGTGCGTTTTGTGAGGTAGTTGTTCAGGTAGGCCATGAGGTGACCATCTATGCCAATGCTTTTGAGATAGGCGGTAAGTGCGGTAATGTTCAAGTGTGTCGTATGCGTTTTGCGTTGGTTAGTTTATACTTTTTTCAAGAGAAGAAGGCACCTTGCAGTTGCGGATATATCAAATTGTTTGATATTGACACACTCAGAAGATTGATTGAAAGTGTGATAGGCGTGACGGTCCGTCGGACCATGTGCTCCGGCATGGTCCCCTCCCCTCCCCAACCCCTCCGACCCAGGCGGTCGCCTCGCTCCAACGGGTCTCGACCACCGCACACTGGGCCGGGGGTCCGGAAAAGTGCTAGAAATTATTTGTGATTGAGTTGTTGATCTCAGTGACAAGCAAACATGCTAAAAACGAAGTGGGGCTGCTTAACCCTCGCCGGACCTATTGTCGGACCCCCACCCCCTCGGCCGGCCGAGGGGGAGGGTTGGTACGACCCCTTTTTGCCGTTTCGCCCCTTATGGAGCTAGAGCCTCGCGGAAAAAACAAGCGTGTGCGCCGTTTCAAGGCGGAACGATTGATACCCGATTTTAAGGTCCCAGGTCAACCGGTAACCTCTGAGGTGAAGTCAAAAAGCCCAAGGTAGGGTTTGGTTTTTGGCAAATAATTTCGCAAAAAATGGCCGCAGAGCAGCGATTTTGGCTAGTTGCCAGATAGTGGAATTCCGGTAACGAGACATCTATTCCCCACTATTATATTATATACCTACATATCCGGCATTGGAGGATGTTCAGTAATTGAGGCGCTCGCTCATAAAATGCCGTGCGTTTCATGCACACTCCTCAAGCAAAGATATTTTTACTTTCCAATTTTCCACATTTTCTCAAGGCTTAGACCGTTACAGAGACCGTTTTAATTGACTTTGATGAAGTTGAACGCGAGAAATCACAACCAAATGCTACATAAGGTTGTAAAGAACTGAATTGCGTTTTCCCACACACGTGGCGTTTTCTCACCTACGTCTGCAGGAGAGACCGGACCCACTATGCCCCCCCTCCCCACCATCGAAAGGTTCTTCATGACTCCCGGGGGCCCCCGGGGAACCTGGGGGCCCTATACACTGTGGGGGGCCCCTTCGAAAGCAGGTGGCCCCCTCCTGGGCAAAATCCTGGGTACGTGCCTGCCCCAGCCTGTTTCGACGGAAAGCCATGTCCGTCGTTCGTGACCCTGCCCCTCCCACCCCTTCCCCCCCGTCCGCAACACGAAGCTCACATTTCTTTACTGAAGCGCTCTTTTTCTACATTGGACCGGGCCGGGAATGGAACAGGTGATAATTTTCGAGAAGAGTGGTTAAGAGTTTGGCACCGCGGCATAAGCAAGCTTGTCAGTTCAGACGGATCAGTAACGAATAGACTGTAAAATTATCAGCATGGATTCTAACAAAGTACGACACCAAAGAATTAACAAGACAAACATGCCTCTTTTCTTAACCATGAGTGAGTTTAGACTTTAATGACTGAACGTGCAATGAAAAGTTGATATTTTAGTACACGCCGCATCGCTGCATATACACATTGAAAAACAGGGGCGGAGCTTCCTATACAGTTGGTGGGGCGGCTGCCCCACCAACTTGGTATTTTGCCCCACCAATAATCGTTTTTCCCCACCAACTTCAGCTGATTTCTAAGACTTTGTTACCTACTTTGCAAATTAATCTTTTTCGCATTGAAGAGCTTTGTAATGTCTGTTTAATGCAAAATAGGTAATATGTCTGTAATGATAGGAATTGATTCAGTGCGACATTTTATTCAACTTTATAAGCGGACATTGTGGGTTTGACGTCTTTTTGCCCCACCAACTTCCCTGGAAAAAGCGCCACCTATGTTGAAAAATATGCGTAATAAAGGACTCTGGCTGTGCGTTTTTAGGAAGCCTGTTCCCAATAACGCACAAATGCAGACCTTTTTTAAAACAGTCGTCATAGCCATACTAAAATCCCATCATAGTTCCGTCTCTGGGATTATAGAGACCATTCATTGCCCAACATACTGGCGTGATTACACCCCTATCGGCGCAGCCATTTGGCCGTAATTGCGATTGGAACCTTACGTGTGCGTTATTGGGTCAGTCTTCCCTTACGTTTATAATGAACTTTGAATTATCGGCCAATAGGACCCTCCGCGATGTATTCCCTAACGTCTCAGTAGGTGGATGTCTTTTTCACTTGCCCTAAGCTATTCCGTCACTAATTGTTTGGACACTAACGATTTTGTCACTAGCTGTTTTGGAACACTAGCTATTTTGCTTCACTAGCTATTTTGACGCTAGCTATTTTATCAAAAGCTGTTTTGAGGCACTGGCTGTTTTGTTCTAGCTGAAAAGTCACTAGCTCAAATGCCATTAGCTATTCTGACGTGCACCCGTTTGGTAGGGTAGCCTCAGTCCTTCTACCAATTATTGGAATATTCCCGATGCATGTGGGTGACCTCTTGTGCACATGTCACGTGGAAAACAAAGAGGTGCCAGTTATGTAACAATTCCCCCCCCCCTCCCCCTCCCCCATACACCCGCCCACAACACGGTTAGATTCGCTCCTGAGGTGACGTGTTGGCCGGTACTCGTCACAAGTTTGTAGTTCGTACTTGTGATTTGCATCCGATTGTGGTAAGTGTACCCTGATTTTTAATGTATTTGTTGTCTCAGACTCATATAATCATCCGATAATTGGTGCATTTATTCATCCTAACGCACACGACACATTTCAGGGACAGCATTTGTGAGCCAAAAATGTGTAGCATCACTGTAGGCCTAATGCACCTGTAGTCGCCGATCGTCAACTTCTTTTAAACGTTGGAACATTTGGTCGACGTGTGAGGCGGTTTCAGATACCGCCGCGTCTGCTCCTCGCCCGGCGACTGACCCAGCTATCCCCCTCCCTTAACGTTCACGGCCCGTTTCTATGCCGCCGTGTAGACGAAATAGGCGCCGAGCCGCTGATCGTCTTGGGAGATGCCTTGGTGAGTGGTGAAGCTTCGCTTTCTTAATGTTCAAAAATAGTTGCGGCGAAGTCCACACTCGCCACCTTATAATGCCGTCTTCTGAGACCGTGCGGCTTCTGCCGCACGATGCCCAGCGATGACAGATAGCGATGACATCTGACGACCTGAACGGCCGAAAAGCAAATCTTGCGAGCAGAACAGCACCATAGCAAGATGAACTCAGTAAGACGCTACGCTGTGCCAATAACAGTATGTGCGTGGGTTCTTCGCCAGAGTCCGGACTGCACCTCCCGGCAAGACACGAAGTTTCCAACACTTCAAACAAACAGTTTCCGTAACACCGTTTGTTTGTTGAACTTGCTTGATCAGTAGCAACCGACCAGGTACAACAATTGAATTCAGAGTCGGCAGCCTTATATTTAGCATGCCGCAGCTCGGTGACCATCTTAGCTTTCGCTCTGTATCCGGAACCGCATCGGGCAATCGTGACCGACCACCGAAACCAGCTGAGTAGTCCACGGCATCGGAAACGTTCTGCGTAGCCTGTAGGTGTAGGTGATGCAACAGTGAATCCCTGTGTCTTTGTGAGTCTTCGTGAGTTCTGGCGCACAGGACTCACAGGTGCACACTTCCAGCGTTATTGCCAGCGCAGCTTTCTTTCGCACGGCCCAGAAGAGCACGGCATGAGCTGACTAGTGTAGGTTTCGCTTTGATTGTGTGAGCTGTCGGACTTGCTGGAAACAGAACCTGACTGATCGCCGAGTCATTCAAACACACAGATCTCAGCTGATCTGAAAATGAAGACAACCGAAACGAGCCGCGGGTGGTGGGCTCCTGCCTCCTAGGTCATCCATGCGTTAGCAGAGGAGCGGGCCGTAAATGAAGAGGCCGTGTTCCAGATATTATTCATTTCTTCAGTCTATTCAATATTCAAAATCACAATATATCACTTCCTGTATTCCATTTTCCATGTCACTCCCAAGTCCCCCCTGAAACCCAGATTTTATCCAAAAACAATCACAATATTTGCGGGAGACATTGCACTGCTCGGCACCTCCATGTTGAGGTCATTTTATAATTGCTAGCAGAACACCGCAAATACACAACATACTCCCCGGGGTGGAAGTCAAGACAATAGTAACACATAATAGTACACAATGACGAGAGCATAGGAGCACGAGCACCCATGCCCCTTCCTGGTGGATTGACTTTCACCATTTGCGCTCACTCAGACCTCTGGAGACGTCTGGCTGGCTGATGCGGCCTCCAAGAGATACAGCTTCTGTATGGGCCGCCTTACGATACCACGCCCAGTGCGCACCGAGGCAGCACGGGATCGTCCATCCCGTCCAGGATGCACGGCACAGATCACGCCAGTTGTCCAGGTCAGGCGATTGGGAGAGGTCTCGCCTTCGATCAGCACGAGATCGCCTGATGTGGGTGCTAGCTCCACTTCAGGTCGGTGCTGATCTCTGAGGTGCCTCAGATATTCACGCTGCCAGCGATTCCACAGGGATTCCATGACTCGGCTCTGGTAACGGCGGCGGCGTGTCAGGCGCTGGGCTTCGCTCTCCCGGACGGGACTCGGACCAGATTCCAGAGAGCAGTGAAGGAAGTCTGACGGTCTCAGCGGTCGCAGGTCATCCGGGTCATCACTGACTTGAGTGAGAGGACGGTCATTGATGGCCCCCTCCACGGAACAGAGCACTGTCTCTAGCTCCTCCCATGAGAGAAGTGCTGCACCAAGTGTGCGGCGCAGCGCGTGCTTCGTAAGTTTCACCATCGACTCCCAGAAGCCGCCCCACCATGGAGCCCGCTCCACGATGAAGCTCCAAGAAACTCCCTCCGTGGCCAGGACGGCAGAGGCGGCCTTGAAGTAGGTGGCGTTGTCGCTGATAATGCTGGTCGGACTGAGTCTGCGAGCGGCAAAACGACGGTAGGCGCGGAGGAAGTCTTCCGTCCGCAGGGAACCCACCAGCTCCAGATGCAGGGCGCGCGTGACGGCACAGGTGAAAACCGCTATGTAGACCTTCTCGGGCTCGGATCCAAACGGCCGCTTCACATATAGCGGCCCAGCGTAGTCGATGCCAGTGCAGCTGAAGGGTCGAGCGGCTGTCACCCGGCTCCGAGGCAGAGGAGCCGGTCTCATGGCGAACGGTTGGGCTCGGAACAAGTGGCATTTGCGGCACTGGTTCAGGGAGGCGCGCACGGTTTGCCGCCCCCGGGTGATCCAATAGCGATCTCTGATGGCATCCACAACTTGCTGAACTCCAGCGTGACAGAGTTCTTCGTGGATCTTCATAGCCAGGAGATAAACCAGCCGGTGACCAGGCGGGAGAATCACCGGTCGTATCTCCTCTTCTGAGAGACTGGAATACTGAAGTCGTCCATCCTTTCTCAGTATGCCCTCTTCTAGCACGGGGTTGAGAGCCTTCAAGCTCGACTGACGCGGCAGGTCAAGACCCGCTTGGAGGGCATCCAGGTCTTGGCCGTACTCGGTTCGTTGGGCGTCCATGACCCACAGACCTCAGCGGTGCTGATTTCACTTGTCGACAAAGGACCGCTGAGGCTTGTCGCCAAGCTGCGGCCTCGAGCCCATCTTAGCACCCAGGCGGTGATCCTTATCAGCTTCCTCCAGCTGCTGTAGCGGTTGATGTCCATCACTTGTCCGATCCCAGTTGATCTGGCGCGAGTTCCTACCGTTGTGAGCGCCATCTTCTTTGCTTCCACTGTACATTCGGCTGGCTCGTTGCTTGTCGGAGTCTGCGGAGGCCAGACTGAATTGTCGCCTTCCAGCCACTCTGGGCCATGCAGCCAGAGGCTGCTCCTCAGCTGCGCCGCCGGTACTCCTTTGGATGGCAGATCAGCAGGATTCTGATTGCCCGGGACATGCTTCCACAAGGTCGGCGGGCAGAGGCTCTGGATCTCGTTGATTCTGTTTCGCACGTATACTCCCCACCGCTGGGAATTGCTTCTAATCCAGTGAAGCGCTACCATCGAGTCAGTCCAGCAGCCGCTGATTTCGGTGGTGATGTCTAGTTGACTTTGCACGTAGGTGACTAACCGGGCACCGATCACGGCCGCTGTCAGCTCGAGACGAGGCACTGACATGGCTTGGCGTGGGGCGAGACGGGCCTTAGCCATCACCAGAGTGGGCGCGCGTGCGTTGTCTTCCGGTTTGACGTACACAGCTGCTGCCATGGCCTCCATACTGGCGTCGCAGAACATGTGTAGCTGATAGCCGCAGTCCCCGCCGGTCGCGTAGGGACGTGGGATGCGGAAACCGTCGATCTGCTCCAGCTCCAGAAGCCACTTTCTCCAGTCCTTGCGCACGTCACTGGCTACCGTCTGATCCCAGGAATGGCCAGCGATCCATAATCTCTTCAGCAGAAGCTTCGCTCGAACCAGAAAGGGAACAAGAAGGCCAAGCGGGTCGTAAAAGCGCGCTGAGACGCTTAGAATGTTCCGCTTCGTTTCCGGTGCTTCTCGACCGAGCTGCGTCAGAAAGGCAGTTTTGAACACCAGCTGATCGTCCCCTGGGATCCAGCAGATGCCCAGCACTTTACGCTCAGCTGTTGCCTCCTCGCCAAGAGGCTTGTGTGCCTCCTTGTCCGTCTCGAAGCTGTAGGTCCAGTGTCTCATATTCATCTTGGCATCATTGAAGATCTCTTGGGTCCGCTGTGACAGCTCCTCAGCCTCTTCCTGTGTATCCACGCTGGTGATTAAATCATCACAGTATAGGTCGCGCCGCAGGCGAGCGACCAGCTGTCCGTCTGCCTCCTCATACTGCTGCAGATGTTGACGTACGCTTGCCTGAAGCAGGAATGGCGAAGTGGTCACTCCGAACACCACACGCGTCATGCGGTAGGTGGTGGGGCGGAGATCGGAGGCATCCTTCCTCCACAGGAACCTCGTGACATCCCGGTCATCAGGATGTAGAGCCAGCTGAAGGAATGCCTTCTCAATATCAGCGGTGACTCCGATCCTTCTCGTTCGAAATCGGAGCAGCACTCCGGTAAGGTCAGCAATCATGTTTGGACCAGAGAGGACGTGATCGTTCAGCGAGTTGGGATGGCCAGCGGCAGCGTCAAAGACAATCCTGATCTTGTCTCCCTTGAAGACTGCATGGTGCGGGAGTAGATGCACCTTCCCAGTGGGGATCTGGGGTGCCTCTTCAGCGTGACCTTGATCGATGTAGTCTTGGATTGCATTGTCATATTGCCTCAGTTTTCCAGTCTTCCTCAGGCTCCGCTCGCACGCCTCCAGGCGAGAGAGCGCCATGGCTTCGTTTGAGGGGAGGTCCCCGGTGTCATGTTTCCATGGCCAACGGTTCTGATAGCGCCCGTCAGGAAGGCGGGTGCAGGTTTCATTGAACTGCTGCAGGGCAGCGGCTCCCTGCGTTTTCTTCACGCTGCCATCTCCTACACCATCACTGCTGATCCCGATGCCTTCCAGCGTCCACAAGTCATCCAGCGTCGCCTTCACCGACTCCGTCTCCGTGTGCACGAAGTTGGCCATCATCTCTTGTGGGGCTGGAGTGGCGCAGCCTGACCGCCCGCATACGATCCAGCCAAACCGCGAGCTGATCGCCATTGGCCCGGACTGACCGACGCGCATGTCACCGTCAAAAACGTCCTGCAGGACGTCCTGGCCGAGGAGAATCTCAATTTCACCACCACTGGCCAGCGCAGCACCTGGTTCCTCCGCCAGCTTCAGACCTCTCAGGTGTTCATGAAGCTGTATTTCTTCTATGCCGATGACAGGCGGAGGGCCACATATATTGGGAATCTTGTAGGCCTCGACACGTAGCAGTGACCCATCCTGTGTGGTCAGTCCCACTTCCACCTTCTCACTCAGCTGATGCGACGCCTTTCCTCCTCCGAATGTGCTCACCTGGAGCGGTTGTCTTGTCTGAATCCGACAGCCCAGCATGTGTGCTGTGTCAGATCTGATGAAGGTGGCGTTGCTGCCTGAGTCACACATGACTCGCACGCGGCACGTGCTCTTCAGTCCAGATGCCTCCACTTTGGCCGTCTGCATGAGCACGACACGGTCAGGTTCGGTGGCTGTGCGACTGGCCGCCGTCACCGTGGCTGATTGAGCGGGTGACGTGCCGCTGCTCGACTGGCTGCCCCTCGCTGCTGCTGGCACAGACGACCGGTCGCATAGCAGGGGATTGTGCTTGCCATTACAGATCGAGCAGCGCGCCAGGCCCTGGCGGCAGTCAACTGCTCGGTGAGAGGCCGGCTTCAGGCACCAGAAGCACCCCGCTCGGCGCATCAAGCGCTCTCGTCGCTCAGCCGGCGTGAGGTCCCGCGTCTTCCTACACTCTTCCGATGGATGAGGGTACCCACAAAAGACGCAACCATCTTGGACCGCCGTCGGTAGCGCAGTTGCTGAACCGTAAGCCTGTGGAGAGGGCGATGAGGATGAATCACCACTGGCGTTGGCGCGTCTGGGCCAGTTGTAAAGCGAGCGGCCGTGAGCTTCTAAGAATTTTGAAGCCTGCTCACCCAAATCTTTCAGGTCATAGTCAACGCGCTCGCGTAGATGCGTCTGCAGTTGTTTCGGACATGCTTCCATAAACTGTTCATACACAACTAGGTCTTCTAAATCCTCGCCAGCCAAGCTCACCCAACGGCGCAGGTAGCCCGTCAGCCGCTCCAGATATTGAGGTGGGCTCTCATCCGGCTCGGGTCCGCTCTCTCGGAGCTTACGGCGGTAGCCCTCCGCCGTCAAACCGTAGCGCTGTAGCAGGGCTTCCTTTACTTGCTGGTAGTCATTTGCATCACGCTCGCTTAGCCGAGAATACACGTTGAGAGCCCTCCCGGTCAGAAGAGCACTCAAGTTAGTGGCCCATTCCTCTCTGGCCCACCCGCACCGAGCTGCTGTCCTCTCGAACCGCGCCAGGTAGGCGTCCAAATCGTCCTTGCCATCCACGAACGCAGGTAACTTGGGCTTCTTGGCCGACGCCGCCTGTTGTTCTGTTGAACTCGCTCTCTCCGCTCGGATGCGCTCCAGCTCTAGCTCATGCTGTCTCTCTTTTTCTCTCTCTTCTCTGGCCGTAACTTCAAATTGTCTCTCTTTTTCTCTCTCTTGTCTCTCTTTTTCTCTCTCTTCTCTGGCTGCGATTCTCTCCGCTCTTTCGTCCGCCTTCTCCTTCTGTTCAGTGGCATATGCCAAGGCTTCTGATCCACTCAATCCACACCTTTCTGCCAATTGTATATACTCCTCCATCGTGTCCTGTCACGGTCGCCAAATGTTCCAGATATTATTCATTTCTTCAGTCTATTCAATATTCAAAATCACAATATATCACTTCCTGTATTCCATTTTCCATGTCACTCCCAAGTCCCCCCTGAAACCCAGATTTTATCCAAAAACAATCACAATATTTGCGGGAGACATTGCACTGCTCGGCACCTCCATGTTGAGGTCATTTTATAATTGCTAGCAGAACACCGCAAATACACAACAGGCCGTATAAAGGTCGTGACGGGGTTAGCTGAGTCGGTTGCCACCGAGTAGAGACAAGGCTATATCTCTAGCCGCCTCACATATGTGGACGAACGGTATCAACGTGTGAGAGATGTTGACAGTCGGTCGCCAGTGGTGAGTTTGAGTTAGTGATGTCAATTTCAGAAATTTTGGAAACCAATACCAAACCGATACCGACCAAAACCACTGAGATTATATCAAAACCGAACCGATTTTCAGAAATAGGGGGAAATACCGACTAGATACCGAAATCAGGGAATCATCAAACAAATGCTTCAAACTTTCTCAAGACATATGATAAGCCTTGAATGGTACCTAATACTTGGAAATAAGGTAACAAAAACAAATCAGGCAATCTCTTAATTATTTGCATTGCAAAAAAAAAAAACATTTATAACTGTATTTTGTAACTATTAACAAATATTCAGGTCAGTTATTTAACTGGAATGTGGTTTCAAGTCATCTGCGGGGCATTCCATGTCAACCGGGACAGCCAAAATCGGTCACCTCTGCGATTTTGTTCAAACTTGGTATACCTATTGCCTATTAGGTGAAACCTCTGAGGGTGAAAGGATTTTGTAATATGCCCTCGGGCTACAGAGATACAAGCCGCATTGGGCATTGGGCGTGTATCGCAATTTTGAAAGATCTATAGCTTCAACATTTTTGAAGCTATTAATATCAAACAAAGTGGAACGTATACATAAGGAGTTATACTAGCAATATTTGGCAATTTTTACAATTTTTGAAAATTTTGAATTTAATTTATTTTGAATTAATTTTTTTAAATATAATTTGTGAAAAATGGGTACCTAAATAGTAGAAAATGTAAAAACATGACCTTATTTCCTCGATAATTGCCAAAACTAATGCTGTACAAATATATACTTTATTTGAAAGAAACTGTTGGATTTCAAAGATTGGATTTGAAAGAAAGATTTGAAACTGTTGGAAAAAGACCTGTGGTTGAAATATTACATTCTTTCAAATAAAGTATATATTTGTACAGCATTAGTTTTGGCAATTATCGAGGAAATAAGGTCATGTTTTTACATTTTCTACTATTGATGAACATGTTCCTCGCACAAGCACTAACCTCATTAAAAAATGGGTACCCTTCGATTTTGCTCAAATTTAGATATTGTCTTCCACTACACGTAAGGCACGTCTGCTGAGAAAATTAGAGTGGGCCAACGATAACTTTGGATGATATAGCAACAAGTAGTGCAACGTACACGCGCAGTGTAAGGGGGCGGATTTCGCCAACGCCACCTGTTTTTGCCAATAGCTCACGCCGTATTCATTATATTAACGTCAAATTGTCAATACCTGTCCAGAATCGAATTGCAAATCTTCTGGTGCAAGCAATAGGTAAATCGGTCCACAACTTTTCTAGTAATAGCGGTTCAAAATCAAACATCCTGCCGGGGCGGCGCGACGGCCGGCGCCGGCCGATACTCGCCACCTGAATGGTAGACTGTGCCGGGGCGGGACATCTTTGCACTGCGCTTCTTACCGCTGATTATGATCGATTCGCGTCAAATCTTGTGTGAAGGCTTAGAAATGTACAGGCAATCTTATGGTAAAAAAAAAACGAAACTAAATTGGTAAAAGTTGAATTATGAGGAGGGGCGTCGCCACGGATTTTCGACAGGGGGGGACGGATCGGCCGGCTAAAAACCCGATATTAGGTATTGTTACCGACTACCGTACTTTTTGACTCGAGTATGAAACGGCGGCGCGAAGCGCCGCAAATTTTTTCATAACCAATTTGCAAAACAGCTCCAAAACACCTTGATTTTGCAGCCCGTGTAACAAGTTTGATGCCAGAACACCTAAGATTTCGTCACCAAGTCAATTAACTCTGCCTCTAAAAATTGTGATCCTTTAAACGTATAACTTATTTCCTAGAAGTTTGAAATTTTGTGTAGTGCAACTGAAGGACTGCAGGGTCGGAGCCGGAGCTTGACAGCTCGTCAGCTTGACTTGACAGCTCTGGCCAGAGTCGGAGCTGGAGTCACCGAAGTCGTTTGCACTTCGACTCCGAAGTCAGAGTCGACATTTTCTGGCTTGAAGTTATGCTCTTAAATCTTAACTGGGTAGTCCAAATATATGAAGCGTTTTAGCCAGTCGTTTACGGTACACGTGTAATTCGTGGATGACGATATAAAAATTAGCAGTTTCTTAAGGTCGGGGGGGGGGGGGGGGATAAGAGCTGGAGGTTCCGTTGGCCGTTGTGACTGGTGCCTGGTGGACGGTGGTTGTATAGGGGTCAGACTAATATAGGCCGACACTGAGTATTAAAACCTTCTGGACCCTCTCATACCACACACCGTTCCGTCATTTCTATCCTCAGGACAGTCAAATCCCTCTCCTCCACGCCTCAACCCCTTGTTCCGGGCTGCATGGGCAACTTAATCCCATGCGGGAACGCCCGATAAGAGCACACCCGTAACCGGGTGCGGTGAGTGCTTGGGAAGGGGGGGGGGGCTGGTCGGCCTGCCTTCTGGACGGGCTCAGCCCCGGCGACTCACCAGGGTGCTCGCCCAGACCAACCCCCCCCCCCCCCTAATTCCTATCATCCTTCCGGCTCTGAAATGGTCTCGTTAAGTCGTTAGACCGAAAAGGCCTAACCCAATAAAACAAATCCCAGACCGTGGCGAGGTCCTCTCACACCAGCATCAGGTCCTCTAAGGCCATGGTGAATTGGTGAGCCCCTTTGGCTGTCGTTTTGCCTAGCACGGGAGGATGGCCGTTTAGAAGTGGGGGTCTTGCTTGAGTATTGTGAATACTCTAAAATGTGTGGTTTATTTATGCAGCTGTCACCCCACCCAGAGGACCGAACTTCAGCCCTTGGTGGGTGTACCCAAGGGTGTATGTTAGGGAATACCACTGGTCTACCGGGCAAGTGGCCCGAATGCCGGACGCTCGAGCGCCGGCTGGCGGGCGCGGCGGCTCGGTCGGTCGGTGCCGCGTGAGTTACGTGTGCGCTCGGCCTGCCCCTCGGCGGTGAGCGATCAGCTGACCGGGTCCGGGCGGCCGGTAGCGGGGGCTGTGGCGAGCATTATTGGCTGTTGGTCCGTGCTGGGACGAAGTTGTCGGTCTTGGATGTGTGAATTGTCACCGTTCGTGGCAAATACAAGACTGAAGACTTTACAGTGTACTTATTTGAGCCGCTGAAGTGCCTGAGTTCTCAATTGTACGGTCGAACTGACCAGCATCAATATTCTTTTAAAAAGGGTTTATTTCTGTTTACATGACTCCATTGTGAATGACCGTTGCAAATAGTCATTTTTTAAATCATTTATGGGTGATTTTTGGAGGGGACGTCCCCCTCGGATTCCTCGACTGGGGGGGACGCGTCCCCCCCTTCCCCCCCGCTTTCGACGCCCATGATTATTAGGTTGCAAACACAATATTGTGACTGAAACGTTTCCCGCATCGGCCGACCCACGACTCTGCCGGCGACAGCTTATTCTTAGCAGGTCACTAACTGCCAAATTTATTGTTAGATTAACTAGAGATTCTCTTAACATGCTAAAAACCAGGGCTGCGGAGTCGGAGTCGGAGTCGGAGTCGGAGTCGGTCGGAGTCGACAGTTGTGACCGGAGTCGGAGTCGGAGTCGGAGTCGATTTTAGAAACCCGAGCCGGAGTCGGAGTCGGAGTCACCGAAAATCTGTCGACTTCGCAGCCCTGCTAGGTCTGCGGAGTCGGAGTCGGGAGTTGGAGTCGGTCGGAGTCGACAATTCTGCCCGGAGTCGGAGTCGGAATCGGAGCTGGTTTTTTAAAGCCGGAGTCGGAGTCGGAGTCGGAGTCGCCGAAAATCCATCGACTCCGCAGCCCTGCTAAAAACATCGAATAAATAAAAAAGGAAAATCGGCCGGTAACTCTTAGATGTATGGGTCAGGGACCAGGGTGTATAAACGCAAAATAGTCACTATGGTAAATTTGATCACGTTTTACCTCACTTGAGCTTGAATGTATTTATCTAGGGTCATGAAATTGGCACACGATAAAGTTCCCCACCGCCCCACCAACAAATCAAATTCCGTTTTTTTTTAATACTTCTTTTGGCTAAACCGGGCCTTTCTCCCCTAGCGCTGGGAGAGTCAGGCGTATTTCCTTTTTACAACCAAAGAGAGGCGCTGCCCGGATAATGCCCAATTGCATCATTAACCCGCGCCCCACTGGGGGAGGGGGGCTATTTATAGCCACCCTCCCATTTTTCTGCAATAACTTCCAAACCGCTTGACGTATCGACGCCAAACTTTCAGTACCTTCGGCTGCATCAATTTGACACCTTTGAACTTCGTACCTACCATAGGTCGGCCGGAAATGACTTCAGATTGACGTCATGTTCGGCCGATTTCGACGCAAAACATTGAACCACGGCAATCGCTTCCAAGAGGTCAGTTTTTAAGCTAGATCCAATTGCTTTGCATGAGAGGACTCAGAATAGACTGCGCTATCAAACTGCTATCTCGGATTTTCGAAATTTTGAAAATTTTGAAAATTTTATATAATAATATCCAGAATTTATATTTTTACATTTTTTTTCAAAAAGTTTTTGATTTTTCGAAAAAAAAAACGGAATATATGTGATAGAACGCATTATTATGACTAACTCTAGCAAGTTTTAGCTAAATATCTTCAAAAATGGCCAAGTTTTACGCATTATTGCAAAAAATTCATAATTATTAATTTTTCAAATCAATTTTTCAGCACGTATTTGACATCGTACGCCAATGTAAATAGCACCATCGTGTTCCTGAGCTCAAACTGCATCCAATAGACACCTTTTTGTTGAAAAATTTTAACTTCAAAATTTGACCTTTTTTGACCTGAAAGTGACCTAACATAAGCTAAATTCGACTCAAAATGACCTCGACTAACACAGACGACATCAAATTCGAAATCTCTGACCTAAATGGACCATAAAACATGTGTCACGTGACCGACGCATGATATAATATTTTCGTGACCTGTGATGACCTGACCTTGACCTGAAAATCAAAGTACAAGTTTGGTACCCTCAGGGTAACTAGAGCATCTGTTCCCGAGTGTGTGGTCCAAAAATGAGCCTGATCTGACTGGTAAGACGGCGGCCAGAGCCCAAAACGTGATCAAGCAAAAATGCTAATAATTTTTACTTTGACCTGACCTGTGACGTCATCGGTGACCTGGAGGTCAATGAAATTAGGTTTCGCTCGACAGTTTTTCCGGGGCTATCAGACGCCGTTTGAATTTTGACGATCGGCCCAGTAGTTTCGGAGTTAGGAGGGGGGGGCTATGAATAGCCCCCCCTCCCCCCAGTAGGGCGTGTTATACGCAGACCCCAGTGGGGCGCGGGTTAAAAAACTGGCTTACAGCTCAGCGCATAGGTGTCAATTTGTATACTTTTGGGTGTGCCCGGGCACCCCCAATTCTGAATTGAGCACCCCCCCCCCCCCAAGGGGCTCTGGGCACCCACAACCAAATTTGGTACTGGCATCACTGTTACGATTTTTTGAACGCATTGTTTTCTCTAATTCATAGGCGCGGGAACGGGGGGGGGGGGTAGTGGGGACAGTTAACCTCCCCCCCAACTCCGGGGCCGTGGGGGCGGTGCCCCATCCCCACAGCTTTAAGACGGAATATCGCACTTTTTTGCAAATGTTTTCTTTTTTATGAAAACGCCAAGGGATGAAAAATAAGTGTCCTAAAACCGGTGAGAGAACTAGGTTTGGGGGTACCCAAGGTTGATTTCAATTATGGTGTTTCCTCCCCCCCCCCCCCCAGTCTGAAAGTAGGTAGTTCCCGCGCCCCTGCTCTAATTACCGTACATACATCAGAATGCGTTGTAAAAAATGGACACAATTTTTCGCTTTATTTATACCAGACCTTGGTAGCCATCGACGCATTCGTGCCGCGTCAATGGGTTTTCGGTTCCGGACGTCCTGAAGTTTTGCTTTGAGTGAGATAGTCTTTTGGTCCGAAATATCATGGTTTAACCCGCGCACCAACGGGGATCCGCATTCCGCACCAACTTCACACCGACGGGGGCGGATACCTTCTCCCCGTGATATCTCGAGAACGAAGCAAGATAGAAACAAAATGGCATGGGATACAAACGGACAAAGTCTACAATTTTTACTGAGGTCATTTTCACGTCAGGTAAAAAAATGACGTCACAGGGGTAAACAAGTCAAAATAGCGGCGGTTAAGGTAGACAGTTTTTCACGAATAACGATTGAAGTACCAATGTCTGTCATACCCACACCGAGTGGCTGATTGCTTTGAGAATTTCACCGATTGATAAGGCCAACAGTTTGTACAAAATGTATGTCTCGAAACTTCGATACCGGTGACCTAAGGTCAGGTCAATTTTGCCACCTCCCCATTACCATGGGATAATTCTTCGGAATGCTTGAGACCAGGACCAAAAAGAAGCCGAATTTTGATGAGTAAAGCCGATTTGGGAGTACCCGACCTTGTTATAGAGCCGACCAACATGCACCATCGGCAAGACACAGGACACCCAACACCGCCACTGGCGCCACTGACCCAACACCCACGTGGATTTTTACAATTCTCCACCTATGCTCAACAGTAGAACAAAACAATGACCAGGAACACCAAGTCAACAGGTTTTTGCAAATTGTCCATTCATTGTAACCTGTCATTGTAATTCATTCATTGTAAGTTGTAACCATTAATTGTAATTCATTGTCTGTGCCGAAGACGGCCTCGGCGCAAGGGCGGAAACGCCTGCGGGTTTTGACGATGCAGGACATTTCCTGTCCTCCCATTCCGTCATGATGCGAGTCTTGTCATGATGCGAAATTTTGTCTGTCACCCGTCCCCCTCTGTCTGCGCTCTGTTTGAGCCGCTCTGTTTGAGCCGTTCTGTTTGAGCCGCTCTGTTTCAGGTGCGCTGTGCCGCAGTCGCCGCCGCTCTGCTCAGAGCCGGCTGCAGTCGGCTCTGCCCCGACTGCCGCTGCCGCGCCCAGAGAGTGTCTGCCGTCAGCACAGAGAGGGCGCGACATGCTGCCTACCCGGCCGCCGGGCCATCACTAACAGTCGACAACAGTGGGAGCCGTAAAACTTCCCGTTTGTCGTCCTGAAAACACTTCTTACTGATGTCACTACGTAATGAGGTGATAAGTATCACCCGTAGCTCTGGGAATTCATTTTTTCATTCCGGGTGCACTGCATTCCTTCCTGGCCCAGTTCCTGGCCCAGTCTGCCGGCCGTGTTCCCTGTCTGTGTCCATGTGACCCCGCCTGCCCTGCGGCCCGCCCTGTCCGTGTCTATGTGACCCCGCCTGACCTGCGGCCCGCCCTGTCCGTGTCTATGTGACCCCGCCTGACCTGCGGCCCGCCCTGTCCGTGTCTATGTGACCCCGCCTGACCTGCGGCCCGCCCTGTCCGCGTCCATGTGACCCCGCCTGCCCTGCGGCCCGCCCTGTCCGTGTCTATGTGACCCCGCCTGACCTGCGGCCCGCCCTGTCCGTGTCTATGTGACCCCGCCTGACCTGCGGCCCGCCCTGTCCGCGTCCATGTGACCCCGACTAACCTGCGGCCCGCCCTGTCCGTGTCTATGTGACCCCGCCTGACCTGCGGCCCGCCCTGGCCCAGTCGGACCGTCTGACCAATTCGTCCAATCGTAATGCATTTGGTGTATCGTAATGCATTAGGGTACACCAAATTCAATATCGTTTGGTGTATCCCAAGCTTAATGCATTTGGTATTTTGTTGACGTTATAAATCATCACTATGGTATAAAGCCTTGAATTTTGTGAAAAGTTAATGTTGCTATTAATTTTACGAATTTATCTTGTTTGCGATGTTAACTGTTATTATTCTGAAAGTTGGTGTTGGCTTTCGGTTTGGCATTGGTTTTCCAAATGTTATGTATGTACATACTTGACATGACTAGCCCTGACCTGACCTGACCGGCCGTGACCGTCCATCTGAAGCGGACACGGGCGGCACGGCATCGGCCACTTTTAGCCTGTTGTTGACCAGTGTTTTTCTATACGGAGATGGTAATGACTGTCCATTGCCCATGTCTTCAGGTATGCTTGTATGTTCGGGAGCCGTGGTCGGCAGCGGGTGCGCACTGCCGAGCTGACCGGACCGGTCCTGGCGTCCGATCGCCAGCCGGCGAGGGAGGGCCGACCACGGCGCTGCAGTCCGCTGGAGGAGGCGGTCCGCTGCAGTAGCCAGCCGCCGTCCGCTGGAGGAGGCAGCCGCCGTCCGCTGGGGGCGACCGCCGTCCGCTGCAGGAGGCGGGCGCCGTCCGCTGGGGGCGCCGGTCCGCTGGAGGAGGCAGCCGCCGTCCGCTGCAGGCGCTGCAGTCCGCTGCAGGAGGCGGGCGCCGTCCGCTGGGGGCGCCGGTCCGCCGCGCCGTCTGGCCACTGAGGTGGCGCGCGCCGTCGGGTGCCTGCCCCGCCTCCGCCGGCACCTGCACCCCAACAGTGTCCGTGTACGTGATGTAGGTCGTCTCTCAAATCTCCCCGTTCCATATACGAACGCACAAAGCATTTTCCTGTAATCCTTCCTGAATCCTTCCCCTCGGGTCCTTCTTTTTTCCCTTTTCACTGTAAGTTTAGTTAAGTTTAAACATTAACTTATTATTATTATTAACTTATTACTGACTTAACTTATTAACTTATTTTTAACTTATTGACTTCTTCAGCGCCGTTGTCAACGGCGCTGAAGAAGTCAATAGATGAAACCGGTACGCCCTTAATGTAACTGTTTTAAAGTTTGATTCGTGGAGCCTGGAGGTTCATGTACTCTCGATACAAGAAGCGTGTTGTTTACCGCGTCTTGACGAGAGGAACACGATGCCACTAAAAGTAGGCTATTGCAAGTTATGAGTCAAAAAGTTATTTAAGAAAAACTGTTCCCGCCAAAATGAACGTCAATTTTGGCAGTTTTTCCCCGTGGATGCTAAAACGTCGACCTTAGGCCAAATCTGAGAGCATTATCTCAGAGAGACCGTTATTAGAGCTATGGAATGCGCTGAACCGCGGCGTTGTAGCTCCATGTGCTCCTGAGCTCCATATTGCGCTGGTCTGTAAAAGATTGTCGAAGTTTGACTGGAAAGTGGTGAAATTTTACCTTTTGGTCACCTCTGGTGACAGGACGTTTCACCTGATTAAAATGTGAACGAACTAATTTCGTCATAATTTTTTACGCTTTTTCCAACGTCGCTCACCGCGTGTCGCTACGTGGCCCGGGAGCCAAGTAAGTTAGAAGTGGGGACTGGTGGCTCAAACATCCCCCCAGCAAGGCGTGGAAATCCAGGATCCCCATTGGGGCGCAGGTTAATCTCTCCTTTTTTTTTTTTGTTTTGTTGGGTTAGGCCCTTTCGGTCTGATGAGACCGAAGGGCCAGAAGGATTTCAGAGCCAGAAGGACGATAGGAATTAGGGGGAGACATTGGTCTGGGCAGACACCCTAGAGAGTCACCGGCCCGTCCCGAAGGACAGGCCGACCAGCCCCAAGGTACTCGCTGCACCCGGCTACGGGGTGCGCTCCCTCGGGAGCAGCGGTGCCGCTCCAAGCAGCCGGGAAAAATGGCTGTGAATATTTTGTGCGAATAGCTTAAGACTTTTTTAAATTTTGTACGTCAATCAAAATTTTGTTTTTTCTTGTATGTAAATTGTGGATTAGAATATAACAATAAGTGAACCGTTTCTGTTGCCTATTGCATGTTTGTAATCTGTTGAGGCTGCCCTAACGTCACCTATGAACGGTTAGGTGAGATAGTGGTTTTGCATATTGCCAACAGCGGCAGCACTTGTCGGGGTTGCAGTGCGTCCAAGCACACAATAGGGACCAGATATGAAATGATTTTTCATTAATTTGTATAGCAAACTATGGTGTAGCGTCATTCCACAATGATAGTTGTTGCTATTGGATAGGCTCGCCCGATGCGCATGCATGAAAAACATGCTTTTCAAATCAATTCATCTTAAAAGCTTTTTCTTCATAGGAGGTCCGATTAGAAGTGTTCATTTTGGCCGACAGATGGCTGTAGCACTGCATGGCGTCGGCGTTTGGGACTGGGAGGTTTTTAATTATTATTCTTCCCATGACGAAAGTTATGTTGCGTTTGCACAGGAAAACTACGGACATTCACTTAATGCTCCAAATTAATGTCCCTGTATAGACAGTCTACCTTGATAAAAGAAGTTTTATTGAGTTTCGTTTCAAAACAAGCATCATACTTCTTGACTGTAAGTTATAAAGCTGGAAAATTGCGATTATGACATGGGGACCACAGGGGCAATGTGGAAACCCCGGACTCAGGACTCGGGGACTCGGAACGAGAAACACTGCGTCCATATGAAGGCGTCCTCTCCGAGCCCAGAGATCCCTCTACGTCTCCCGGCCCACCCTCTGCCCGGCGGGTGGTTGGCGATATGGACTGCAGAGGTCACCACCGTCCGTGGAGCCATTCAGCCCAGCCAGATGTCTGGCTAGTGGTTGGCGATATGGACTGCAGAGGTCGCCACGGTCTTTCGGCTCGCTGCACTGTGTGCGGCGCTGCTCCGCCTGTGGTGGCCCGTGGTGTAGACATTAGCGGAAATAGCGGGTATTTTGGCCGTTACGAGAAGGAGGGCATGGTGCGCAACGGAGTCCAAGGGAAGTCGTCGACCTGAGATCAGATAAATTCGCCGTGGTGTCCGCTGTCCTTATTCTAAAACTTAATCTGACGACACTTAAAAAAAGTTGGAAAAACGCCACAATTATATTTAATCACTTCTCCTGTAGTGCGTCTCAGGATATTTTTGACATTTTCCAGACATTTCACAATGTTTACGTATTTTGGATTTCATGTGATGGTCAAAGTGGCACACCATAAATGTACATGTTCCATAGCGTCACTTCCACATGTGTCACTTAGCCCGTGTCATGTGGCGCAGTCCATCTATCCCGGTACTGGTTCCCTGTGATATCCCTGTAGCGTACTGTACTACTTGTTATATTATATATATATGGCCCTAGCAGCCCTAGCGTGCTGCTATCACCGGTGAAACAGGGCCCCTGTATCAACATTGAAGCCACCGCTCCCTCTGGTCAACCACTGGTTCTGAGTATCGCCGGTAGGTCGCAGCACCTCTCGGGCAGTAGGCTGTGGACAAAATCACTGCTCTCTCTCTCTCTCTCTCTCTCTCTCTCTCTCTCCCTCCCTCTCTCTCTCTCTCTCTCTCTCTCTCTCTCTCTCTCTCTCTCTCTCTCTCTCTCTCTCTCTCTCTCTCTCTCTCTCTCTCTCTCTCTCTCTCTCTCTCTCTCTCTCTCTCTCTCTCTCTCTCTCTCTCTCTCTCTCTCTCTCTCTCTCTCTCTGATCAGTCACTGGTTCTCTTTCCTGTCGTTACGTGGCAGCAACTAGACGTTAATGGGTTGTTGATGTTACTACCGCTCCCTCCGGATTAACACTAATTCTCAGTATTTCGGATAGGTGGCAGCACCTCCTTGGCATTATGAAGTGGTCGATGTAATCGCTGCTCCCTCTCGGTAAGCACTATTTCTCAGCATGTCCGCTAGGTGGCAGCACCTCCTTGTTCTGTTGATAGAATCATTACTCCCTCTGGGTAGACACTAATTCTCAGTATATCCGCCAGGTGGCAGGACGTTCTAGGTAAGAGTTGGTTCTCCGTTTAACCAGCACTCCGTCCGGGCAATTGCTGCCTCTCTTTACAGCTGTTAGGTGAAAGCACTTTACTGGTACTTCACTGGCTGGTGACTACACCGACCCTCCTAATATAACGCTCCCTCTCTTTTCAGTATACCTGAAAGGCACTGCTGATGATACTTACGCTAATTAGAGCTAAACTTAAAGGAATTGACGGAAGGGCACCACCAGGAGTGGAGCTTGCGGCTTAATTTGACTCAACACGGGACAACTCACCAGGCCCGGACACCGTAAGGATTGACAGACTGATAGCTCTCTCTTGATTCAGTGGGTGGTGGTGCATGGCCGTTCTTAGTTGGGGAGTGATTGTCTGGTTTATTCGATAACGAACGAGACTCTGGCCTATTAAACTTGAAACTGTCAGTCTCTTGTGACTGCGGTTTGCTTCTTAGAGGGATCATCGGCGTCCAGCCGAAGGAAATGGAGCAATAACAGGTCTGTGATGCCCTTAGATGTTCTGGGCTGCACGCGTGTTACACTGAAGTGGTCAGCGCGCCGTTCAACACCCCTCTCCGTGAGGAGCTGGGCAAACGTTTGAACCCTTTTCGTGGGGAATTGGGGGTTGCAATGTCCCCATGAACGAGGAATTCCAAGTAAGCGCAGGTCACTAGCCTGCGTTGATTAAGTCCCTGCCCTTTGTACACACCGCCCGTCGCTACTACCGATGGATGATTTGGTGAGGTCGCCTAGACTGGCTGCTGGCTTCGGCCGTGCGGCCGGGA